>NW_027045156.1:163065-513065 GCF_028017835.1 Emys orbicularis
AACCCCAGCGTAGCTCCTGTCATGGTGTGGGGAGCCCAGGGCTGAGAGAGGAGGGGGGGATTGAGGGGCACTGGCAGAGCTGGGGAGGTATCGGGGGGCTGCGGGTTGGGATTGAGGGGCACCGGCAGAGCTGGGAAGGTAGTGTGTGTGTGTGTGTGGGGGGGGGCATTGTGGGCTGGGATTGAGGGGCACCGGCAGAGCTGTGGGGGCTGCAGGTGGGGATTGAGGGGCACTGGCAGAGCTGGGAAGGTACTGTGTGTGTGTGTGGGGGGGGGGGGGGGCATTGTGGGCTGGGATTGAGGGGCACCGGCAGAGCTGGGAGGGGAGCGGGGAGCCAGGCCCCCCTCACTGTCTCTCCCCCCCCAGGTCTGTTCGCCACCCCCCTGTTGGCAGGGCTCCCCGAGAAGGTGCGGACGTTCCTGGCTCGCCAGGTGCCCTTCCCCAGCCGCCTGGGGTTGCCCGGGGAATACGCCCACCTGGTCCAGTGCATCGTGGAGAACCCCATGCTGAATGGGGAGGTGATCCGCCTGGACGGGGCCATCCGCCTGCAGCCCTGAGCCGCTGCCCCACGCCTGGGGGGGGACGCTGATTTCCCCTCCCCCGGCCACCCCTGGGAGGGGGGATTGATTTCCCCCCTTTCTGTGGTTCTGCCGTCCCTGGACTCTAATCATGGACTCCTGCAGTGATTCGGCCCCGCACAATGACGACTCCTGCCCCAGGCGGCGTCTGGGCCTTAATAAACGATTGTCTCGATGTGCTCTCGGGGTGCTGGGGATTCTGTGCTAGCCCCGAGCCCCCACTCCCCTCCCAGAGCCGGGGAGAGAACCCAGGAGTCCTGGCCCCCAGCCCCCCCTGCTCTAACCACCAGCCCCCACTCCCCTCCCAGAGCCGGGGAGAGAACCCAGGAGTCCTGGCTCCCAGCCCCCCCTGCTCTAACCCACCAGCCCCCACTCCCCTCCCAGAGCCGGGGAGAGAACCCAGGAGTCCTGGCTCCCAGCCCCCCCTGCTCTAACCCACCAGCCCCCACTCCCCTCCCAGAGCCGGGGAGAGAATCCAGGAGTCCTGGCCCCCAGCCCCCTGCGGGGAAGGGAGCGGGGCGCTCTCCTGCAGGGGGGAGCTCCCAGTGCTACCCAGCCCTACAGACCATGGGGACAGCTTGCTGTGGGGCACGACAGTTTATTGGATGCCGAGTGTCAGATCCCCCCTGTACGGGGGGAGTGGGGGCGTCCTGGCCATAGGAGGGGAGACCCTCGGGTGTGTCATTGTGGGGCGGGGGCGGGTACTGGGTGTGTCCTGGCGGGGCAGGGGGTGGGGATTGGGCGTGTCCTGGTGGGGCGGGGGTAGTGATTGGGGCAGAGGTGGTGATTTGGTGTGTCCCGGTAGTGGGGATGGGGTGGGGCAGGGGGGTGGGGATTGGGGTGTGTCCCGGTGGGGCAGGGGGCGGGGATGGGGCATGTCTGGGTGGGGCAGGGGGTGGGGATGGGGTAGGGCAGGGGTAATGATTGGGGTAGGGGGTGGGGATTAGGCGTGTCCCGGCGGGGCAGGGGGCGGGGATTGGGTGGGCCAGGGGTAGTGATGGGGGGGGGATTGGGCGTGTCCCAGCAGGGTAGGGGCGGGGATTGGGTGTGTCCTGGTGGGGCAGGGGGCGGGGGATTGGGTGGGGCAGGGGTGGGGATGGGGGTGGGGATTGGGTGTGTCCCAGCAGGGCAGGGGCGGGGATTGGGCGGGGCAGGGGTGGGGATGGGGCAGGGGGCGGGGATTGGGCGTGTCCCGGCAGGGCCGGGGGTGGTCCATGGGGATTTCGGAGTCGGTGCCCCAGGGCTGGGCCTAGCGGCTGCTGGTATTGAACTGCAGGTGGTACTGGGCGCTGGGCGGATTGGTGTACACCTCCCTCTGCAGGTACTGCTGCCTGCAAGACAAAGGGCGGGGCTTAGCCACCAGCCTGACTCACCTGGCCCCGCCCCTTCTGTATCCTCTATCTCCCAGCCCTGCCGAACCTCACCCCCTCCTGCTTCCGCATCCTTCCCAGCCCCACCCCTTCCTGCACCCACACCGGCCCTGCTCCTCACAGCTCCCCACCCTGGGGCCCGTCCCCACCCCCAGGGGGCACTCACTGTGCCCTCTGCTCCTGCGCCAGCTGCTGGTTGTAGGCATCCAGGCCTTTCCTCAGCTGCAGCCGGGCCAGGCGCTCCTCCTCCTCCAGCGCCATGGCTGCGCGGGCTGCCAGCTGCCGCTGCACCTCCCACTCAGCCTCCCGCTGCCGCTCTGCCTCCCGCAGCCTCTGGGGGGGCAAAGCGAGGGGCAGGTGACAGGGGGAGGGAATAGTGCCCTGGGCTGCGCGTCCCCCGCCCCCCCGCTGGCAGAATCCCTCCCTTCCCTTCCTCTGGAGACCTGGTTCTCCTGCCGCTGCTCCTCCTGGGCCTTCCACACGGCCTCCACTTGCTTGGGGCTCATGCCCTTCCAGCGGTCGGTGAGGATACGGTGAGGGCCCAGCGGGCTCTCGGCCACGGCTGGGTCCTCTGTCAGCAGCTGCCCCGTCAGGTGGTTGTGGATCTCGGCTTGGTTGTCGTCCTGTTCCCGCTGACACGCCAGCCGGTGCTGCTCCGCCGCCTCTGCCGCCTGCGGGGAGAGGGGAGACCTGGCACTGAGCCCCAGGCGTGGGGACTTGCCCTGACAGCCCACCCGGGCAAGGGAACAGGTGAGACCTGGTCACCCACAATCCCCTGGGGCGGAGGAGCCAGCCCTATTGTCCAACCCATGCCAAGGTCTGCCAGCTCCACGGCCCGCGCCCCCGGTTCCCTGTTGGTGGCTACAGGGTTACCTGGGCCCGGTTGTAGTCGGCCGTGGCGAGGTCCTTGGCGCGGCGGCATTCCTCCTCCAGCTGGGCCAGCTGCTGTGCCCGCAGATCCAGCTCCACTCGCTTCTTATCCTCCAGCGTGTCTGTCAGGACAGCGCACGGAGCCCCTGAGTGGCTTTCCTCTGGGAACCCAGGAGTCCTTCCTCCCCCCGATCTAACGCACGAGACCCCACTCCCCTCCCAGAGAACCCAGGAGTGCTGGCTCCCAGCTCCCCCCACTCTAACCCGCACGAGACCCCACTCCCCTTCCAGAGAACCCAGGAGTCCTGGCTCCCAGCTTTTTCCGCACTAACCACGAGCCCCCACTCCTCTCCCAGACTGGCGAAGAGAAGGAACCCAGGAGTCCTGCCTCCCAGTCTCCCCCGCCCCCCCCGCTCTAAATCACTAGACTCCAGAACCCCGGGGTCCTGGATCCCAGCCTCCCCACTCCCCCTGCTCTAACCACTAGACCTGTGCCCACGCTCTCACCTGCATACTTGGTGTCGGCCAGGGCCCGCTGCCGCTCGGCACGCTGGTCCTCCAGGCTGTGGCATTGCTGCTCCTGCTGCAGCCGACGGCGGGTGGGCAGCGCCAGGTCCTCGCCGGCGAAGCGCTGCAGGCTGGCGGGACCGCAGCGGGGGTCGTAGTCGCTGACCCGGGCCGGCTGGTCCCGGCGCAGCCCCTCGGGGTTGTACAGGTCCCACTCCCGCCGGGTGGGGGGTGGCTGCTCCCGCTCCCGGAACTCCTGCACGGCCTGGTGGAGGCGCCGCACCCGCTGACGTTCCTCCTCCTCCAGCATCTGCGCCACCCGGTCGCACAGCACCCGCTCGGCGTCTGTGGGGAGAGAGGGTCAGATCCCCTGATCCCCCACCAGCCAGACTCCTGCCCAGCTCCCCACACTGCCCCTTCCTGGAGAGGCCAGGAGCTCCTCCCAGCAGCCAGTTCTCTTGCCCCAACACCCACAGCGCTCCCTGCTGGAGAGGCCAGGGCTGGAGTAGCGGGGATCTCCCCCCACAGCCAGCCCTCATCTTGGTCAGAGATAGAGGACCCCTGTTGTCCTGCCATCTCACTGGCCTGGCCCCCCGTTGCTTTCTGGTGCTGGGGTTCAGGGCACCTCCCCCAGAGATCAAAGGGGTTGGCAAGGCAGGGCTGGCCAGAGCTCTCACCATAGGTCTCATCCCGGCGTTTCTCCGTTTCCTCTCTCAGCTTCCGCTCCTCCACTTGACTCCGCAGGGCTTCCACGTCCACCTGGCGGGGTGGAGGGGGGGAAAGAAGGGCAGGGGAGAGCTACTGAGGAGGCAAAAATCCTCCCAGAGTTGGGGAAAGAAACCAGGAGTCCTGGCTCTCAGTCCCTGCTCTAACCACTAGCCCCCACTCCCCTCCTAGCGCCGGGGCCAGAACCCAGGCCTGCAATCAAAACCATTCACTCCAGTCTGGTGTCTGCTAGGTGGCCTCTGAGTGAAATTAGGAGCTGGGTCTCAGCTTGTTCCACAGCAGATGGTGCCCAACTTTGTCAAGGCTCCCTGATACCCGGACGGGTGCGGCCAAGCCCTGAGCAGGTGATGGGCACCGAATGCCCCTTGGAGGGTGGCACATGGGAGCTGTGTACGTGCAAGCCCTCCCCGCAGGTCAGCCGTTGCTCCTGCTCCAGGCTCCGGTTAGGGGTAGGGTTCAGAGTCAGCACCTTTCCCAGCTTTGCGCCCCCTGGAGGACGCAGCGGGTCCCTGCGGGGCTCACCCCCATGGTGCGGTGGCGTGCGTTGAAGATGCGGCTCAGCCGTTGCTTCTCTCGCTCCCTCCGCGCCTCAAGGGCAGCCGCCTCCTTGCTCTCCAGCGGTAGGTCCACTTTGTGCATCTTGGCGCCTATGTGGGAGGAAGGAAAGTTAGAACCCAGGAGTCCTGGCTCCCAGCCGCCCCCCCCCAACCAACCCACCCACCCACCCACCCACCAGCTCCCACTCCTCTCCCAGAGCTGGTGAGAGAACCCAGGAGTCCGGGCTCCCCATGGAGGGGAGCAGGGCATTGTTTCCTGTGGAGCTGTGAAAGATCGGGGGGAACCTTTCCGCTCTGGCAGGAGAGGGGTTAAATCTGGGGTCCCCGAAGCTGAGGGTTGGACATGGGGAATCTGCCCCCTGACCTTTACCCTCTGCCCCACCTCTGACTTTGACCTGTCCTATGTGCAAGTTACCCTCTGACCCCCACACCCACCCTGTTAACCTTTGACCCCCTCTCCCATTAATATCTGACACCCTCGCTGTACCCTTTAACCCCTGACCCCCTCGCCCTGCCCTCTTACCCCTGCCCCCCAGCCCTCTGGCCCCCTCACACCACCCTTTAGCCTCTGAACACCCTGGCCCTGTCCTTTGACCTCTGACCCCCTCACTCTACCCTTTGACATCTGACCCCTCTCCCATTAATATCCGACCCACGTGCTGTAACCTTTAACCTTCTGACCCCCTTGCACTGACCGTTCACCCCGATCTCTTACCCCTGGGGCCCTCCCTTGACCCCACCTCACCCTGACCTTTGACCCCCTCTCCCATTAATATCTGACCCCCTCCCTGTACCATGTAAACCTCTGACCCCCTTGCACTGACCTTTGACCCCTGACCCCTCACACCACCCTTTAGCCTCTGACCCCTCACCCTGCCCTTTGACCTCGGTCCCTGGCCCTTCACCCCCTGACTGCCGGGCCCCCACTCACCTGAGCCCCCCACCCGTCTCTCTCTCTCTCCCTCTCTCTGTTTAGAGCCTGGTCTCCCTGGTAACGGGACAGCCCATTCCCTTTTCCCCGCCCCCACTTGGTGCCGTCCAACCGCCCCTTTATGCAAATATAGGCGTCGGGCCTATCAGCGGGGAGAGAGCGCAGAGGGCGGTCCCTATATGCAAATCACGCTCTGAGGCGCGGCCCTATCAGCACGGAGAAAACGCAATGGGCGTGTCCATATATGCAAATTACGCAAGGAGGCGGGACGCTGAGAGCCGGGGGAGGGGTCGGGTCCCGCTACGCAAATCTCGTTCTGAATCGCGGCTCCTTTTACTGGCCTGCGGACAGAAAGGAGCCGCGCGCTATATGCAAATGAGCCCACCTTAGCCCCTCCCCTCGCGGAGGGCTGGGTCTGTCTCGCGGGAAGTGTGGCGCCTCTCGCGAGATTTGCTCGGTTGGCGGCTCCGGGAGGGGGGGTGTCTGTGCCCGAGCCGGGAGCCGCGATTCCCGCCCGACCGCTCGCGGGCCCCGTGTCCGCCGCGGGCCTCCGTAGCCCTCCCTCCCCAGGGCCCCCCGCAGCCCCCCAGCCATGGGGTTCCTGAAGCTGATCGAGATCGAGAACTTCAAGTCTTACAAGGGGCGGCAAATCATCGGGCCCTTCCGGAGATTCACGGCCATCATCGGGCCCAACGGCTCCGGTAAGAGACAGCCCCCCCGCGCCCGGGCGTGGTACGGTCCGCGGCTCCCCCCGCCCCACGGAACCCCCCTCCCCACGGGGGGGTGTTGGTACGGCTCTCGGAACCCCCCTCCCCACAGGGTGTGTGTGGTATGGCCCACGGAACCCCCTTCCGCAGGGAACCCCCCTCCCCACTGGGGGGTGTTGGTACGGCTCTCGGAACCCCCCTCCCCACGGGGTGTGTGTGGTATGGCCCACGGAACCCCCCTCCGCAAGGAACTCCCCTCCCCACTGGGGGGTGTTGGTACGGCTCTCGGAACCCCCCTCCCCACAGGGTGTGTGTGGTATGGCCCACGGAACCCCCCTCCGCAAGGAACTCCCCTCCCCACTGGGGGGTGTTGGTACGGCTCTCGGAACCCCCCTCCCCACAGGGTGTGTGTGGTATGGCCCACGGAACCCCCTTCCGCAGGGAACCCCCCTCCCCACTGGGGGGTGTTGGTACGGCTCTCGGAACCCCCCTCCCCACAGGGTGTGTGTGGTATGGCCCACGGAACCCCCTTCCGCAGGGAACCCCCCTCCCCACTGGGGGGTGTTGGTACGGCTCTCGGAACCCCCCTCCCCACAGGGTGTGTGTGGTATGGCCCACGGAACCCCCCTCCGCAAGGAACTCCCCTCCCCACTGGGGGGTGTTGGTACGGCTCTCGGAACCCCCCTCCCCACAGGGTGTGTGTGGTATGGCCCACGGAACCCCCTTCCGCAGGGAACCCCCCTCCCCACTGGGGGGTGTTGGTACGGCTCTCGGAACCCCCCTCCCCACGGGGTGTGTGTGGTATGGCCCACGGAACCCCCCTCCGCAAGGAACTCCCCTCCCCACTGGGGGGTGTTGGTACGGCTCTCGGAACCCCCCTCCCCACGGGGTGTGTGTGGTATGGCCCACGGAACCCCCCTCCACAGGGAACCCCCCCTCCCCACTGGGGGGTGTTGGTACGGCTCTCGGAACCCCCCCTCCCCACTGGGTGTGTGTGGTATGGCCCACGGAACCCCCCTCCGCAGGGAATCCCCCTCCCCACTGGGGGGGTGTTGGTACGGCTCTCGGAACCCCCCCTCCCCACGGGGTGTGTGTGGTATGGCCCACGGAACCCCCCTCCGCAGGGAACCCCCCTCCCCACAGGGGGGTGTTGGTACGGCTCTCGGAACCCCCCCTCCCCACGGGGTGTGTGTGGTATGGCCCACGGAACCCCCCTCCGCAGGGAACCCCCCTCCCCACTGGGGGGTGTTGGTACGGCTCTCGGAACCCCCCTCCCCACGGGGTGTGTGTGGTATGGCCCACGGAACCCCCCTCCGCAGGGAACCCCCCTCCCCACTGGGGGGTGTTGGTACGGCTCTCGGAACCCCCCCTCCCCACGGGGTGTGTGTGGTATGGCCCACGGAACCCCCCTCCGCAGGGAACCCCCCTCCCCACTGGGGGGTGTTGGTACGGCTCTCGGAATCCCCCTCCCCATGGCAGGTAGTACGGCCCACGGAAGCCCCCCTCCCCACGGGGTGTGTGTGGTACAGTCCACGGAACCCCTTCTTTATGGGAGGTGGCACAGCCCGCGGGACCCCCCTCCCCACGGTGGGGGGTGTGGCATGGCCTGCAGGAACCCCCCCCCCATGCCCCTCCTGCCCACGGCGGGGGGGGGGGGGAGCTTCAATCCCTGGAACTCTTCCCGCCCCCCGCGTATGAGGTGGGATGGTGCAGTCCATGGACCCCATGTCCCTATGGTGGAGGGGTGGATAGTACAGGCCATGGGACTCCCCAGTGAGGAATGGTACAGTCCAGGGAGACCCCCCCTCCCCTGCTCCAGGGCTAGAGGCAGGATGGTGCTGTCCATGGAGGGAGGGGATAGTGCATTCCTCCCTGTGAGGAATGGTACAGTCCATGGAAACCACCCCCCATGGAAGGGACAGACGGACACCCCCCCCCCCATATGGGGGAAGGGGGGATGGTGCGGTCCCCCTTGGGAGGGATAGTGTACTCCAGAGGAGAAACCCTCCCTGAAAGGCACGTGGTACAGTCCAGGTTCCCCCCCCATTCCCCCAGCCCCATGGCGCTGATCTCCCCCCGCCGCCAGCCCCATGGCGCTGATCTCTTCCCCCCCCCCCCCCCCCCCTTCTCCCAGGCAAGTCGAACCTTATGGACGCCATCAGCTTCGTGCTGGGCGAGAAGACGAGCAACCTGCGGGTGAAGACGCTGCGGGACCTGATCCACGGGGCGCCCGTGGGCAAGCCGGCCGCCAACCGGGCCTTCGTCAGCATGGTGTACTCCGAGGACGGGGCCGAGGACCGCACCTTCGCCCGCGTCATCGTGGGTGAGCGCCAGGGGGCGGCAGGGCGGGGGCTGGGCTGCGGGGGGCTCGCCCCGGGCGCTGCCGGGACTGACCCCACCATCCCTTGCAGGGGGCTCGTCGGAATACAAGATCAATAACAAAGTGGTGCAGCTGAGCGAATACAGCGAGGAGCTGGAGAAGCTGGGGATCCTCATCAAAGCCAGGAACTTCCTCGTCTTCCAGGTGAGGTTAGGGCGCGCCTGACTTGTGGGTCCATCCAGGCGTGGGCAGGGGGGAGGAGGAGGACAGACCCCCAGAGCCTGACCTGGTCCTGGCCCGCGCTCCGCAGGGGGCGGTGGAGTCGATCGCCATGAAGAACCCCAAGGAGCGCACGGCGCTGTTCGAGGAGATCAGCCGCGCGGGGGAGCTGGCCCAGGAGTACGACAAGCGCAAGAAGGAGATGGTGAAGGCCGAGGAAGACACGCAGTTCAACTACCACCGCAAGAAGAACATCGCGGCTGAGCGCAAGGAGGCCAAGCAGGAGAAGGAGGAGGTGGGGGCAGCATGGCCCGGGGGGCAGGGAAGAAAGAGGTGGGGGGAAATCTCTGGGGGTATGGGAGGCAGGAGGAGATAGTCAGTGGGGGTAGGGGTGGTGGGGTGGGGTGTCTACGGGCCGTGAGGTGTTTTCGGGGGTGGTTGGGCTTTGGGAGATGTTGGATGGAGGGCAGGGGGGTTCTAGTGGATGGGTGCTTGGGGGGGTAGGTGGGAGTGGGTGTTGTGAGGACGTTCTAATGGGCGGGGTATCTGGGTGGGATTTGGAGGGCAGGGGGGAGTAGGGGGCTGGGCACAGCCTCTGGTGCCTGTGGGGAGCTCTAGTGGGTGATGGGCCGGTGGGGCAGGTGGATGAGGCTGGGCCCACAGAAGAAGGTGGGGCTGGGGTTGGGGGGAAGGAAGGGGGAGGTAGGGAGGGGATCTAGAAGGGCAGGGGGAGGTGGGATCTTTAGGTGGAGGTTGGGGCTGGAGGGGATCCTTCAGTGGACGGAGAAGGAGGAATGGTGGAGACGGGATTTCGGGGGGCGGGAAAGGGTGGGGCAGGATCTCTAATGGCTGGGGCAGTGGGGCAGGATATGAGGGTGGAGTGGGATCCCTTGACTGGCCTGGGTCGGAGGTATCTGCTGGGAGTAGGAGGGAGTGGTTGGGGGGCAGGAGGAGGAGGAAGTGGGGTTAGGTTTCCGAGGGGCCAGGGCAGAAGAGGGGGGAGGTGGTGGGGTGGGAATCTCCCCCGATCCGGTGTTTATCCACACACACACACCTTGGGCAGGCGGACCGGTACCAGCGCCTGAAGGACGAGGTGGTGCGGGCCCAGGTCCAGCTGCAGCTCTTCAAGCTGTATCACAACGAGGCCGAGATCGAGAAGCTCAACAAGGAGCTGGGCTCCAAGAACAAGGAGATCGACAAGGACAAGAAGCGCATGGACAAGGTGGAGGATGAGCTCAAGGACAAGAAGAAGGAGCTGGGCAAGATGATGAGGGAGCAGCAGCAGATCGAGAAGGAGATCAAGTGAGGGCAGCGCGCGGTAAAACTTGGGTGCTAGAACGGGAGGGGACCAAGCTCCAGAGTGGGGCTGGGAGACACCGGAGCCAGAGGGTGCTGTTATGACCTAGAACTGGAGAATGAACACATTCTGGACTAGCGCACTGCAGAACAGGACTAAAGTTTCTAGATCACGTCACTGTGCACTCTAGAACAGGAGAAGGGCTCTAGAATGGCCCTTCCCCTTCTAGGTCTAGGGGAAGGACTGCACATTAGGATGGGATGGGGAACACTGCAGCTGGGTCTTGTTCTAGAGCATGAGTGGGTATGCGCTGCACTCTAGAACCTGGGGTTGCCCTAGAAAGGGGACAGCGGCGCTGTAAAATTATGGATTGCACTAGAACAGACAGAGGCTTTGCTCTAGAATGGGACATGACACTCCAGGCAGGGTCTTACTCTAGAATGGAAGCGAGCTGGCAGAACATGAGTATTTATGGGCTGTACTCTAGAACCATCGTGGTGCACTAGAACAGGGGTGGGGATAGGGCTGCTGTGGGCTAGAAAGGGAAGTGTGTGGTCTAGTAAGGAGCCCAATCTAGAATGAGGGGATACTGATACAGTCTTGGGCATCTTGGGTGCAGTCTAAAGGGAATTGGGTCTAGAGCTGAGTGTGACTGTATAGTCTTTAAGAAGGATGGTATGGAAGGGTGATCTAGAACTGAGTTAGGTCTTGAACCAAAGTGCGGGGCAGCAGTATGGTTTGAGTATGGTTGGCTGAAGCCAGCAGGGTAGCATTATATTCTAGAATGAAGTTGGGTTTAGAATGAGGCCTGGGCTGGAATGAGGTGATGAAATTTAGTAGAGTGGTGATTCTGATCTCAGTAGTGTGGTCTAGAACATTGCATTGTCTAGAACAAGGGGTCGTTGATCGAGGAGGATGGGTCAGACTAGCTCAACATTAGTACGGTCTAGAATGGGTGTGGTATATGGAAAGTTTCTCTGGAATGGGTCTGGTGGTGGAACAGTGTGTAATGGGGCTTGCTTGAGAATGAGGGTGGTCACGGTCCCCTCCAGAATCATGGCTGATCTAGAACAGGAGGTGATGGTGCAGGAATGTGGGTGAATTATAAATTGGGTGACCTGAAACAGTATGGACATATGCTCTAGAACAAGGTAATGTATAATGTGGCAGGTAACACTGTCTAGATTGAGTGGTCTACATCAGTTCGGAGGTACACCCTAGAATCAGGCTGATGACATTGTCTGCATTGCATGGCCTGGAATGCCACTCTGGTAATCTCTCGTAAAACGGGGTGTAGAATAGACCAGGTGATGCTGTCTAGGTTGGGTGGCTTAGAACAGGATGGATACAGACTCCAGAAACATTGAACTAGAGCATATCAGGTGATCCTGGCTGGGTAGGATGGTCTAGGTTGGGTGTCCTAGAACATTATGTATGATCTAGAAACGTGATTTAGCATAATCAAGCTGACACTGTCTAGGTTGGGGTGTCTAGAACGGCATAGACATGCACTTTAGAAGTGCTGTAATCTAGAATGGAGCAGGTGGGCTGTCCAAGTTGGAGGTCCTAGGATCCTACAGGCACAGCCTAGAGCGGGGTGGGGATCTGGAACCCATGGTGCCCCCCCTTCCCCAGGGAGAAGGACTCCGAGTTGAACCAGAAGCGGCCGCAGTACATCAAGGCCAAGGAGAACACCTCTCACAAGATCAAGAAGCTGGAGGCGGCCAAGAAGTCCCTGCAGAACGCCCAGAAGCAGTACAAGAAGCGCAAAGGCGACATGGACGAGCTGGAGAAGGAGATGCTGTCGGTGGAGAAGGCTCGGCAGGAGTTTGAGGAGCGCATGGAGGAGGAGAGCCAGAGCCAGGGGCGAGACCTCACCCTGGAAGAGAACCAGGTATGGGGGGTGCGCCGGGCTTCAGGGAACGGGGCGGGGGCCTGGGCTGCCAGAGGTTGCCTATTGGTTGATGCCCTGAACCATTGTATTTATTAAGATCCTTTTATCTGAGGCGCCGGGGTGTGAACCCTGGCATCTGGGTCAAAACAGACCTTGGGGATCCTATTCTGCCCCCCCAAATTAGCCCCCCTGCAGTTTCAGTTACAGAGAGGATTTTCTGTCCCAAACGGGTGTATGGCATTGCCACTCCCCAGTTCTCCCACCCCAGAGGTGGCTGCATCTCAGTGCCAGGCGAGCCCTCCACGTGTGGCGTTATATGCGGCTGTTCCCCAGCTCCCCACCCCAGAGGTGGCTGCATCTCAGTGCCAGGCGAGCCCTCCACGTGTGGCGTTATATGCGGCTGGGATTTGATGCTGTTGCTGTCCTGTTCTCTTCCTCCCTTGCAGGTGAAGAAATATCACCGGCTGAAGGAAGAGGCCAGTAAAAGAGCTGCCACGCTAGCCCAGGAGCTGGAGAAATTTAACCGGGACCAGAAAGCAGATCAGGACCGGCTGGACCTGGAAGAGAGGAAGAAAGTGGAGACTGAGGTGAGACAGGATCTAGGATCTTCCCCAATTTCCTCTCCCCTCACCCCACACTGCTGGGATCCCCCAGGCGTGCTCCCCACGCCAATCTCTGATCCTCCCCCTCGGTGTGGCCGTCCTGAGCCCAGAGGCTAACGAGCTCCCTCCCTCCCGATGGCTAAGCCCCGGGCTCGGCAGCAGGCCCTGCTACCCACCCTTCCCCCGTCTCTGGCACAGCCGTCTGTCTGTCCGTCCGCCTCACGCTGCGTCTCCTCCCCAGGCCAAGATCAAGCAGAAGCTGCGGGAGATCGAGGAGAATCAGAAGCGGATTGAGAAGCTGGAGGAATACATCGCTACCAGCAAGTACGCCCTGCCGGCGCCACGGGGCGCTGTGCTCCGGGGGGGCTCCTGGGGCTGGGCAGGGGCGCTGTCCCCAGGCAGTGGGTAATGGGGTTAGCGGGGGGGTTCAGCAGGGGGTGCTCTCCCTGGGGAGTGGGTACCGGGGGGCTGGGCAGGGGGCGCTCTCCCTGGGCAGTGGGTACCGGGGGAGCCGGGGGCTTAGCAGGGGATGCTCTTCCCGGGCAGTGGGTACTGGGGAGAACGTGGGGCTTGGCAGGGGGCAGTGGGTACCGGGGGGGCAGGAGGCGCTCTCCCCGGGCACTGGGTACCGGGGGAGCAGGGGGCTGGGAAGGGGGCGCTCTCCCTGGGCAGTGGGTACTGGGGGGAGCAGGGGGCTGGCCAGGGGGCGCTCTCCCCGGGCAATGGTTACCGGGGGGAGCAGGGGGCGCTCTCCCCGGGCAATGGTTACCGGGGGGAGCAGGGGGCGCTCTCCCCGGGCAGTGGGTACCGGGGGGAGCAGGGGGCTGGCCAGGGGGCGCTCTCCCCGGGCAATGGTTACCGGGGGGAGCAGGGGGCGCTCTCCCCGGGCAGTGGTTACCGGGGGGAGCAGGGGGCGCTCTCCCCGGGCAGTGGTTACCGGGGGGAGCAGGGGGCGCTCTCCCCGGGCAGTGGGTACCGGGTGGAGCAGGGGGCTGGGAAGGGGGCGCTCTCCCCGGGCAGTGGGTACCGGGCGGAGCAGGGGGCTGGGAAGGGGGCGCTCTCCCCGGGCAGTGGGTACCGGGGGGAGCAGGGGGCACTCTCCCTGGGCAATGGTTACCGGGGGGAGCAGGGGGCGCTCTCCCCGGGCAGTGGGTACCGGGGGGAGCAGGGGGCTGGGAAGGGGGCGCTCTCCCTGGGCAACGGTTACCGGGGGGAGCAGGGGGCGCTCTCCCCGGGCAATGGGTACTGGGGGGAGCAGGGGGCTGGCCAGGGGGCGCTCTCCCTGGGCAATGGTTACCGGGGGGAGCAGGGGGCGCTCTCCCCGGGCAGTGGGTACCGGGCGGAGCAGGGGGCTGGGAAGGGGCGCGGTCCCCTGAGTGCTCGCCGGCGCCCCCCGCAGGCAGTCGCTGGAGGAGCAGAAGAAGCTGGAGGGGGAGCTGACGGAGGAGGTGGAGCTGGCCAAGCGGCGCATCGACGAAATCAACAAGGAGCTGAACCAGGTGATGGAGCAGCTGGGGGACGCCCGCATCGACCGGCAGGAGAACAGCCGCCAGCAGCGCAAGGCCGAGATCATGGAGAGCATCAAGCGCCTCTACCCCGGCTCCGTGGTGCGTGGGGGGAGGGGATCTATGGGGTGCATGGGGGTGCAGTGGGGCCAGGCGCATGGGGAAAGGGGAGGGGTCTCTGGCTCGGTAATTTTGGTGGGAGACGGGTGGCTGGGAGGGGACTGTTGCCTTGCTGGAGTCTCCCATTGGTTGGAGAGCTCATGGGGGTGTTGGGGGGTCTCTGGAACGGGAGGGGTTGCAGGAGTGTCTGGGAGGGGGGTGTCTCTGGAGCGGGAGGAGTTGAGGGGGGTCTCGGGGATGGGAGGTATTTGGGGGCGTCTCTGAAACAGGAGAGGTGGGGGGTCTCTGGGATGGCTGTGATTTTGGGCGGCTGGGAAGGGACTGAGATTTGGGGGTCTGGCACAGGAGGGATTTTGGGGGTCTCTGGGGAAGGGGGTGGGGGTTTGGGCGGTCTGGAACAGGAGCGGTGGGGGGGGGCCTCTGGGAAGGGGCTCTTGGATTGGGGGAGGCTGTGGGCCAGCAGGGAGTGGGGGTCCCTGCCCCGCTCACCCCCTGTCGCCCCCCCCCCCCCCCCCCCGCGCGCAGTATGGGCGGCTCATCGACCTCTGCCAGCCCACGCAGAAGAAATACCAGATCGCAGTCACCAAGGTGCTAGGCAAGAACATGGACGCCATCATTGTGGACTCGGAGAAGACGGGCCGCGACTGCATCCAGTACATCAAGGAGCAGCGGGGCGAGCCGGAGACCTTCCTCCCCCTGGACTACTTGGAGGTGAGCCCCCCCTATGGGCGAGCCAGCTCCCCCACCACCTGCCCTCTCAGCCCCCGTCGGCGATAGGCACATGCGACCCCCGAGTGCCCGGCCCCTGGCCACTCTGTTATGCTCCCCGTGGAGCAGCCCGTGCCAGCCCCCCAACTCCCCTTTAGATCCACGCCCAGCCCGTGCCAGCTGCCCCCAGACCCCTCCAGCGCTTGGGGCTCCTCGCGGCCCGGCTCTTCGCAGCCCGGGACGTACCCGCCCGAGCCTTTGTCTTTCGTTCGTTCTCGGCCGGCGTCGATTTCGCCCTGGGTAGTTCTGGGCCCACACCCGCTCGCTGTGCGCGGCCGCCGTCCCAAAAGCCCACCAGCGCGTTAGGAAAGGGATGGGGAATGAGACGGAAAATATCACCGTGCCACCGTAGAAATCCACGGTACCTCGAACACTGTGGGCAGATCTGGGTGCCCCGTCTCTCGAAAGATCTCTTCGAATTGGGGCGAAGTACAGAGAAAGGCAATGGAAATAATTAGGGGGCTAGAACCGTTTGCATATGAGGAGTGAAAATCTGACTCCCCCCCATAACTTTGCACGAGTGTGAAGATTTAAATCCAGAAAAGGGCCGGGGGGGAATGTTAGCTGGATGCACGCTTCCTGGGGGCTCTGCCAGTTGGTAGCAAGGGGTCCCTGCCTGGTGCCCCCCCCCCCCCCGTCCCCCACTGCACTGGGAGTCTCCTGCCATCTCTCCCCCTCCCCGCGCAGGTGAAGCCCACGGACGAGAAGCTGCGGGAGCTGAAGGGGGCCAAGCTGGTGATCGACGTGATCCGCTATGAGCCGCCCCACATCAAGAAGGCCCTGCAGTACGCCTGCGGGAACGCCCTCGTGTGTGACAACGTGGAGGACGCCCGGCGCATCGCCTTCGGGGGCCACCAGAGGCACAAGGTGAGCCGCGAACCCAGGTGTCCGGCCTCCCGACCCACTAGACCCCCCTCCCCCCCGTCCCTCCCGGAGAACCCAGGCATCCTGATTCCCAGTGCTTCCCCCACTCTAACCAGTAGATCCCTCCCCCCTCTTCTCTCCCTCCCAGAGCTCGGGAGAGAACCCAGGCATCCTGATTCCCATCTCCCCCCCCCGCCCCCACTAGACCCCCTCTACTTCCTTTCCAGAGCCAGGGATGGAACCCAGGAGTCCTGGCTCCCAGTCCCCCCTGCTCTAACCACCAGACCCCACTCCCCTCCCAGAGCCAGGGATGGAACCCAGGAGTCCGGGCTCCCAGCCCCCCGCCCCTGGCTTTCTTCCCCATCCCGGTGCAGTGCGTTGCGGGGGCCGGAGCTGCCTGGCAGAATCCTAGAAATCGGCCCAGAAGGATCTCGACAGGGCGTCCCGTCCGCCTCCGCCGCTGAGACGGGCCCGAGTCAGCCTAGGCCACCCCAGCTTCCATGCCCCCCTTGGGAGCCGATTCCGGCGCTTGGCTCCCCGTTTCCTGCTCGCCAGCCTCAGTTTCCCCTGCTGCAGGTGAAGCCCAGGGCTTCTCGTCCCGCCGTCAGCAGGCGCAGCGAACAGCTGATCCCAGCCGCGCCAGACTCTCACCCACTAGACCCCCGCTTCCTTCCCAGAGCTGGAGAGAGAACCCAGGCGTCCTGGCTCCCTGAATTCAGACCCCGGCTCCCAATTTGTCGCCGGTGGTTTTTTTTTAAACCCTGATTCCGCCCTCCGAACGGCTGGCGACCCTCCCGGCTCGGCTGCAGATTTCATCAGCCCGCTCTCCGCGCCGTCGCTCGAATCGTCCGGGACCGGAGCCAATCGCACCGGCCCCGGGACCAAGCTCCGCGGGAGCTCCTGGCTTGACTGCAACCTTCGGTCTTTGAGGATGGTTTTTTCCGCCCGCCTGATGGTCATTTCATCCAGCTCCCGTGGCCCTAGTTTGCTTGTGAGAATGTCCCCTGGGACTGGGTCCCGAGCCCGATGAAAATCAAGATTTAGCTCAGCTGCAGCTTCCCCCGTCCACTAGGCCGGTGACCCCGGCAGAGACCAGAAATCGGTTGGTCCGGCATGATTTGTTCGGCAAATCCATGCTGGCTGTTCCTTATCGCCCGGGTCTCCTCCAAGTCGCTGCAGCCTCTTTCCAGGCGATCTCCCTGAACCTCGCCCCGGCTGCGGCGCATCGGGGGACGGGAGGTCGTGCCCTGACCTGCCGTGCTCTCGCCCCTGCAGACTGTCGCCCTGGACGGCACCCTGTTCCAGAAGTCGGGGGTGATCTCTGGCGGCGCCAGCGACCTGAAGGCCAAGGCCCGGCGTTGGGACGAGAAGGCCGTGGATAAGCTGAAGGAGAAGAAGGAGAGGCTGACAGAGGAGTTAAAGGTGCAGGAGGTTGGGGGTCAGATCCAGTAGGGGGCGCTCTCTCCCGGCAGTCAGTGCTGGGAGCTAGGCAGCTCTGTGTTGTGAGGCATTCGGTGCGGCTGTTCCCCAGTTGCTCCGCCCCAGAGGTGGCTGCATCTCAGCGCCGGGTGAGCCGTCCCCATGCCGCGTTCTGTGCGGCTGTTCCCCAGTTGCTCCACCCCAGAGGTGGCTGCATTTCAGTGCTGGGTGAGCCGTCCCCATGCCGCGTTCTGTGCGGCTGTTCCCCAGTTGCTCCATCCCAGAGGTGGCTGCATCTCAGCACCGGGCGAGCCATCAGGCTGTTGTTAAAATCCTCTCTTGTGCCTTTTAGGAGCAAATGAAGGCCAAGCGCAAAGAGGCCGAGCTGCGGCAGGTACAATCCCAAGCCCACGGGCTGCAGATGCGGCTGAAATACTCCCAGAGCGACTTGGAACAGACCAAGACGCGTCACCTCGCGCTGAACCTCCAGGTATGACGGCGAAGCGACCGTCCCCGGGCTGCTGCCATCGACTCGGCCGTTCTTGGGGGGGGGGGGGGGGGGAGCTAAATGGATCGTGGAGTCTCTGTCCCCACCCACCCCAGTCTCCCAGACATCTGTTTCTGGGAGGTGGCGTCGGCAGGGTCGCCAGGACAGATGTTCTACAGGTGGGGGTTGGGGCTGTAAAAAGTCCTGGGGAATTGTGCGGAGCTTGCTGTGTGTGTGGGGGGGGGGCAGGATCGGGGCTGCGGGGGGCCTGCTGTGGGGGGGGACTCGGGCTGCGGGGGGCTTGCTGCAGTGGGGGTGGGGGAGACAGGATCGGGGCTGCGGGGGACTGCTGCGGTGGGAGCTGGAAATGGCGGGGGGGGGGAGGTAGGCCGCTCCCCCAGCTGGATATTCACCCCGTCTCCCCCCTGCAGGAGAAGTCGAAGCTGGAGAGCGAACTGGCCAACTTCGGGCCCCGCATCAACGACATCAAGCGAATCATCCAGAGCCGCGAGCGGGAGATGAAGGACCTCAAGGAGAAGATGAACCAGGTAAGCATGAAGCGGTGCATCGTGGGGGACGTAGTCCATGTGGCGCCTGCCCCCCCCAGTGTGGTGCATTGTGGGGAATGTAGTCTGCACCGTGCCCTGGAAGCGGTGCATTGTGGGGGACATAGTCCTTGCATTGTGGCATTGCTTTGGCCTGTCCCCTGCTGCAGTGCATTGTGGGGGTTATACGCCACCCAGTGGCCTGGCATGGTGATCATAGGGGGAGTCATAGTTTGAGGATAATCTGTTGCAATGCATTCTGGGGGGTGGGGGAGTCCCATGTGGCATTGCTCTGCTGCAGTGCATTGTGGGGGGTGTAGTCCAAATAGCATTGGTCCCTGGCCCTCTTCTGCTGCAGTGCATTGTGGGGGGTGTAGTCCATGTGGCACCTTCCCATGCTGCATCCTGGGGATTGTAGTCTGTGGCTATGCTCCCAGCTCCACCCCTCTGCTCCTGCCGGCCCCTTCCTGTCCAAAGGGAGGGGAGATCAGTTGCTGGGGTAGGGAGTTCGAGGCTGGGTGGTGCCGGGTTGGTAGCCCGGGACCCAGAATTGGGGCTGTCAGATGGGGCAGGGAAGGGGCACCCCCCAGCCAGGGTCTAACAGCAGCACCCCCCCACCGGCAGGTGGAGGACGAGGTGTTCGAGGAGTTCTGCCGGGAGATCGGGGTGAGGAACATCCGGGAGTTCGAGGAGGAGAAAGTGAAGCGGCAGAACGAGATTGCCAAGAAAAGGTACCAGCCCGGATGGGAGCCAGCGCCCCCTAGAGGGGAAAGGCCCCCATGCCCCATTCCCTGACCCCAAGAGTCAGCCGGCCCCTGCCCTGGGGCTGGATGAGCCAGCGCCCCCTAGAGGGGACAGGCCCCGAGTCCCATTCCCCACCCCCTGAGCCAGCCAGTCCCCGCCCTGGAGCCGGATGGGAGCCGGCGCCCCCTAGAGGGGACAGGGGGATGGGAGAACCCTGCACCCTGACTCTCCCCCCCGGCCCCCAGGCTGGAGTTTGAGAACCAGAAGACGCGGCTGGGGATCCAGTTGGATTTCGAGAAGAACCAGCTGAAGGAGGACCAGGAGAAGGTGCACATGTGGGAGCAGACGGTCAAGAAGGATGAGGCCGAGATCGAGAAACTCAAGAAGGTACCAGGGGTTGGGGGGGGTGGGAGGAGGTGATGGGTCGGGATCTGGGCGCTGGGGGAGGGAGGGGGGAGGGGGTGCAGCGTTGAATGGTGGGGCTCTGGATGTAGGGGGTCAGGCTCCCTCTCCAGCTACCCCGGAAGAGCAGTGCTGGGGTGCGGGGGGGGAGGGGGGGCTTTTTTCTCCTCCCCCCCCTGTCTAAGAGGAGCCATATGGGCAGTGGTGGGTGGGGCTCGTTCCCCAGGAGCATTGTGGGCGGGGCTCACTCCCCCCCTCCCCCCCCCCGTGCAGGAGGAGCAGCGTCACATGAAGATCATCGACGAGACCATGGCCCAGTTGCAGGACCTGAAGAACCAGCACCTGGCCAAGAAATCCGAGGTCAACGACAAGAACCACGAGATGGAGGAGATCCGCAAGAAGCTGGGCGGGGCCAACAAGTGAGTGACAGCCAGGGGGTGGGGCCAGGGAGTGGGGGTGGGGCCACTGCACTGATAGCTCTCCATTGGAGGCGGGGCCGGGGAGTGACCTGGGCCCGTTGGGGGTGTGGCCTGTGTATGGTAGATGCCCATTGGAGGTGGGTCCAGTCAATGATTGAGGTCCAGGGGGGCGTTGAAGGGGGCGGGGCCAGCACATGACAGACAGCCAGTGACCCCGGGCCGCCCCCCCGCCCCGCAGGGAAATGACCCACCTGCAGAAGGAGGTGACGGCCATCGAGACGAAGCTGGAGCAGAAGCGCAGCGACCGCCACAACCTGCTGCAGGCCTGCAAGATGCAGGACATCAAACTGCCCCTCTCCAAGGGCACCATGGACGACATCAGCCAGGAGGAGGTGGGGGCAGGAGCGGGACTGGCCGCGATGCTGGGGGGGTACAGATGGGGGCTGGGGGAGTGGGGGGCGTGGTGCTGCGGGGGGATTGTGGGGGTACAGATGGGGGCTGGAGGAGTGGGGGAGGCGGGGGGCGTGGTGCTGCGGGGGGATTGTGGGGGTACAGATGGGGGCTGGAGGAGTGGGGGAGGCGGGGGGGGGGTGGTGCTGCGGGGGGATTGTGGGGGTACAGATGGGGACTGGAGGAGTGGGGGAGGCGGGGGCGTGGTGCTGCGGGGGCATTGTGGGGGTACACATGGGGGCTGCAGGAGGCGGGGGGCGTGGTGCTGCGGGGGGATTGTGGGGGTACAGATGGGGGCTGGAGGAGGCGGGGGGGCGTGGTGCTGCGGGGGGATTGTGGGGGTACAGATGGGGGCTGGAGGAGGCGGGGGGGCGTGGTGCTGCGGGGGGATTGTGGGGGTACAGATGGGGGCTGGAGGAGGCGGGGGGCGTGGTGCTGCGGGGGGATTGTGGGGGTACAGATGGGGGCTGGAGGAGGCGGGGGGCGTGGTGCTGCGGGGGGATTGTGGGGGTACAGATGGGGGCTGGAGGAGGCGGGGGGGCGTGGTGCTGCGGGGGGATTGTGGGGGTACAGATGGGGGCTGGAGGAGGCGGGGGGGCGTGGTGCTGCGGGGGGATTGTGGGGGTACAGATGGGGGCTGGAGGAGGCGGGGGGCGTGGTGCTGCGGGGGGATTGTGGGGGTACAGATGGGGGCTGGAGGAGGCGGGGGGCGTGGTGCTGCGGGGGATTGTGGGGGTACAGATGGGGGCTGGAGGAGGCGGGGGGCGTGGTGCTGCGGGGGGATTGTGGGGGTACAGATGGGGGCTGGAGGAGGCGGGGGGCGTGGTGCTGCGGGGGGATTGTGGGGGTACAGATGGGGGCTGGAGGAGTGTGGGAGTCGGGGGGTGTGGTGCTGCGGGGGGATTGTGGGGGTACAGATGGGGGCTGGAGGAGTGGGGGAGGCGGGGGGCGTGGTGCTGCGGGGGGATTGTGGGGGTACAGATGGGGGCTGGAGGAGCGGGGGAGGCGGGGGCGTGGTGCTGCGGGGGGATTGTGGGGGTACAGATGGGGGCTGGAGGAGGCGGGGGGCGTGGTGCTGCGGGGGGATTGTGGGGGTACAGATGGGGACTGGAGGAGTGGGGGAGGCGGGGGGCGTGGTGCTGCGGGGGGATTGTGGGGGTACAGATGGGGGCTGGAGGAGTGGGGGAGGCGGGGGGCGTGGTGCTGCGGGGGGATTGTGGGGGTACAGATGGGGGCTGGAGGAGGCGGGGGGCGTGGTGCTGCGGGGGGATTGTGGGGGTACAGATGGGGGCTGGAGGAGGCGGGGGGCGTGGTGCTGCGGGGGATTGTGGGGGTACAGATGGGGCTGGAGGAGTGGGGGAGGCGGGGGGCGTGGTGCTGCGGGGGGATTGTGGGGGTACAGATGGGGGCTGGAGGAGTGGGGGAGGCGGGGGGCGTGGTGCTGCGGGGGGATTGTGGGGGTACAGATGGGGGCTGGAGGAGTGGGGGAGGCGGGGGGCGTGGTGCTGCGGGGGGATTGTGGGGGTACAGATGGGGGCTGGAGGAGCGGGGGAGGCGGGGGGCGTGGTGCTGCGGGGGGGATTGTGGGGGTACAGATGGGGGCTGGAGGAGTGGGGGAGGCGGGGGGCGTGGTGCTGCGGGGGGATTGTGGGGGTACAGATGGGGGCTGGAGGAGGCGGGGGGCGTGGTGCTGCGGGGGGATTGTGGGGGTACAGATGGGGGCTGGAGGAGGCGGGGGGCGTGGTGCTGCGGGGGGATTGTGGGGGTACAGATGGGGGCTGGAGGAGGCGGGGGGCGTGGTGCTGCGGGGGGATTGTGGGGGTACAGATGGGGACTGGAGGAGTGGGGGAGGCGGGGGGCGTGGTGCTGCGGGGGGATTGTGGGGGTACAGATGGGGGCTGGAGGAGTGGGGGAGGCGGGGGGCGTGGTGCTGCGGGGGGATTGTGGGGGTACAGATGGGGGCTGGAGGAGGCGGGGGGCGTGGTGCTGCGGGGGGATTGTGGGGGTACAGATGGGGACTGGAGGAGTGGGGGAGGCGGGGGGCGTGGTGCTGCGGGGGGATTGTGGGGGTACAGATGGGGGCTGGAGGAGTGGGGGAGGCGGGGGGCGTGGTGCTGCGGGGGGATTGTGGGGGTACAGATGGGGGCTGGAGGAGTGGGGGAGGCGGGGGGCGTGGTGCTGCGGGGGGATTGTGGGGGTACAGATGGGGACTGGAGGAGTGGGGGAGGCGGGGGGCGTGGTGCTGCGGGGGGGTTGTGGGGTTACAGATGGGGGCTGGAGGAATAGGGGAGGTGGGGGAGCGGGGAGCGGAGGGGGCTTCAAAGGATGAGTGGCACTACGGGGAGGAGGAGGGGCTGTAGAGCGGGAGGGCTCTGTGATTCCCGGTCCCTCCTTTGCTCACCTCCCCACCCCCGTCTCCCCCCCAGGGCGGGGCGCCCGGCGAGGAGCCCGTCAGCAGCTCCCAGCGCACCTCCAACATGTACGCCCGGGAGGCCCTGATCGAGATCGACTACAGCGACCTGTCCGAGGACCTCAAGGTGGGCAGGCTGCGGGACTCCTCGCCACTGGGCAGGAGTTGGGAGGGTTCCTTGGCCAATGAGGGTCTCCATGGAGACGCTCGGTTGGTTGTAAAACGGATGAGGGTTCTCAAGTCTCCTCCCTCCAAGGCATAAGCCCCGCCTCCCTAACGGATGGGGGCGGAGCCAGAACGAAATGCTCCTCCCCCACCCCCATTGTCAATTCCACCTTGCTCTGAGGCCCGTGAGATGGATCTGGGGGGAAGGTGAGCTATGGGGCCGGATGGGCCCAGGGCGGGAGGTGGGTGGGGCATGAGAGTGGCTGGCTCCACCCCCTCCCTTTCTGCCCAGGACGCCCAGGCGGAAGACGAGATCAAGCAGGAGATGAACCAGCTGCAGCAGAAGCTGAATGAGCAGCAAAGCGTCCTCCAGCGCATCGCCGCCCCCAACATGAAGGCCATGGAGAAGCTGGAGAGCGTCCGGGACAAGTTCCAGGAGACCTCCGATGGTACCGGACGCCTGGGTCCCAACCCGGGGAAGGGGGGTTAGAGCGGGGGGGGCTGGGAGCCAGGACTCCTGGGTTCTCTCCCCGGCTCTGGGAGGGGAGTGGGGGCTGGTGGGTTAGAGCGGGGGGGGCTGGGAGCCAGGACTCCTGGGTTCTCTCCCTGGCTCCGGGAGGGGAGTGGGGTCTAGTGGTTAGAGCGGGGGGGCTGGGAGCCAGGACTCCTGGGTTCTCCCCCCGGCTCTGGGAGGGGAGTGGGGGCTGGTGGGTTAGAGCGGGAGGGGCTGGGAGCCAGGACTCCTGGGTTCTCTCCCCGGCTCCGGGAGGGGAGTGGGGTCTGGTGGTTAGAGCAGGGGGGGCTGGGAGCCAGAACTCCTGGGTTCAATCCCCAGCTCTGGGAAGGGAGTGGGGTCTAGTGGTTAGAGTGGGGGGGGGGCGGGAGCCCAGATGCCTGGGTTCCCATTCTCCACTCCCCCCCACCCCGCAGAGTTTGAGGCGGCCCGGAAGCGCGCCAAGAAGGCCAAGCAGGCGTTCGAGCAGATCAAGAAGGAGCGGTTTGACCGGTTCAACGCCTGCTTCGAGTCCGTGGCCACGAACATCGACGAGATCTACAAGGCTCTGTCGCGGAACAGCAGCGCCCAAGTGAGCTCCGTGCCCTCTCTGCCCCCCCCGCCCTCGCCTTCCCTGCCCCATCTGGGACCCCCTGTGACTCCGCCCTGACCCCACCTTCTTCCCAGAAAGGCAGCATCTGTCCTCTGAGAAGGTAGCTGGTGACCCCACCCCTCAGCCCCATGCTGGGTTGGGAGTTAACCCCCATTGAGATGCATGTGGCAGTTCACACCTCTGCGAGCGATCGGCTCAGGCTCTCAGCAGACTCGGGCACCGTCGCCTTTTTGAGCTTTTCTCCCCAATCACGAGGGCTAGAAACTTTAGTATTATTGTAACCTGAAAATTGGGATGTGGGGCTGGAGGCTCCGCCTCATTCGGGCCCCACCCCTTACTGCCCCTCCCATCCCCCTCTGTAGGCGTTCCTGGGCCCGGAGAACCCCGAAGAGCCGTACCTGGATGGAATTAATTACAACTGCGTGGCCCCTGGCAAGCGGTTCCGGCCCATGGACAACCTGTCCGGAGGGGAGAAAACTGTAGCAGCCTTGGCCCTTCTGTTTGCTATCCACAGGTAGGGGACGCTGGGGCCCAGTGGGGTAGAGGGGGGGGGGGGCTGGGAGCCAGGACTCCTGGGTTCTCTCCCCAGCTCTGGGAGGGGAGCGGGGTCTGGTGGTGAGAGCAGGGGGGGCTGGAAGCCAGGACTCCTGGGTTCTCTCCCCGGCTCTGGGAGGGGAGTGGGGTCTGGTGGGTTAGAGTAGGTGGGGCTGGGAGCCAGGACTCCTGGGTTCTCTCCCTGGCTCTGGGAGGGGAGTGGGGTCCGGTGGTTGAGAGCAGGGGGCTGTGGGGCAGGGTCATTGGCGAACTCCCCATCATCCCCTCGTCTCCGCTCCCTCCCCAGCTACAAACCCGCCCCCTTCTTCGTGCTGGACGAAATCGACGCTGCGCTGGACAACACCAATATCGGGAAGGTGTGTGGGGCTGATGGGGGGCCAATAGCGAGGGGCCTCCGTGGGCCATGTGATGGGGGGGAGGGCGGCGGCTGGGGGTTGGGGTAGAGGAAAGGGAAGTGGTTTGGGGGGACACGGGGGATTTGGGTATGATGGGGCAGGAGAGTTCGTGGCTGGGGGCTCTAGGGAGAAAGGTTTGGGGGAGGCGGTCATGAAGGGGGTGCCCTGTTGACCCTCGGTAGATTAGAGGTCTGGAGCTGGGGGAGCTGGGTCTGGGGGGGAGGGAGTGGGCTGGGGGTTTTAGGGGACCCCCATTGACCCCCCCCCATCCCCCTCACAG
Source organism: Emys orbicularis (assembly GCF_028017835.1). Lineage (NCBI taxonomy): Eukaryota > Metazoa > Chordata > Testudines > Emydidae > Emys > Emys orbicularis. The sequence goes on from NW_027045156.1 coordinate 188,278, forward strand.
GTGGCCAACTACATCAAAGAGCAGTCCACCTGCAACTTCCAGGCCATTGTCATCTCGCTGAAGGAGGAATTCTACACCAAGGCCGAGAGCCTGATTGGGGTCTACCCTGAGGTACGGGGGGGCTGCCCCCCACTTCTCTGCTGGGGTCCGGAGCGCTGGCCGATCCATCCAGCCCTGTCTCTGCCTGGATCCGGGGGGCAGAGGTGCGGGGGGGGGGCAGGGCATTTGGGGGGGCGGCACGGACCACTGGCCCTGCCTGGGGTGGGGGGTGCACACATTCAGTAGGGGGGTGCGGGTAAGTGACCCCCCCTTTTTTGATCCATCTTTGACCCCCCCCTTTCCTCCCCTCTCTCCACAGCAAGGGGACTGCGTGATCAGCAAAGTGCTGACCTTTGACCTCACCAAGTACCCTGACGCCAACCCGAACCCCAACGAGCAATAAGCCAGCTGGACGCTGCCACGGGTGGGGGGGGATGTGATGGGTTAAAACCCCCCCATTTATTTTTAACCATTTCATTGCCTCTGCCAATGCAGTCTGGGGGGGCAGGGGCTATTAACCCCCCGTCTCTAAGGTGGGGGCCACCTGTCTCCACATCACTGGGGGGAGCGGTTTTATCCCGGGGGGGGCCTCAATTCCCCCCACCCCCTCCGATGCTATTTTTAGAATCATGCTATTTAACTTGCTTTTTAAAACCAGCCCCCGGGGGATCAGCCTGGTAGGGCTGGAATTATGGGGCAGTTGGGGGGCGGGAAGGGGGCAAGGCAGGGGGGGTCACCGGGCTGCTGCTTTTCGAGTCGTGTCTCTGTGTCTTTGTGTGTGTGTGAAATGTGTCTTTTTGCAACAAATAAACCAGATTTTCCCTTTCCTGGATGGCTAGTGGGTCAATCTTTGGGGGCTGGGGTGGTGTGGGCGTGCGCCCCCTGCTCGCGGGGATCAGACCTGCTCTGTGTGTGTGATCCCCCTGCCAGGGGGGCATGTGCCCTGTGGTGAGGCCCCGGGTACCAGCCAGGGGGCTGTGATGGGAGGTGGGCAAAATGGGGGTGCTGATCAGATGGGGAGGGGTACCGGGGGCCTGGTCTGGGAGACGTGGGGCAGGCTGGGCCTGTGGGTCTGATTTCCGCCATCACAGCCCTCAGGGCACGGAGCTGTGAGCTGGGCATGGGACAGGGGTACCAGAAAGTGCCAACCCTGGCCTAGATCCGTGCGGTGGCAGGAAATCAGGTGAGACCGGCCAGGTGCTGCCAGCTCCCTGCTCATCTGACTTCCCCTACCGGCGCCCCAGAGCGGCTCAGAGCCCCCTGTCCTCTGTCCTGGTGCCAGGGCAGCCTGGGGGCGGACGGACCCAAATAACCTGCCTGACCCCTCCAGGCACCCGCCTGGCGCCCTGAAACATTAGTGTGGATTGGAGTCAATTATCGTCATCCCGAGCTGCGAGGGGTAGGAGCATATGGGGCAATCGGGGTGTCCCCAAAGATACGTTCCCCCAGCCAGGAGCCCCCGACGTGCTCAGCAAGCCAGCCTCGGGTGGTGGTATGTCGGTCTCTTCCCCGGCTGCCCCGCCCCAGAGGGGGCTGCATCTCAGCACTGGGCGAGTTCTCCCCCTGCGGCGTTGTGTGTGGCTGTTCCCCGGCTGCCCCGCCCCAGAGGTGGCTGCACTAGGCGAGCCGTCCCTCTGCAGTTAACTGCAGTGTTTAAGGGTTAAAACCCTAATTAGCAGTAAAGTTATTTGCATTTTGTTTCTGTGGTAACAGGGCCCCTGGGTGCCTGCATAAACTATTGGCTGGGGGGCGGGGAAGGGAGGGTATAACCTTTGAACTTACTTTTCCCATCAGCCATTCCCACCCTGATACTGTGTGTGAGGGGCTGGGAGCCAGGACTCCTGGGTTCTCTCCCCGGCTCGGGGAGGGGAGTGGGGCTGGTAGGTCAGAGCAGGGGGGGCTGGGAGCCAGGACTCCTGGGTTCTCTCCCCGGCTCTGGGAGGGGAGTGGGGGCTGGTGGGTTAGAGCAGGGGAGACTGGGAGCCAGGATACCTCATTTTGCCATAAAATCCATAGGGGCATGTTCACCTCCTGTATTTGTGCCTCAGTTTCCCCTGGACTATGCATGGGATGAGTCTGGGTATTTTTTTGTGGGGGGAGGTTAGTCCTGGTGTCATTCCCCCCCACAAACAGCCACACCCCCTGCCTGCCTGACTCAGCTTTCCCCCCCCCCCCCATGCACGTGGCTGGTGGTGATTATAGGGTACCAGGCCCTGATGCACGTGGGGGGGGGGGGGGGGGACTGAATGTCGCTGCCAACCCTCCCCCCAACACACAAACCCAGGCCACTGGCTCAGTATGTTGGGAAGAGGGGCAGGGAGGGGGACAGGCTGGGTGGGGTGAAGGGTCCTGAGGGAGGAGAGGGTAGAGTGGTAGTGGGGGAGGGGTTGGGGCATTTTTGGCAGATGAGTTCTGGAAGTGGGCTGGCAGGAGGAGATTTTGGGGGAGAGAACCCCAGAGTCCTGGCTCCCAGCCCTGCCCCGCTCTGACCACTTGACCCTACTTGGGGGGCAACAGGCCCCCCTAAGATAAGGACAGAATGCAGCAGTGCCAGGGGGAGGGAGTGCTCTCCCCTGGCAACCAGCAGTGGCTGCATCTCAGCACTGGGTGAGCCCTCCCCGTGGGGTGTTACGTGTGGCTGTTCCCTACCCCAGAGGTGGCTGCATCTCAGCCCCGGGCGAGCCCTCTCTGCCCGGCGTGTACGGCTGTTCCCCAGTGGTGGTGAAGGGACTCGCTGCTGTGGTATGTGCATTAGAAATAGGAGACTGATTGATTAATCTGGGCTAATTAATTAAACAGTCCCTAGAGGGGGGTGGAGCTGGGTTCCCCCCAGGCCTGGCTGCTCTTCCCTCCTGCCCGGTCTTCACCCCTGACCCCTCCAAGCCATGCCAGGGCCCAGGCCTGGGACACCTGACATCTGGAAGGAGGGTCAGGACTCCTGGGTTCTCTCCCCGGCTCTGGGAGGGGAGTGGGAGCCAGGACTCCTGGGTTCTTTCCTGGCTGTGGGAAGGGAGTGGGGGCTGGTGGTTAGAGCAGGGGGGGCTGGGAGCCAGGACTCCTGGGTTCTCTCCTGGGCTCTGGGGGAGGAGTGGGGGCTAGTGGTTAGAGCAGGGGGCTGGGAACCAGGACTCCTGGGTTCTCTCCCGGGGTCTGGGAGGGGAGTGGGGGTCAGGGGGTTAGAGCAGGGGGGCGGGGGGGAGCTGGGAGCCAGGACTCCACCCTGCCTTGTGTTTTTGGGCCTAATGCCTCAGTTTCCCCTCTCCATCCTGCCCCCCACCGACCCACGCACACTATGGCAGTGGAATTCACCCGTTATCTAAGCAGGGAGAAGCCGGGTACCCCAGGGTGACAGATTTGATCCCGACTCAGCCCCCCAGGCCCAGCCCCATGTGCCTACCCCAGTCCTGTCCCCTCTCTGGCTGGGTGGCCCTAATCCATGAGGCCTGTGGGGCTGGGCCGACGACTCACCCCGGGAGCAGGGGACACCCCACAGGCTGGGGCTCCACCCCCAGGGCTGCCCCCTGACCCCTCTCCCTGGTCTGTGGGGCTCTCTGCTTGGATCAGCCCTGGCCTGCCCCCGTGGGGATCCCCAGCTCCACCCCCGCTACAGCTCAGGGCTTGCCCTTGTCCCCTCATCTCAACTGGGGGCTCCCCTCCTGCCCCCCCCCCACCCTCGGCTCAGTCTCCCACCTCTCCCAGGCTTGTCTCAGAGCACTCCCAGGGTCGCCCCCCCGGCAGGGCTCAGGGACCCCCCCAGGCTCGCCTCAGCCTCCCCCCCCAGGCGTGGGGCTTGCCCCCCCAGGGTTTGTCTCAGGGACACCCCCCAGGCTCGCCCCCGAGCTTGCCTCAGCCTCCCCCCCCCCAGGCTCGGGGCTTGCCCCCCCAGGGTTTGTCTCAGGGACACCCCCCCCCGGCTCGCCCCCGGGCTCGCCTCAGCCCCCCACCCCCCAGGCTCGCCCGGCTCGGGGCTCCCCCCGCCCCGGCGGGGCTCGGGCTCGGCGGGGCTCGCAGGGCGGCGCGCCGCGCCGGCAGTGCGCAGTGGGTTGTGCGCTGCGGCGGGCGGGCGCTCCGGTTGCCGTCGCTCGGCGGAGGCAGCAGCCGGGGCGGCCCCCCCCCCCCGCAAAAGGCCCCTCCCCCCGGGGCTCCCCGCAAGGCTCCGGCGGCGGCCGGGACCCTGCAGCCCCCTGGGGGCTCGCCAGCCGGCCCGGGGGGAGAGGCAGAGCGGGGCGGGTCGAGGCCCCCCCCGCCCCAGTCCCTCTCCATCATTGCGGGGCGCAGGGCGCACGGCTCCGGGCGCAGCCTCCTGCGGGCGTCCCTCTCCATGGAGGGGGGACCGGGGGCGCCCGGGGCCGACAGCCCGAGCCGGGCCGTGGAGTACCTGCTGGAGCTCAACAACATCATCGAGAGCCAGCAAAAGCTGCTGGAGACCCAGCGGCGCCGGATCGAGGAGCTGGAGGGGCAGCTGGAGCTGCTGAGCCAGGAGAACCGGGACCTGCGCGAGGAGACCCGGGAGCGGGAGCGGGAGCGGGAGGGGCCGAGCCACCAGCACCCGGGCCGGGAGTACGAGAACCGGACACAGCGGGACAGTCAGTTCCAGAACCGGACGGAGCGGGACGGGCAGTTCCAGAACCGGACGGAGCGGGACGGGCAGTACCAGAACCGGACGGAGCGGGACGGGCAGTTCCAGAACCGGGAAGGGCAGTACCAGAACTGGGAAGGGCAGTACCAGAACCGGGAGGGCCAGTACCCGAAGCGCGGGGATGGGCCGTACCAGAACCGGGACAAGGAGCGAGAGCCGCACCCCGGGAACCGCGAGGGGCCCTACCAGAACCGGGACGGCCACTACCGAGACCAATGCCAGCTGCACCGAGACGGCGGCTCCCTCCGGGAGCGGAGCGGCCCCCACCAGAACCGAGACAAGGAGCGGGAGTACCCCCGCCCGCCCCGGGAGAGGGAGCGGGGCCCGCTGAGCCGGGGCGTGTCCCGGAGTTCCAGTCCCGGAGCCGGCGGGGGCCACAGCACCAGTGCCAGCACCAGCCCCGCCACCACCCTGCAGAGAAAGTAAGGAGTTGTGCCCCTGCTCTAGAACCTGCCCCTGCTCTAGATCCCATGGGGTCCCCATGCCTGGATCTCTGCTTTGCTCTGCATCCTTGGGCCTCTTTTCTCTGGTTTCTGCTCTAGATCCATCCCCTCCCTGCTCTGGATCCTGCCCTAGATCTCTCTCCCCCCCGCTAGGTCCTGGAGCCACCCTGCTGTAGATCACTCGGGAGTTCTGCTTCGGATCAGTCTCCTGTGCTCTAGGAGTCTTAGACTCTAGATCCTGGAGTGTCCTGCTCTGGATCCCTCTCTTCCCTGATGTAGATCCTGGATTCACACTGTTCTGGGTCCCTCTGGATCTCTGCTCTGACGCCTGCTCTAGAGCCCTCTGCCTATGGCCTGGTTCCCTGTTCTGGCTATGATCCATGCTCCCTGTTCTAGATCCTTGGATCCGTCTCCCTCTGCTCTAGATACCTCTACTTTCCCCACTATTGCAAGTGTCACCTGCCCCTTCTCTGGACTCCTCATCTCCATCCTGCTCTAGAGTCATCTCCTCCCAGCCTACTCTAGACCCTCCTCTGCTTTCTTCTATCCACCCCTCCACCCTGATCCAGAATAGACCCCTCCCCTTTCCAATAGATCCCACCTCTCCCTCTCTATCTCCCTGGAACCTGTCCCACTCCCCATCCAGTAGCTTTCTAGGGTCTTCCCTGAGCCTTGCAGCAGCAGGGGCTCTAGAGCTTCCCCTGATGTGTCTAGAAGCAAGGGGTTCTCCATGTCTCAAGGCAAGGGATTCTGGAGCCTGGTCTCCTGAAATCTAGAAGAAGGGGTTCCAGAGCCAGGATCCAGATGCAACAAGGAACAGTGGATTCTAGAGCCTTCTTTCCAGTATGATGGAAAGTATGATGTTCTAGATCACACCCCAGACACGCCTAGAAGCAGTGGCTCATAGAACCTGCCCCACTGTGCTCCTGGCGGCGGGGGTTTCTCAGGCCTGCTCCCTGACACGTCTGGAAGCAGGGGTGTTCTGGGCATCCTGCAGTGCATCTGGAAGCAACAGTTCTAGAGTCTCCTCCCAGCACTTCTAGCAGACAGGGGCTCTAGAACCTGCTCCTCTGACCTGTCTAGATGGAGGGGGGTCTGGTAGCAGGAAGTTATAGAGGTGACACCCCAATGCATCAAGGCACGGGGGGTCATGGAAGTTGAGGTTCTAGAGCCTGGTCCCCTTATATGGATGTTCTAGAGACACCCAGAACATGTCTACATTCATGAAGACTAGTAACTGGTTTCTAGATCACGGTCCCAACCTACCTAGTACCACGAGGACTCTAGAGCAGCAGGGGCCTTCTAGAGCACAGACTCTGGTGCACCTAGCAGCTGGGGTTCTAGAGCTACTTTTGCCACTCCCGGTGGTTCTAGAGCATGATCCTGCCATGGCCATCCACAGGTGGGTTCTAGAGCTGGCCACAACACTCCTGGCTACATGGAGGGGGGATTGAGACCTCGCACCAGGGACTTCAAGCCCCAGAGGGTTCTAGAGACACCCTGGCAAACAGGGGATCTAGAACCTGCTCCTGATACTGCTAGCAGGAGGGAGCTAGAACGTGCTCTGGACTCTCTTGGCAGCAGGGGGGTCTAGAACCTAACCCCGATGCATGTGTGGGAGGGTCTCCATTTGTAGATTTGCTTTGTCCTGGTACCCCTGGTCCCTTCTCCCTGCTCCCGCCCATGAGTACATGGCTAATGGGGTGGAACAAGGCTGGATGATGGGGTAATGGAGCCTGGATTGGTTGGTGGCACTTGGTGGGAGGGAATGGCCAGATACCCCCCCTTCCCCAGGGAGTGGGGAGCAAAGTGTCACGCGTAAGAGCAGGGGGCTTGGGTCATGGGCAGCTGGGGGATAGCAGGGCCTTGCGTGGGTTCTCCTGAACTCCTGGGTTCTCTCCCCAGTTCTGGGAGGGGAGCGGGGTCTAGTGGTGAGAGCAGAGGGGGGGCTGGGAGTCAGGACTCCTGGGTTCTCTCCCTGGCTCTGGGAGGGGAGCAGGGTCTAGTGGTGAGAGCAGAGGGGAGCTGGGAGCCAGGACTCCTGGGTTCTCTCCCAGGCTCTGGGAGGGGAGCAGGGTCTAGTGGTGAGAGCAGAGGGGGGGCTGGGAGTCAGAACTCCTGGGTTCTCTCCCTGGCTCTGGGAGGGGAGCAGGGTCTAGTGGTGAGAGCAGAGGGGGGCTGGGAGCCAGGACTCCTGGGTTCTCTCCCTGGCTCCGGGAGGGGAGCAGGGTCTAGTGGTGAGAGCAGAGGGGGGCTGGGAGCCAGGACTCCTGGGTTCCATTGCTTTAGTGTCCAATTAAGAAGGAATCTGATTCCAGCTGCAGTTTGGCTTCTGAAGGGATCCCAGCCCTGCGTCGGCTCTTCCAGGGCCCGGATCCTTCCCCCTGCCCTGTCAGCGCTCTCTGGTCTGGGGGCCTGTCCGTGCTTCCGTTTGTCTCTCCAAGACATTGCCCCCATAAAATCCAACCCCCCCCCCACTTCTGAGTTGTAGGCAATCTCCTCCTAGGCCGGGCACAGTGTGAGCTGGGGGCAATCTGGTGATCCCCGGGGGTGGGGAATCTGGGGGACTTGGCAAGCTTGGGGGAGGATCTGGCGACCTTGGGATGGATCTGGTGATGTTTTGGGGATCTGGGGATCTTATGGGGGATCTGGCAATGTCATGGGGATCTTGTGATCTTACAGGGGATCTGGTCATCTCAGGGAGGATTCAGTGACCTTGGGATGGATCTGGTGATCTCATGGGGATCTGGTGATTGTAGGGAGGATTTGGCAAACTTGAAATGGTTTCAGTGATCTTACGGGGGATCTGGTGGCCTGGGGATGGATCTGGTGATCTTATGGGGGATCCTGTGGCCTGGGGATGGATCTGGTGATCTTATGGGGGATCCTGTGGCCTGGGGATGGATCTGGTGATCTCACAGGGGATCTGGTGGCCTGGGGTTGGATCTGGTGATCTCATGGGAGATCTGGGGATCCTGGCAAGCTTGCGTGAGGCTCTAACGTCGCTTGCAGGGATTGGATGTGCTTCGCGAACTTTGGGGATGATCTGGTGAGCTTGGAGGCCCCCGGGGGATTTTGGGGGGCCTTTGGGGAGCTCTGCAGGCTTTGGGGACCCTCCCCGAGCCCTGCCGGCTGGGCTGCGCCGGACAGAGCCGTGTGGGGCGTGCGAGGTGGGAATTGATGGCTCCAGCCGCGTGTTCTCTTCTCTTCCCAGCACCGCCTCCTCCCGCAGCTCAGAAATTAGCAACGTGGTTTGGATGCTGCTGCAAGTGACTTAAAGCAGCACAAATCTGTCTTGCTTTTACCGCCCACTCTGCACTGAGGTGTTCATCAGAACTCGGAGTGCGAGCGCTGAGGGGGCGGGCGGGGGAATGCAGGGGCCTGAGCTCCCCCCCTCCCAGACCTGGGGAGAGAACCCAGGCATCCTGGCTCCCAGCCCCCCCAGCTGTAACCCACCAGACCCCACTCCCCTCCCAGAGCCGGGAAGAGAACCCAGGCATCCTGGCTCCCAGCCCCCCCCTGCTCTAACCCACCAGACCCCACTCCCCTCCCAGAGCCGGGAAGAGAACCCAGGCATCCTGGCTCCCAGCCCCCCCCTGCTCTAACCACCAGACCCCACTCCCCTCCCAGAGCCGGGAAGAGAACCCAGGCATCCTGGCTCCCAGCCCCCCCCCCCTGCTCTAACCCACCAGACCCCACTCGCCTCCCAGAGCCGGGAAGAGAACCCAGGCATCCTGGCTCCCAGGCCCCCCCCCCCCCGCTCTAACCCACCAGACCCCACTCCCCTCCCAGAGCCGGGAAGAGAACCCAGGCATCCTGGCTCCCAGCCCCCCCAGCTGTAACCCACCAGACCCCACTCCCCTCCCAGAGCCGGGAAGAGAACCCAGGCATCCTGGCTCCCAGCCCCTCCAGCTGTAACCCACCAGACCCCACTCCCCTCCCAGAGCCGGGAAGAGAACCCAGGCATCCTGGCTCCCAGCCCCCGCCCCCCCCTGCTCTAACCCACCAGACCCCACTCCCCTCCCAGAGCCGGGAAGAGAACCCAGGCATCCTGGCTCCCAGGCCCCCCCCCCCCCCCGCTCTAACCCACCAGACCCCACTCCCCTCCCAGAGCCGGGAAGAGAACCCAGGCATCCTGGCTCCCAGCCCCCCCAGCTGTAACCCACCAGACCCCACTCCCCTCCCAGAGCCGGGAAGAGAACCCAGGCATCCTGGCTCCCAGCCCCCCCTGCTGTAACCCACCAGACCCCACTCCCCTCCCAGAGCCAGGGAGAGAACCCAGGCATCCTGGCTCCCACCCCCGCCGTGCTGTAACCCACTAGCCCCCACTCCCCTCGGGAGACAACCCAGGCGTCCTGGCTCCCAGCCAAGGACTATTTCAGATGAGATCATTTGCAACCTTGTGGTCAGGCTGTGTCCGGCCTGGCCCCGGGGGAGCGGTGATCAGAATCCGGCCCAGGGGTGACGCTGCCCTTGGCTGTCGCCGACTTGATGTCACCTTCTCATTCCCAGCCCAGCCTGTCCTGTCTGGGCTTCTTCACTTCCTCTGCCTTTCCCCAGGAGTACGGGGTGACCCCAGGTGTCTGGGCCAAACCCCACCCAGGAGATCCCTGCCTCCTCCCCTGCATTTTCATGGGGGGGAGGCAGGTTTCTTCTTCACTTTCTGTCCCAAAGCACTGTGGAGCTGTTCCCCAGCTGCCCTACCCCAGAGGTGGTGGGCGAGCCGTCCCCGTGCGACGTTATGTGTGGCTGTTCCCCAGCTTCCCCACCCCAGAGGTGGCGGCATCTAGGTGCTGAGAGAGCCATCCCCAGGAGTCTGTTGCTATCCTACCATCCCACACGGCAGCCGCTAATCTCCCAGCACGGAGGAGGTCTGTAAAACACCCTGACCCCACAGGGCCGGATCTGGAGGAGGGAGTGGGGGCAGGGGCGGAGACTGAGATATAGCGTGTGGACTGCTGGGTGCTGCAGAATCACAGCCCTGCTCCCATCTGGCCCCAGGGCAGGGACTAGCTGGCTGAGGGGGGCAGGGAATGGGCCGGGGGGGTCCATCCCCTCTAGGGGGCGCCAGCTCCCATCCGGCCCCAGGGCAGGGACTGGCTGGCTCAGGTGGGGCAGGGAATGGGGCAGGGGCCTGTCCCCTGTATGGGGCGCCGGGTTCGAGGTTCAGATTTCAGGCTCATGGGGCCAGCTGGTCCCCCCACCCTGCCGGAGGACGGGAAGCGGCAGCAGATGGGGCGGGCGGTGGGAACTGTGGTCCGATGACGCCTGACCCCCGGCCCCTGCCGCCGCGCCACCTGTTCCTGGGAAAGAGCCCCACTGGGCTCCGTGCGCTGGGGCAAGAGGCCAGAGCTGCTGGTCTGGAGCCAGCTCATCCCATTCCCCCGCCTACAAGCCAGCCAGCCCCTGCCCCTGCCCCGTTCCCTGTTCCCTGCTCCCCCGAGCCAGCCTGCCCCTGGCCCCGTTCCCTGCTCCCCCGAGCCAGCCAGCCCCTGCCCCTGGCCCCGTTCCCTGCTCCCTGCTCCCCCGAGCCAGCCTGCCCCTGCCCCTGGCCCCGTTCCCTGCTCCCTGCTCCCCCGAGCCAGCCAGCCCCTGCCCCTGCCCCGTTCCCCGTTCCCCCGAGCCAGCCAGCCCCTGCCCCTGCCCCGCTCCCCCGAGCCAGCCAGCCCCTGCCCCGTTCCCTGCTCCCCCGAGCCAGCCAGCCCCTGCCCCGGGCCCCGTTCCCTGCTCCCCCGAGCCAGCCAGCCCCTTCCCCGTTCCCCGCTCCCCCGAGCCAGCCAGCCCCTGCCCCTGCCCCGCTCCCCCGAGCCAGCCAGCCCCTGCCCCGTTCCCTGCTCCCCCGAGCCAGCCAGCCCCTGCCCCGGGCCCCGTTCCCTGCTCCCCCGAGCCAGCCAGCCCCTTCCCCGTTCCCCGCTCCCCCGAGCCAGCCAGCCCCTGCCCCTGCCCCGCTCCCCCGAGCCAGCCAGCCCCTGCCCCGTTCCCTGCTCCCCCGAGCCAGCCAGCCCCTGCCCCTGGCCCCGTTCCCTGCTCCCTGCTCCCCCGAGCCAGCCTGCCCCTGGCCCCGTTCCCTGCTCCCCCGAGCCAGCCTGCCCCTGCCCCTGGCCCCGTTCCCTGCTCCCCCGAGCCAGCCAGCCCCTGCCCCTGGCCCCGTTCCCTGCTCCCTGCTCCCCCGAGCCAGCCAGCCCCTGCCCCTGCCCCGTTCCCCGTTCCCCCGAGCCAGCCAGCCCCTGCCCCTGGCCCCGTTCCCTGTTCCCTGCTCCCCCGAGCCAGCCTGCCCCTGCCCCTGGCCCCGTTCCCTGCTCCCCCGAGCCAGCCAGCCCCTGCCCCTGGCCCCGTTCCCTGCTCCCTGCTCCCCCGAGCCAGCCAGCCCCTGCCCCTGCCCCGTTCCCCCGAGCCAGCCAGCCCCTGCCCCTGGCCCCGTTCCCTGTTCCCTGCTCCCCCGAGCCAGCCTGCCCCTGCCCCTGGCCCCGTTCCCTGCTCCCCCGAGCCAGCCAGCCCCTGCCCCTGGCCCCGTTCCCTGCTCCCTGCTCCCCCGAGCCAGCCAGCCCCTGCCCCTGCCCCGTTCCCCGTTCCCCCGAGCCAGCCAGCCCCTGCCCCTGCCCCGTTCCCCCGAGCCAGCCAGCCCCTGCCCCTGGCCCCGTTCCCTGTTCCCTGCTCCCCCGAGCCAGCCTGCCCCTGCCCCTGGCCCCGTTCCCTGCTCCCCCGAGCCAGCCAGCCCCTGCCCCTGGCCCCGTTCCCTGCTCCCTGCTCCCCCGAGCCAGCCAGCCCCTGCCCCTGCCCCGTTCCCCGTTCCCCCGAGCCAGCCAGCCCCTGCCCCTGCCCCGCTCCCCCGAGCCAGCCAGCCCCTGCCCCGTTCCCTGTTCCCCCGAGCCAGCCAGCCCCTGCCCCGGGCCCCGTTCCCTGCTCCCCCGAGCCAGCCAGCCCCTTCCCCGTTCCCCGCTCCCCCGAGCCAGCCAGCCCCTGCCCCGTTCCCCGCTCCCCCAAGCCAGCCAGTCCCCGCGCTGGGGCCGGATCGGGGCCGGCGCCCGCTAGAGCAAAAGGCCCCAGGTTGGGGGCATCTCTGCTCTGCCAGGCCTGTCTGGGCGTCCGTCCCCCCTCAGCTGCAAATCAGCCGCTCTCAGATCCCAGCTCCGGCTCCGCACGGGCGAGTTTATGCCAGGGCCTGAGCCCAGATCCCCGTCTGCGTGTCCTGCACATCCCCCCGCCCCCGCCGCTCGACTGGACTCCTGGGTTCTTCCCCCGGCGAGGGGAGGGCAGTGGGGTCTAGTGGTTAGAGTGGGGGGGGGCTGGGAGCCAGGACTCCTGGGTTCTCTCTCTGGCTCTGGGAGGGGAGTGGGGGCTGGTGGCTTAGAGCAGGGGAGGTTGGGAGCCCGGACTCCTGGGTTCTCTCCCTGGCCCGGGGAGGGGAGGAGAGGAGGGCCTAGTGGTTAGAGCAGGGGGAACTGGGAGCCAGGACTCCTGGGTTCTCTCCCCGGCTCTGGGAGGGGAGTGGGGTCTAGTGGTTAAAGCAGGGGGGGCTGGGAGCCAGGACTCCTGGGTACTATGGATCTTCCCCACTGTATCCTCTCTGGGTCCGTACTTTTCTCTCATTAGTTAACGAGCAGTTTAATTTGGCCTAGTCTCCCACCCCTCCCATGTTACTCTCATATGAATTGGTGTCTCTGCTTGGTTCTGCCCGGCGGCCTCTCTGGCATTGAAAAGCCCCGAGTGTCTGCCAGACCCCGGACGCAGACTGTGTGCGCGTGTGTCGGGGGGTGGGGGGGAACACGGGGCCTGTCCCCTCTAGGGGGCACCGGCTCCCATCCGGCCCCAGGGCTGGGACTGGCTGGCTCAGGGGGGCGGGGAATGGGACTCTGGGCCTGTCCCTAAACCACTGAGTCCCCAGTGTTGTGTGATGCTGCTCGGCAGGTGTTGGAGTTACGTGCGCTTGATGCCCACTCCCTTCCCGTCCTCCCCCCCGAAACTGAATCTGGGGTGAGGGGCACCGGCAGGGCTGGGGCTGGGCTAGCAGGGGCTGCGGGTTGGGAGTGAGGGGCACCGGCAGGGCTGGGGGGGGCAGGGCTGGGCTGGCAGGGGGCTGCGGGTCGGGATTCAGCTGCCGTTCCCCCCACTCCCTGGCTTTCACCTCCCCCCACATCCAGGACGCCTGGGTTCCAGCCGCAAAGAATAGACCCAGCGACTGTAATGATTCCCTTGTCCCATTGGTGCCCAGCAGCAATGGAGCAGGGGTCTGACGGGGGGGGCGGGGAGGGGGCTGGATCAAGGGGCATTTGGGTCTGGGGGGGCCGCCCGTTGCTCATCCTGGTCTCTCTCTCCCTCTCTTCCGCAGGTCCGACGGCGACAACTCCCGAACCGTCAGGTCAGTGCTCGCTCCCCGCTTTCCGCGTCCTCTCGCCTTCCCCGGCCCCCCAACTCCAGGTGCTGTTTTATCCCCCCTCCCACATCCGATCCCGGCCCCTTTTGGCCCACGGATCCGCCCCCCCCCCCCCCCCCGACCAGATGCTGGCTGGGTCGGTCACCCGACCAGCCCAGCTCATCTCTGGTCATTCCCGGGCGGGCGTCCGGATGGGGCCCCTCTCGCTCTGGATCGGGTGGGGCTTAAGACTGGCCCCCCCCCCCGACCTTGGCGGTGAGGTTGGTGCATTTGTAGCATGCAGCGCGGCCTCGGCCAGCAGGGGGCGCCGTGGGGAGTGGGGTAGGGGGCAGGGCTGTGAGAGGAGCTCCCGGCCTCTCCCCGCAGGGGGCGCTGCAGCCAGGGCTCTGCCTGTGTCCAGGAGCGGTGCGTGTGGGGGGTGCCCCTTTTCCGCCGGAGGCTGGGGGGGGGGTGCCCGGGGGGATCTCACGTCCAGCGTGGCTGCAATTTCGGGGGCCTGGTTCTGCTTGGCGATGCAGGTCGCACGTTGGGGGCCAGTGGCGTGGGGCTGAGCGGCTTTCCCTGGTGCTGGGGAGGGGGCCAGATGATAGGGGAGGGGGCTGTCAGGACGACCGGCCCGACGGGGCCCTGATCTCGGTCGGGGTCTGGGCAGCGCCTGGCACGACAGGGCCCTGATCTCGGTTGGGGTCTGGGCAGCGCCCGGCGCGACGGGGCCCTGATCTCGGTCGGGGTCTGGGCAGCGCCCGGCACGACGGGGCCCTGATCTCGGTCGGTTTCTGGGCAGCGCCTGGCACAACGGGGCCCTGATCTCGGCCGGGGTCTGGGCAGCGCCCGGCACGACGGGGCCTTGGTCTCGGTCGGTTTCTGGGCAGCGCCTGGCACAACGGGGCCCTGATCTCGGCCGGGGTCTGGGCAGCGCCTGGCACAACGGGGCCGTGATCTCGGTCGGTTTCTGGGCAGCGCCCGGCACGACGGGGCCCTGGTCTCGGTCGGTTTCTGGGCAGCGCCTGGCACGACGGGGCCCTGGTCTCGGTCGGTTTCTGGGCAGCGCCCGGCACGACGGGGCCCTGATCTCGGTTGGGGTCTGGGCAGCGCCCGGCGCGATGGGGCCCTGATCTCGGCCGGGGTCTGGGCAGCGCCCGGCGCGACGGGGCCCTGATCTCGGTCGGCGACTGGGCAGCGCCCGGCACGACAGGGCCCTGATCTCGGTCGGGGTCTGGGCAGCGCCCGGCACGACGGGGCCTTGGTCTCGGTCGGGGTCTGGGCAGCGCCCGGCACGACGGGGCCTTGGTCTCGGTCGGCGACTGGGCGGCGCCTGGCACGACGGGGCCCTGGTCTCGGTCGGTTTCTGGGCAGTGCCCGGCACGACGGGGCCCTGATCTCGGTCGGGGTCTGGGCAGCGCCCGGCACGATGGGGCCCTGATCTCGGTCGGTTTCTGGGCAGTGCCCGGCACGACGGGGCCCTGATCTCAGTCCGGGCCTGTAGGTGCTGTGGCAGAGTAAACCCCGTTACTGATACATTTCAAGACCTGAGCTGCCTGGGTGGCCCGCAGAATCTCTTCTGTAACGAATGCGTCGGTTTTGGGGCTGGTTCCCTCATATCGTGTCCTGTACGAATGGGAAACATCTAGAGAACCCAGGAGTCCTGGCTTCCAGCCCCCCTGCTCCAACCACTAGACCCCACTCCCCTCCCAGAGCTGGGGAGAGAACCCAGGAGTCCTGGCTCCCAGCCCCCCCTGCTCTAACCGCCAGCTCCCACTCCCCTCCCAGAGCCAGGGAGAGAACCCAGGCGTCCGGGCTCCCAGTCCCCCCTTGCTCTCACCACTAGACTCCCCTCCCCTCCCCGGGCTGGGAATAGAATTATTTCCCTCTGCTAATTATGTAATTAGCAAAGCAATTATTTCCGATTTCCCCCTGTTCATATATTGTACATAACACACACAACCGCTGCTTATAAATACAACCATATTGATACTGTGTGTGTGTGTTGTGTTAAAACAACACTGCCAGATCGGTGGATAGATATTGATGTAAATAACAGAGTGGTTAGAGTCCGGGGGACCAGGAGCCAGGACGCCTGGGTTCTCTCCCCGGCTCTGGGAGGCGAGTGGAGGTCTAGTGGCTAGAGCAGGGGGGGCTGGGAGCCAGGACTCCTGGGTTCTCTCCCTGGCTCTGGGAGAGGAGTGGGGTCTGGTGGGTTAGAGCAGGGTGGGCTGGGAGCCAGGACTCCTGGGTTCTCTCCCCGGCTCTGGGAGGCGAGTGGAGGTCTAGAGGTTAGAGCGGGGGGGGCTGGGAGCCCGGACTCCTGGGTTCTCTCCCCGGCTCTGATGGGGGTGAGATGGGAGCTAGGAATGCTCAGTGATGGAAATGGGTTCTGGTTCCAGAGCCGGGGAGGGAACCCAGGAGTCCTGGCTCCCAGCCCCCGCAACCTGCGCTCTACCCACTGGACCCCACTCCCCTCCCAGAGCATGTTCCTTCCCCTGTGTTGCAGGTGGGGGGGGGGGGTTATCTGGCTGCGCTACGTTGGGATGGGAGGTTACTGCAGTGTCACGACTTGGATGCCACCTGCTGCCCGAATGCAAAGTCCCAATCGGTGGGCCCTCCCCTCCCCGTCTCGACTTCACGTGGGCGCCCCGCTCCCCGGACAGCTGGCGCCCTCGTGCGCCGGGCCCGTGTCGGGCCAGGACTCGGGGGCGCTGGGAGACCCGCCAGCTTGGTGACGGGGCAGGGGCTGGTGCGGTTGTACCGTAGCTTTCTCGCCACGTGCCCAGGGGAGCCCGTGCCCCCTCCGCTGTTGTGCAAACAGTGCAACGCGACGGGCTGTCGTGCAAACAGTGCGACGCGTCATGACTCTGGACTGGGAGGCCAGGGTGCCAGGACTCCTGGGTTCTCTCCCCGGCTCTGGGAGGGGGGCGGGGGCTGGTGGGTTAGAGCAGGGGGGATGGGAGCCAGGACTCCTGGGTTCTCTCCCCGGCTCGGGGAGGGGAGTGGGGGCTAGTGGTTAGAGCGGGGGGGCGGGAGCCAGGACTCCTGGGTTCTCTCCCCAGACAGTGGCTGGGAGCTGTGTTGCTAGGGGTGCGTGGTAGTGGAACCTCGAGGCTCATGTAGCAGGACGTTGCTAGGAGACATGGGGGCGAGGGGGGGGGAGCTGACAGCTCGGAGGAGGAGTGACAATGTTGGGCTGCCAGGATACATTGCCATGGCAACCAGAAACATACACAGCGCCAGCCTCCCAACAGCTGTTTCTACGGTAGGCGAGATTCACGTGGTGCAGCCACCTCTGGCCTGGGGCAGCTGGGAACAGCCGCATATAACGCCGGCCGGGGGATGGCTCGCTCAGTGCTGAGATGCAGCCACCTCTGGGGCGGGACAGCTGGGGACCAGCCGCACATAACACCGCACGGGGAGGGCTCCCCCGGCGCTGGGGTGCAGCCACCTCTTCCCTCCTTCATCTGCCTCTGCCTCAGTTTCCTCACGACCCCCTCCTGTGTCTGGCTTTGTTTGACGCCGCCCCTCCGGCACCGGGTGTGGGGTGGAGAACGGGGCCGGGGCTGGGGGGGAGTTGGAGCCTGGGGCATCATCAGCAAAGGGCACCCTACAATAACAAATCAGCCTATGGAAGGAGACCTGATAAAAACTAGGGCCCTACCAAATTCCCGGCCATGAAAAACAAGTCACGGACCGTGAAATCTGGCCTCCCCCCCATGAAATCTGGCCTCCCCCTCGTGAAATTTGCCTTTTGGGTGCTTTTACCCTATACCATACTCGACCCTCTATATACTCACGGGGGAGACCAAACTGGGGGCCCTGACCCAAAAGGGAGTCGCAGGGGGGTCACAAGGTTATTTCAGGGGGGTCATGGTATTGCCACCCTGACTTCTGCCCAGCTCTGAAGGCAGCGCCCCCCCAGCAGCAGCACAGAAGTAAGAGCAAACCCCCCCCCCCAAATAACCTCGTGACCCTGTCATGGAGTCCCCGGGCGATGCTCCGGAGCTGCTCCCTACGAAGTCAGGCAGGACTCGGGGGAGCCTCCTCTCTCGGATCAGACTCCAGGGCAAGAAGCTGCCACAGCTTCCACCTTCCCGGGTCTGACCCCGGAGCATTCGGCCTCCCCTGCCCCCCCGTGCGCTTCCCCCGGGTGGGGTCCTGGGGGGCCAGAGGGCCCTGCCCCCCAACTCCGCAGCCAGACGTGACTCTCCGCCCGCCGGGGACACAGAAGGTTTATTAGACGATAGGATCACGGTCTGACACAGACAACGGGACCCCCTCAGTCAGGTCCATCTTGGGGGGCAGGGAGCTGAGACCCCAGCCCCGGGGCTCCCTCCGTTTCCCCAGCCAGCTCCAAAGTGAAACCCCCCCAGCTTCCCCCCCCCCAGCCCCTCCTCTGGCCTTTGTCTCTTTCCCGGGCCAGGAGGTCACCTCATCCCTTTGTTCTCCAACACCTTCAGTTGGCACCTTGCCGGGGAGGGGCCCAGGCCATTAGTTGCCAGGAGACAGGGCGTCGGCCATTCTCTGTGCAGACACCATCGCACTGGCCCTCTCGGGCTCTGCACCAATCACCCCCCCTTATCCCCCCACCTAGAGACTTGAGAAGTGCATAGGGGAAACTGAGGCACCCACACAGTATTCAGAGAAAATATTAAGAACATTCCCCTGTCATCACAGACCTCCCCCCCCCACACCTCCTTTTTGGGTCAGGACCCCGACCGTTACAGCACCCTGAAATTTCACATTTCAACAGCCGAAATCATGAAATTGACGATTTTTAAAACGCTGTGACCGTGAAATTGGCCAAAATGGACCTTGAATTTGGCAGGGCCCTTATAACAACAAACCAGAGAGACCGGCCTACAATAATAAACCAGCGAGACCCTACAATAACAAACCAGCATACCCAGCGAGACCCTACAGCAGGGGTCGGCAACCTTTCAGAAGTGCTGTGCCGAGTCTTCATTTATTCACTCTGATTTAAGGTTTCGCGTGCCAGTCATACATTTTAACATTTTTAGAAGGTCTCTTTCTATAAGTCTATAATATAGAACTAAACTATTGTTGTATGTAAAGTAAATAAGGTTTTTAAAATGTTTAAGAAGCTTCATTTAAAATTAAATTAAAATGCAGAGCCCCCTGGACCGGTGGCCAGGACCCGGGCAGTGTGAGTGCCACTGAAAATCAGCTCGCGTGCCGCCTTTGGCACGCATGCATTGGTTGCCTACCCCTGCCCTACAGTAACAAATCAGAGAGACTCTAATAGCAGACAGGGAGACACAGTTCCCTACAATAACAAACCAGAGAGACCGGCCTACAATAATAAACCAGAGAGACCCTACAATAACAAACCAGCATACCCAGAGAGACCCTACAGTAACAAATCAGAGAGACTCTATAATAACAAACAGAGACGCACACCAGAAACCCTACAATAACAAACCAGAGGAACTCTACAATAAACACACCCATGTCTGCAGACAGACCTTACAATAGCCAAATCAGAGAGACTCTGTAAATAACAAACAGGGCCGCACAGAGAGACCCTGCAGTAACACATCGGAGAGACCCTACAATAAACAATCTGGTGTACACAGAGAGACCCTACAATATCAAACCAGAGAGACACCCCCCCTCCCAAAATAGACTGGCCCGTGTTCCTGGTGGCTGGGGGAGATCCATGGAGGGTGGTAGGTGAGGTCGGGTGAATTTTCCAGGTGGGGGGAGGGTATACGGGGAGTCCCTGGTTGCCATGACAGCCGGGGGGGCCCCCCTCTGGAATCAGCGTTGTTACTAAAATAAATTTTCCCCCATCCCCCCCCGGTTTCCTGGATTAATTAATAGCTAGAGCTTGAGTCATCACTGAGCAGCTGGAGGGATGCGGGTGTGTGTGAGAGAGACTGTGTGTGTGTGTGTCCCTGCCGCCCTCCCTGCTGGGGGGGGACCTGGCCTCGAGCTGTTGTGGGGCCGTTACCCCATCATGGCAGAGTTTTCCCCTTCCTCAGGGCAAGCTCGTGCCAGCCACCACCGCCAGAGACTGGATACTGGGGTAGATGGGCCTGTGGGAATGACCTAAGGTAGAGGAGGCGGGATGCCAGGATAGATGGGCCCGTGGTCTGATCTGTGGAGAAGGAGGCAGGCTACCGGGGAAGATGGGCCCATGGTCTGATCTGGGGTGGAGGAGGCGGGATACCGGGGTAGATGGGCCCGTGGTCTGATCTGTGGAGAAGGAGGCAGGCTACCGGGGAAGATGGGCCCATGGTCTGATCTGGGGTGGAGGAGGCGGGATACCGGGGTAGATGGGCCCGTGGCTTGATCTGGGGTGGAGGAGGCGGAATACCGGGGTAGATGGGCCTGTGGTCTTATCTGGGGTGATGGAGGCGGGATACCGGGGTAGATGGGCCCCTGGGTCTGATCTGGGGAGGTGGAGGCAGGATACCAAGGTAGATGGGCCTGTGGTCTGATCTGGGGTGGAGGCGGGATACCGGGGTAGATGGGCCCCTGGGTCTGATCCAAGGCAGCCATTTTTGTGTTATCATTTGAAAAAAAGTTGCCCAGAAAAAAAAATCCAAGGTAGTTACGCCTGCTGGAAGAATTAATCGTTTAGGGGGGGAAAAATCAAAGCCGCGCTCTCTGTGGGTGTCTTGTCTCGGAGACGGGTTGTGAGATGCGGTGTTACAATGGGAGCTCACCCGTGCGCCTGGCTGGGGAAAGAAATATATCCATGAAGAATCAGCTGTAAATCTAATACAGACACATAGCAGGTCTCAGCCCCTGCGGCAGGGACACATGGACACACACACACACACACACGGACACACATACACACACACGGACACGGACACACGGACACGGACACACTCACACACCAAATTTAGCAATGATTTCAGTGGACATCTGGGTGAATCGTGTGTATGCGAAAAACTGGTGTGTTACCTTGTATTTGAGAGGTCGCTTTATAGATCTCTAATTAAGAGAAATCTCTAAACATTATGATTATTCTGCGTAGCGAAAGGGACAGAGTAAAGGGTAGATAATCATTTGTCCGTATTGGGTTAATATTAGATGATATAGGTTGTGTATAGAGAGATTTCTATCGTCTCTTCTCTTGTATTTATATTTAATACTATAGGATATTTCATTATCTATACATGGAAATATTCACACATAACTAGGAATCTTACAAATTCCTAGCTATATATGTAGATATGAATTTAATATAACATTCACCTTTGAACAGGCATATACACAAATAGCTCTGAGTACTGTATTACAATGAAAAATGCATGTGTATATTTCTGTTGATAGCTATGAATAATGTAATATTAATAGATATTAGCTATATGTGGATATGAATATCATATAATATTCATAGGTATTATATGTAGAGAGAGACACAGAAATATACACATCTATCTATTAGGGCTGTCAAACGATTACAAAAATTAATCATGTTTCATTGCAGTTTTAATCAATAAGAGAATACCAATTAAAATTGATTATAAATATTTTTGGATGTTTTCTACATTTTCAAATATATTGATTTCAATGACAACACAGAATACAAAGTGTACAGTGCTCACTTTATAGGATCATTTTTATTACAAATATTTGCACTGTAAAAATGATGAACAAAGGAACTAGTATTTTTCAATTCACTTCATACAAGTCCTGTCGTGTAATCTCTTTATCGTGAAAATGCA
Organism: Emys orbicularis; assembly: GCF_028017835.1. Lineage (NCBI taxonomy): Eukaryota > Metazoa > Chordata > Testudines > Emydidae > Emys > Emys orbicularis. Next base: position 209,464 of record NW_027045156.1, read on the forward strand.
ACTTACAAATGTAGATTTTTTTTGTTACATAACTGCACTCAAAACCAAAACAATGCAAAACTTCAGAGCCTACAAGTCCACTCAGTCCTACTTCTTGTTCAGCCAATTGCTAAGATGAACAAGTCTGTTTATATTTACAGGAGATCATGCTGCCCGCTTCTTGTTTACAGGGTCACCTGAAAGTGAGAACAGGCGTTTGCACGGCACTTTTGTAGCCGGCGTTGCAAGGTATTTACATACCAGATTTGCTAAAGATTCGTCTGCCCCTTCATGCTTCGGCCACCGTTCCATGCTGCTGACGGGTTCTGCTCGATAACAATCCAAAGCAGAGCGGACCGACGCCGGTTCATTTTCATCATCTGAGTCAGATGCCACCAGCAGAAGGTTGATTTTCTTTTTTGGTGGTTCAGGTTCTGTAGTTTCCACATCGGAGACATCTGAAAGCTCCACACCTCGCCCCTCTCAGATTTGGGACGGCACTTCAGAGTCTTAAACCTTGGGTCGAGTGCTGTAGCTATCTTTAGAAATCTCACATCGGTGCCTTCTTTGCGTTTTGTCAACTCTGCAGTGTTCTTAAAACGAACATGTGCTGGGTCATCATCCGAGACTGCTATCACATGAAATATATGGCAGAATGCAGGTAAAACAGAGCAGGAGACGTACAATTCTCACCAGTCACAAATTTAATTCATGCATTCTTTTTTAACGACTGTCATCAGCATGGACGCATGTCCTCTGGAACGGTGGACGAAGCATGAAGGGGCAGACGAATCTTTAGCAAATCTGGCACGTAAATATCTTGCAATGCCGGCTACAAAAGTGCCGTGCAAACACCTGTTCTCACTTTCAGGTGACATTGTAAATAAGAAGCTGGCAGCATTATCTCCCGTAAATGTGAACACACTTGTTTGTCTGAGTGACTGGCTGAACGAGACGTAGGACTGAGTGGACTTGTAGGCTCTAAAGTTTTATATTGTTTTGTTTTTGAGTGCAGTTATGTAACCAAAAAATAAATAAATTGTAAGTTGCTCTTTCACCATAAAGAGATTGTGACAGGACTTGTATGAAGTGAACTGAAAAATACTAGTTCTTTTGTTTCTTTTTTACAGTGCAAATATTTGTAATAAAAAATAATCATATAAAGTGAACCCTGCATCCTTTCTATTCTGTGTTGTCATTGAAATCAATATATTTGAAAATGTACAAAAACATCCAAAAATGTTTATAATCAATTTCAAGTGGTATTCTATTGCTGTTTAACAGTGCGGTTAAAACTGTGATTAATCGCAATTCTTTTTTTTTAAAGTGATTAATTTTTTTCAGTTAATCACATGAATTAACTGTGAATAATTGACAGCCCTTCTATCTATCTATCTATCTATCTATCTATCTATCTATCTATCTATCTATCTATCTATCTATCCCCATCCACTCCCTCTATCTATCGCATCTATCTGTCTACCCCATCCACCTCCTCCACCCCATCTATCTCTCCCCACACACCCCCCTCTCTCTATCTATCCCCACACATCCTATCTATCTATCTATCTATCTATCTATCTATCTATCTATCTATCTATCTATCATAGAATCATAGGACTGGAAGGGACCTCGAGAGGTCGTCTAGTCCAGTCCCCTGCACTCAGGACTATGTATTATCTCTAGACCTCCCCAACAGGGGTTTGTCCAATCTGCTCTTAAAAATCCCCAATGACAGAGATTCCACAACCTCCCCAGGTAATTTATTCCAGTGCCTAACCACCCAGAGAGTTAGGACGTTTTTCCTAATGTCCAACCTAAACCTCCCTTGCTGCAATTTAAGCCCATTGCTTCTTGTCCGATACCCAGAGGTTAAGAACAATTTTTCTCCCTCCTCCTTGTAACAACCTTTTATGTACTTGAAAACTGTTCTCATGTCCCCTCTCAGTCTTCTCTTCTCCAGACTAAACAAACCCCGTTCTTTCAATCTTCCCTCTATAGGTTATAGACCTTTAATCATTCTTGTTGCTCTTCTCTTGACTTTCTCCAAGTTGTCCACATCTTTCCTCAAATGTGATGCCCAGAACTGGACCCAATACTCCAGCTGAGACCGTATCAGTGCGGAGCAGAGCGGGAGAATTACTTCTCGTGTCTTGCTAACAACACTCCTGCTAATACATCCCAGAATGATGTTCGCTTTTTTTGCAACAGCGTCACACTGTTGACTCATATTTAGCTTGTGATCCACTATGACCCCCAGACCCCTTTCCGCAGGACTCCTTCCTAGGCAGTCATTGCCCATTGTGTGTGTGTGCGACTGATTGTTCCTTCCGAAGGGGGGCACTTTGCGTTTGTCCTTATTGAATTTCATCCTATTTACTTCAGACCATTTCTCCAGTTTGTCCAGATCATTTTGAATTTTAATCCTGTCCTCCAAAGCACTTGCCACCCCTCCCAGCTTGGTATCATCCGCAGACTTTATCAGTGTACTCTCTACGCTGTTATCCAAATCATTGATGAAGATATTGAACAGAACCGGACCCAGAACCAATCCCTGTGGGACCCCACTCGTTATGTCCTTCCAGCCTGACTGTGAACCCCTGATAACTACCCTCTGGGAACGGTTTTCCAACCAGTTTGTCACCCACCTTATAGTAGCTCCATCGAGGTTGCTTTTCCCTAGTCTGTCTATCTATCTATCTATCTATCTATCTATCTATCTATCTATCTATCTATCTATCTATCTATCTATCTATCTATCTATCCCCACACCCCCATCTATCTATCTATCTATCTATCTATCTATCTATCTATCTATCTATCTATCTATCTATCTATCTATCTATCCCCACACCCCATCTATCTATCTATCTATCTATCTATCTATCTATCTATCTATCTATCTATCTATCCCCACACCCCCATCTATCTATCTATCTATCTATCTATCTATCTATCTATCTATCTATCTATCTATCTATCCCCACACCCCATCTATCTATCTATCTATCTATCTATCTATCTATCTATCTATCTATCTATCTATCCCCACACCCCATCTATCTATCTATCTATCTATCTATCTATCTATCTATCTATCCCCACACCCCCATCTATCTATCTATCTATCTATCTATCTATCTATCTATCTATCTATCCCCACACCCCCATCTATCTATCTATCTATCTATCTATCTATCTATCTATCTATCTATCTATCTATCTATCTATCTATCTATCTATCCCCACACCCCATCTATCTATCTATCTATCTATCTATCTATCTATCTATCTATCTATCTATCTATCTATCTATCCCCACACCCCATCTATCTATCTATCTATCTATCTATCTATCTATCTATCTATCTATCTATCTATCTATCTATCTATCTATCTATCCCCACACCCCCATCTATCTATCTATCTATCTATCTATCTATCTATCTATCTATCTATCTATCTATCTATCTATCTATCTATCCCCAGGGCCGGCTCCAGGCACCAGCTTGGCAAGCAGGTGCTTGGGGCGGCCACTCCGGAGAGGGGCGGCAGGTCCAGCTATTCGGCGGCAATTCGGCGGACAGTCCCTCACTCCTGGTAGGAGCGAAGGACCTTCCGCTGAATTGCCTCCACAGATTGCGATCGCGGCTTTTTTTTTTTTTTTTTTTTGGCTGCTTGGGGCGGCCAAAACCCTGGAGCCGGCCCTGTCTATCCCCACACCCCCATCTATCTATCTATCTATCTATCTATCTATCTATCTATCTATCTATCTATCTATCTATCTATCTATCTATCCCCAGCCACCCCCTCTATCTATCTATCTATCTATCTATCTATCTATCTATCTATCTATCCCCACACCCCCATCTATCTATCTATCTATCTATCTATCTATCTATCTATCTATCTATCTATCTATCTATCTATCTATCTATCTATCCCCACACCCTATCTATCTATCTATCTATCTATCTATCTATCTATCTATCTATCTATCTATCTATCCCCACACCCCATCTATCTATCTATCTATCTATCTATCTATCTATCTATCTATCTATCTATCTATCTATCTATCTATCTATCTATCCCCAGACACCCTTTCTTTCTTTCTTTCTTTCTTTCTTTCTTTCTTTCTTTCTTTCTTTCTTTCTAAAAATGTTAGCTGTAAGTGTATCTGAGTATAATATGAGTAGCTATGTTCCCAACTTTATAATATGATTATACACAAGAATATATAAATCTATTCATATAATATTAATTATTAATAATTTAATAACTATATGAGTATCAATGATTATCACTATATTATTAGGTATATATATAAGAATATACATGTATCTATTAATATAATATGATATAATTAGTAATAGCTGTAACTATATCTATGAGTATCATCATATTCTTAGGTATTTATAAACATGTATATACACACAATGCATGATATATCCTCTAATGCGAGACTATACTACAATATACTAGCTATATGTGTATATCTGTTCATAGAATATTCATATATATTTTCATAATATAATAACATGTTAATATGACATGTATGTTAGCCATATGTGTGTGTCTCGGAATATAATATTTTTATATACACAAGAATGACCCATATCTAGGCATAGATGTTAATGATGTTATATTAATAACATTACTTGTTACTCAATTATATTTTATCATTTATAATATATTCCTAGATATGAGTATATTCTTGTATGTATATCCCTAGCAGATTATATTCATAGCTGTACACGTATAGCTAATGTATAATATTATAGTACAATATAATTAGTGTCCATGCTTGGATGTGTGGTATCTAGGAATATAATATGCTACAATATATATTGTAGTCTGTGGATTCCCTGGTTCTTTCCCTTTTTTCATGTGCGTTGGGGGTCTACAGGATCACCTATATTGCTCTTAACTGGCTCTAACAGTTGCAGCTCTGTGTTATGATAATTTACTCTAACCCAATCTCATGCTTCAGGGCTGAAGCCAGGCACCTGGAGGGGTCAGGAAGGATTTTTTCCCCTAGTGGGAATCAATCTTGTTGTTGTGTCCCGTCCCCCGCCGCCTTTCTCTGAAGTATCTGGGGCTGGTCAAAGCTGGAGCCAGGATACTGGCCAGGGGTGCTCCGAGCTAGCAAGGGGATAGATCACCTCTCAATCGAATACCTGTCATGGCAGGGACCATGGGCATTGGTGAGGTCTTGGTTTCCCCTGTTCTCAAGAGTTTAGTTTCCTGAGCACTGAAAAGCTTTACTCTAAGAAGGGGGGCAAGGAAATATCTTTTATTGGACCAACTTCCGTTCGGGAGGGAGACAAGCTTTCAAGCTTACATGATGGAGCTCTTCTTTAGGTCTTTGGGCTCAGTACATGGGTGACTAGATGGAATTCTCTGGCCTGTGACTCAGGAAGTCAGACTAGATGATCTAATGATCTCTTAAACTCTAGGAAACTATCATATTCATAAACACATGTAAATAAATAGACTGTGATCATATATATGGAAATAGACACATATAGCTCCTATATTACATTATATTCCTAGATATGTATAGATCTATGCATATAGTATAATAAGTAATATAATTAATACAAATTCCTGGTTGTATTTTTAGATCTAGGAATATAACAGTTGCAGATTTCTGTGTAGATTTCTGTATATACCTGTGTCTATATTTGATTATATTATTAGATCTACACATACCTATCAGGATTATATAATATGCACCAATATTTTCATAGATCTAGGAATACAGTATCATAGATTTCTGTGTATATTTCTGTAGCTATTGAACCTGTAAAAGGTACATCTGTATGTATGTCTGTGAAATCTATACAATTAATAGCTATCGTCCTGGAGAGATCTGTGAAATACATAATCTATCGTTATGAAATCTATGATGTTCCTAGCTATATGGGTATGTGTCTGTAGAGATTTCTGTACATTTCTGTAGACAGTGATGAAATCTATAATTAACCTAGGAAGGATCAGATTTTTGTCCATAAATGTAGATTTCACCACACACACAAACCAATGGAAAAAAATTTCCCTTGGTGGTAATCGAAATTGACAGATATGGAAAGTACGAAACTTGCTTATTAGAGTTACCTTTCGGGAGATTTATTTTTTTGGATATTTTGACACACGATATTGACGAGTTGTTTTAATGGTTTCAAAGCTTTAGCTGTTTGCATCTCAACACCTGCTGCCGTTCAATAATTATTTATCGGTCTCCTCCCTTATCTGACCTTCCCCACAGCCATGATATTTTAAATTGATAAAAATTGGTGGTGGTGGTGGGGGAATGCTTAAAAATAAACAAGATGATTTGTCAAATTTTGGGGGGGGGAAATCCTACCCCACCTAACTATAATCGTCCTGGCTATAACTATATATTTCAGTATGGAGCTATGAAATCTGATCTATTCATAGCTATATGGGTATATTTCTCTCTCTAGCTGTGACATTGACATGTATAGCTGTATGTATATATTTGTGTACACAGCTGTGAAATCGACAAGATCCCCAGCTATACGTGTCTATTTCTATAGGGAGCTGTGCAGATAATGTGCAATCTTGGGGCGGATATACGTGTTTATTCCCCCTCACTTCTATTGTGTATTAACACACTCGCTCTTAGACAAGTATTAGCAATCCACAAACAATTTGCTCCTGAAAGCGGAGCAGGTTGCTAAGGAACTGCAGTGGTTCTATACCTATTACTTGTACAAACCCGAGGACTTAAATGCAAGAGAATTAATAGCTGTGGCTATTACCGGTTGTATGCTGTCTCCTGAACAGCCCACCCTCTGCTCTAACTGCTACATCCCACTCCTCTACCAGAGCCAGGAGAGAACCCAGGAGTCCTGGCTCCCAGCTCTAACCACCAGGCCCCACTCTCCTCCCAGAGCCAGGAGAGAACCCAGGAGTCCTGGCTCCCAGCTCTAACCACTAGGCCCCACTCTCCTCCCAGAGCCAGGAGAGAACCCAGGAGTCCTGGCTTCCAACTCTAACCACTAGGCCCCACTCCCCTCCCAGAGCCGGGGAGAGAACCCAGGAGTCCTGGCTCCCAGCCCCTCCTGCTCTAACCACTAGCCCCCACTCCCCTCAGGGATGCTTGCATGCTAGTTTGTTATTGTAGGCTGTGCTGCGCAAGTTGGTTTGTTATAGTAGGGTCTCTAGCTAGGGGGAAAGAAGCTACAGGCGAGGAGATAAACTTTAGTCAAATCCCTTATACGGTGTGAAATTTCCTGCGGCTAGCACCGCCCTCTAGTGACCATTTCCATCTCTGCAGTTGAAATGTTCACAGTAACAGAGTAGGGAAGAGAACCCAGGAGTCCTGGCTCGCAGCCCCCCCTGTGCCAACCGCTACACCCCACTCCCCTCCCAGAGCTGGGGAGAGAAGCCAGACGTCCTGGCTCCCAGCCCCCCACTGCTCTAACCACTAGACCCCACTGCGCTCCCAGAGCCAGTGAGAGAACCCAGGAGTCCGGGCTCCCCCCCCCCCCCCCGCAGCGGGCTCAGTGGTCTGGGGAACGCATTATCCGTGCTATTGGCCTCCCTTCCTGTTGACGGCCCAGCTGTGTATTAGCCAGCTGTCAGAGGGGAGTGGGGTCTAGTGGTTAGAGCAGGGTGTGGCTGGGAGTCAGGATGCCTGGGTTCTCTCCCTGGCTCTGGGAGGGGAGCGGGGTCTAGTGGTTAGAGTGGTGGGGGAGGGGCTGGGAGCCCGGACGCCTGGGTTCTCTCCCCAGCTCCGGGAGGGGCAGTGGGGTCTAGTGGTTAGAGCAGGGTGTGGCTGGGAGGCCGGACGCCTGGGTTCTCTCCCCGGCTCTGGGCAGGGTCCCTCCCCTGGCGCACCGGGAAGAAGGACTGTTCCCAGCCCTCACAGGGTTAACCTCCCCCCTCCACCCCCTTTGGGTGCCCCACGGAGCTCGGGTTTCCGATCAGCTGATGGCAGCGCGGTGACACCCTTCCCCTTGGGCGCTGCTAGGGCGCCCTGCCCGGCCCCACGGCCCAGCTCCCTCCCGCCGGGGGGTGTCTGCACGCCAGGGCAGGGGGAGCCCCCCAGCCCCCCAAGCCAGGGGATCGGGGGCAGGAGAAGCCAGGAGGCGGCGATGGACTTTGCCCCAGGAAGCCCGTGAGTGGAGCTGGAGCGTGGCAGAGAGCGGGTGGCCCTGGGGGGCAGGGTGACTGGCCATGGGGGGCCAGCAGGGGGCACCGTGGGGCAGGGGGGTGCCCTCCCCTGGCAGTGGGGCTGGGCGCTGGGGGGCACCGTGATGCTGGGACTGGGGCGGGGGGCTGGGCGGGGAGCTCTTGTCTTTGATGCCATGAATCATAGCGGTGACTCAGTTTCCCACTAGACTCTGAATTTATCTCCCCCCCCCCCCCCAACCCGGAACTGATTCCTGTAGCTGCATGAGCAGAAACTTTCCGTAAACATTGACATGGATGTTTTTATAAAGAGGCAATAAATAGACAGTGAATGTATTTGCTTCCATTCCCAGCTGTGGGGGCCGGTGGGTTGCGGGGGACAGGACTGTGAGCCAGGACTCCTGGGTTCTCTCCCCGGCTCTGGGAGGGGAGTGGGGGCTGGTGGTTAGAGCAGGGGGGGCTGGGAGCCAGGACTCCTGGGTTCTCTCCCCGGCTCTGGGAGGGGAGTGGGGGCTGGTGGTTAGAGCAGGGGGGGCTGGGCGCCAGGACTCCTGGGTTCTCTCCCCGGCTCTGGGAGGGGAGTGGGGGCTGGTGGGTCAGAGCAGGGGGGGCTGGGAGCCAGGACTCCTGGGTTCTCTCCCCGGCTCTGGGAGGGGAGTGGGGGCTGGTGGTTAGAGCAGGGGGGGCTGGGAGCCAGGACTCCTGGGTTCTCTCCCCGGCTCTGGGAGGGGAGTGGGGGCTGGTGGGTCAGAGCAGGGGGGGCTGGGAGCCAGGACTCCTGGGTTCTCTCCCCGGCTCTGGGAGGGGAGTGGGGGGCTGGTGGTTAGAGCAGGGGGGGCTGGGAGCCAGGACTCCTGGGTTCTCTCCCCGGCTCTGGGAGGGGAGTGGGGGCTGGTGGGTCAGAGCAGGGGGGGCTGGGAGCCAGGACTCCTGGGTTCTCTCCCCGGCTCTGGGAGGGGAGTGGGGGCTGGTGGTTAGAGCAGGGGGGGCTGGGAGCCAGGACTCCTGGGTTCTCTCCCCGGCTCTGGGAGGGGAGTGGGGGCTGGTGGGTTAGAGCCAGGGGGCCTGGGAGAACGGGGGGCTCTCAGGTGCCGAGATGGCCTCTCAGCTGGTTGCCATCCCAGGCTGGGGCGTTGGGGCAAGGGCGCGGTGGGCGTCTCTGCGTCTCACGGCCTCGGTGCCCGGTCGTGGAGTCGGGTGTTGGCGTCCGGTGCTGCTCTTTGGGGTCCTGGCAGCAGCGGGGGAAGTCGTCGGAGCCCTTTGCCAGCGGCCCCCCTTGTGACCGGATCTCCTGGCTTCCCACCCGCCGGTTCTCTCCTACCTGCTCGATCCGTCCCGCCGAGCCTTCTGCAGCCTTCCCCTCCGCCCCCCTTGATCCCCTCCGGAAACCTCTCCAGATTCCCTCCCCCTCCTGTCCCAGCCACTCAGCCTTTGTCTCCGGCACCCCCAACGGACGGCGGGCGGGGGGCTGGCTGGCCGGTGCCCCCTTCCCTGCGGTGTCTGTGATCCTGGCCTTCTCCCGCGGGCCCCTCTCTCTCCGGGGCTCGCTGCCCAGTAGGAACCAAGCCCAGCGCCCTCCGCTGCCCGTCCCAGACAGCCAGTCTCTCTCCGGGCCCCCATGGGCCTTCTCCCCATGGCTCCGTGGCTCAGCTACGCGGCTCTGTGGCCCGCCTCCAGCTTCTCTCTCTCCGGGCCTGTGATCTCCTGGCGCTCGTCCCAGGGGGTGCAGCCTGTCTCTCTCCGTGGCCCCGTGTCTCTCCGTGCCGTGGTGTCCCGCCGGGCCCTGCTGTGTGTCTCTGCGTGGCTGCTCTCAGCGTCCGGCTCCGGCGCGGGGGGCTCTGCTCCCCCCCTCGCTGGGCTGGGGTCTCTGTGTGGTCAGTGCTGTCCTGCTCCTCCTTGACTTGGTGTTTTTTCTTCTCTTCCCCCCTTTTGTCTGTCGTTCGCTCTCCCCATCTGGCCGCCCCCCTGCTCTGTCTCACTGCCTGTCCCCGCGAACCCCCCCTGCCCCGCTGGCCGTCTATCTATCGCATCTATCTGTCTACCCCATCCACCTCCTCCACCCCATCCATCTATCTATCTACCCCCATACACCCCTTCTATCTATCTATCTATCTATCTATCTATCTATCTATCTATCTATCTACACCATCCACCTCCTCCACCCCATCTATCTGTCTACCCCATCCACCTCCTCCACCCCATCTATCTATCTACCCCATCCACCTCCTCCACCCCTTCTATCTATCTATCTACCCCATCCACCTCCTCCACCCCTTCTATCTATCTATCTACCCCATCCACCTCCTCCACCCCATCTATCTATCTACCCCATCCACCTCCTCCACCCCATCTATCTATCTATCTACCCCATCCACCTCCTCCACCCCATCTATCTATCTATCTACCCCATCCACCTCATCAATCTATCTACCCCATCCACCTCCTCCACCCCATCCATCTATCTATCTACCCCCATACACCCCTTCTATCTATCTATCTATCTATCTATCTATCTATCTATCTATCTATCTATCTACACCATCCACCTCCTCCACCCCATCCATCTATCTATCTCTCTACCCCCATACACCCCTTCTATCTATCTATCTATCTATCTATCTATCTATCTATCTATCTATCTATCTATCTATCTATCTATCTATCTATCTATTCCCACACATCCCATCTATCTATCTCTCTACCCCCGTACACCCCATCTATCTATCTATCTATCTGTCTACCCCATCCACCTCCTCCACCCCTTCTATCTATCTACCCCATCCACCTCCTCCACCCCATCTATCTATCTATCTATCTACCCCATCCACCTCCTCCACCCCATCTATCTATGTATCTACCCCATCCACCTCCTCCACCCCTTCTATCTATCTATCTACCCCATCCACCTCCTCCACCCCATCTATCTATCTATCCCATCCACCTCCTCCACCCCATCTATCTATCTATCTACCCCATCCACCTCCTCCACCCCATCTATCTATCTATCTACCCCATCCACCTCATCTATCTATCTACCCCATCCACCTCCTCCACCCCATCCATCTATCTATCTACCCCCATACACCCCTTCTATCTATCTATCTACACCATCCACCTCCTCCACCCCATCCATCTATCTATCTCTCTACCCCCATACACCCCTTCTATCTATCTATCTATCTATCTATCTATCTATCTATCTATCTATCTATCTATCTATCTATCTATCTATCTATCTATCTATCTATTCCCACACATCCCATCTATCTATCTCTCTACCCCCATACACCCCATCTATCTATCTGTCTACCCCATCCACCTCCTCCACCCCTTCTATCTGTCTACCCCATCCACCTCCTCCACCCCATCTATCTATCTACCCCATCCACCTCCTCCACCCCATCTATCTATCTATCTATCTACCCCATCCACCTCCTCCACCCCATCTATCTATCTACCCCATCCACCTCCTCCACCCCATCTATCTATCTATCTATCTACCCCATCCACCTCCTCCACCCCTTCTATCTATCTATCTACCCCATCCACCTCCTCCACCCCATCTATCTATCTATCCCATCCACCTCCTCCACCCCATCTATCTATCTATCTATCTATCTATCTATCTATCTATCTATCTATCTATCTATCTATCTATCTATCTATCTATCTATTCCCACACATCCCATCTATCTATCTATCTATCCTGTCCCCATCAAACTGTTCTGTGTCTCTCTCCCCCCCATTCACCCCCCTGTCTAGTCCCCCCCATCTCTCCCCATCGCTGTCTCTCTGCTGCTCTCTATAGGTCCTCCGCGTCTCCCACTCTGCACCAGTACTGCTGTCCTGCTCAGTCGCTCCTCCACTCGCAGCTAGCTCCCCCCGCCCGGCAGGCAGAGTGCAGGTAAGCCAGGCAGCCACCCCCCCACTCACCCCCTGCCCCCAGCACGTCCCTTGCACCCCCCCCCCGCCCCGACACCTGCAGCTCCGTGGCTTCCCCTCAGCCAGACACCCAGCATCTGCCAGGACGCCTGGGTTCTCTCCCCAGCGCAGGAAAGGGAGTGGAGTCTAGTGGTTAGCGCAGGGGGGCGGGGAGGCAGGACGCCTGGGTTCTCTCTGTGGCTCTGGGAGGGGTGTGGGGTCTAGTGGTTAGAGCAGTGGGGTCTGGGAGCCAGGACGCCTGGGTTCTCTCCTTGGCTCTGGCAGGGCAGTGGGGTCTAGTGGTTAGAGCAGTGTGGGCGGGGTTGGGAGCCCGAACGCCTGGGTTCTCTGTCCGGCTCTGGGAGATGAGTTGGGGCTAGTGTCTAGTTCCCCTCTCCCCTTACACTTCTCCTCCCTCCAGTCCCCTCTTATACTCCCGCCATCCTGCGCCCCCATGCCCCTCCCCTGGGGAAGGGGAGGGGTACGGTGCCCCCTCCCCCGATGGGGGTGTGTTCTGTCGTGAGTACTCTGGGTCTAACCTGTCTGTCTGTCCCTGTCTCTCTGTCTCCCCCCCTCCCCCCCAGGGATGATTTGGAGGGTGAGGACGTCCACCAGTTCTGCTGCCCCGCTTCAGAGTGCAGCAGCCCGTCCTCTAGATAACCTGGAGGGGGCGCTGCTGAGACCTCCCTGCCATGCTCTCCTGCAGCCCCCACGGCTTCCCCCTCCCTGCCCGCCCCAGCGCCCGGGGTAAGGAGGGCTGGGGTCGTTCCAGAGACGCAACCATCCCCCACATCCCACCTAGCTAGAGCCAGCCAACTGCCCCCGCACTTCCATTTGACCCTTTACCCCCCACAGTACCTTTGACCTTTCACCTCCAGCTTCTCTGACGTGACCTTTTGCTCCAAGAGTTTGATTTGACCTTTAACCCCTCCCAGACATGGTCTTGGCCTTTGACCGTCCATTTGTTGGCGTGACCTTTAGCCGTGTGACTTTTGTTTGACCCTCCTGCGTTGGGTTTGACCTTTAACCTCTTGTTCTTGAACATTCCCGTTCACACGTAGAGTTGTGTTCGGGCGTGGCGAGTCGGTCAATTGACGGTCAACAGAGTCAATTGGGCGGTCCATTGGCTGGTCAAACAGTAGCAATCGACCGGTCCAACAGTGTCATGTGGTTGGTCAATTGGTTAGTCCAACAGCGTCAATTAGTTGGTCAAGGGACTGGTCCGACAATGTCAATTGGTCAAATAATGTCAGTTGGTCGGTCAAATAACGTGAAATGATCGGTCAGTTGTTTGGTCAAACTATGTCAATTGGTCGGTCAGTTGACCACATATTATTTGACCATGGTCAAATATTGTCACATATTCCAGCCGGAGTGGTCGGTAGGTGGTGGCCAATCTTTCTGATTGTGTCGCAGTGTCGCTCTTTCATTTTGTAGCTCTTTCTTTCATTGCGTTTTGCATTTTACTTCGTTAAAATAACGCGTCTGAGGCACGTGTGCTTGTGGAATTAGGTGTAAATGGCTACGCTTAGCCTATGGGAGGCCATGAAGTCTTACGCTTTTTTGTTACCCTTCTAATAAGTGAACACATCCAAATATTTGACCATATTTTGATGTTATTTGACTGGCCAACTGACTAATCGTTCTTTGAACGGTCAAATGCCCAAATCTAGTTTTGTTTGAGCTTTCACTCCAACATCGGCTTTGACCTTTAACCTCATGCTGCTTGGGCATGTCCATTGGCTGCAGCATGGGGTTGACCTCTAACTTCCGCTGCTTGGACTTGACCTTTACGCCCCCGGTGGCTTGATATGATCTTAAGAACCTTTTGCTTTTTTTGGCTTGACGTTGACCCCTATATTGAATTTGACCTTTAACCTCTTGCTGCTTTGGCTTGAATGCTAGCACCAAGAGTTTTGTTTGACCTTTAGCCCCTTGTAGAATCGAACTTCGACCTTTCGCTCACTTGTATTACCTTTAGCTCCTAGTCTACTTTGACCTTTAGTCCCCATGTTGGGTTTGACCTTTAACCTTCTGTTGCTTTGACATGGGTTTTAACCCCATAGGGGCATTGACCTCTGACCCCGTGCCATTTGCTTGCCCTTTGACCCCTTCATTGACTTTTAACGTCCTGCAGCTTTGTTGTGACCTACAACCCCAATGTTGAGGTGGATCTTTAACCGCTCACTCTTTTGATATGAGTAGGTTTGTTTGACCTTTAACCCCCACCATTGGGGTTTGACCTCTGACCTCTTATATCTTTGGGCGGAGCTTTAACCCCATAAGTTCTGTTTGTTCCTTATCACTGCACATTGGGGGTCAACCTTTGGCCTTCTCTGGCTTTGAGATGTCCCATAGTGTCATGCATTTTTCCGACCTTCAGCCCCCATTTGGGTTTGACCTTTGACCTCGAGCAGCCTTGTGGTGACCTGCTACTCCATGACAACTGTTTGACCTTCAACACCATTTGGGTTTGACCTCTTGACCCCTTTCCATTTCATGACTGCTGATCTTTGACCTCTTATCACTTGTGTTTGACCTTTGACCCTGTGTGGCTTGTTTCTGCCTGTGGGCCCCAGCAATTTGAGACTGACCTTCGACCTCTCTGATATTGACCTTTAACCCCATCGGCTTGACTTTCAAACTCTGACCTTTGGCTACTTGATTTGACCTTGAAATGCCAGCAAGCCCCAGTTCGGGATTGGACCTTTGACCTCTGTCTACATCTGTAGTATTGCGTCCAGTTTTGGGCCCCCCACTACAGAAGGGATGTGGAGAAACTGGAGAGAGTCTGGCGGAAGCCAACAAAAATGATTAGGGGGCTGGAGCACATGACTTATGAGGAGAGGCTGACGGAACTGGGATTGTTTAGTCTGCAGAAGAGAAGAATGAGGGGGGATTTGATAGCTGCTTTCAACTACCTGAAGGGGGGCTCCAAAGAGGATGGAGCTCGGCTGTTCTCAGGGGTGGCAGATGACAGAACAAGGAGCGATGGTCTCAAGTTGCAGTGGGGGAGGTCTAGGTTGGATATTAGGAAACACTATTTCACTAGGAGGGTGGTGAAGCACTGGAATGGGTTCCCTAGGGAGGTGGTGGAATCTCTATCCGTAGAGGTTTTTAAGGCCCGGCTTGACAAAGCCCTGGCTGGGATGATTTAGTTGGGATTGGTCCTGCTTTGAGCAGGAGGTTGGACTAGATACCTCCTGAGGTCCCTTCCAACCCTGATCGTCTATGATTCTATGATACATTAATGACTCAGAATCTAGTCCTGTCCCCATTGCAGTCGGGGGTGACTCCAGATTGACTCCGGCGGGCTGGATTAGAATCCGTCTCTGTCCCTGTTGCAGTTAGGAGTGACTCCAGATTGACTCCGGATTGACCCTGGCAGGCTGAGATTAGAATCCAGCCCTGTCCCCACTGCAGTCAGGGAGTGACTCTGGATTGACCCCAGCAGGCTGGATTAGAATCCGGGTCTGTCCCCGTTGCAGTTAGGAGTGACTCCGGATTGACTCTGGATTGACCCCGGTGGGCTGAGATTAGAATCCAGCCCTGACCCCACTGCGGTCAGGGAGTGACTTTGGACTGACTCTGGCGGGCTGAGATTAGAATCTGGCCCTATCCCTGTTGCAGTCAGGAGTGAGTCTGGATTGACTTCGGATTGAACCCGGCGGGGTGAGATCAGAATCCGGCCTTGTCCCCGTTGCAGTCGGGGGATGACTTCAGATTTGCCTGGGGGGCTGAGACCCAACTCAGCGGCTGCTTTCGAATCCCTTGCGTCTCTGGAACGGACCCTGATGTCTCCGCCCCCCCAACCCCCCTCCCCCAATCACAGTTTACACATTTTTCTATGCAGAAGCATAAGCCTTAATTCCCAGCGCCCCCCTACGCCCCCTGCAGGAGGATAGCGATGGAGCTGCAGAAACCAGCCCGCCCCCCTCACCCCCAAAATCTGGACAACCCCCCTATGCTTCTACGGGGCTTCCGCCTCCCCCCCCCCCCCCCATTCTTCATCATGGCTGTGCCCTGAAACAAACGAACCTTTGAAACCTACGACGCTTCCGCCTGCCTCTCTGGATCTGTTTTCTGGATTTTGCTCCTCCCCGTCTGGACTTGCTACGGCCTCCTCTTCTGCTTCGTACCTGCCCGAGTGCATTGGGATCGCAGGTTCGGGGCGTGGGGGTGTGTGGAGCGGACGGGAAACCTGGATCCCGGACCCGCCCCCCAAGCCCTGCTCTTCAGGGACTTTGTGCCTCCTGCGGCGGGATTGGACGGGGCTGTGCTAATGCCGGCTGGCGTCTGGGACTTCGTGTGTGTGTGTGGGGGGGAGGCGGGTGTGCACGGATCCGTGCGAAGTGGGCATCTCTGGCGCCTGCCCACCAAGCAGCCTGGATGCCCCAACAGGTCATGCAAATTGGAGGGGGGGGTCCCCGGGGTGGGAGCGGGGGCGTGTGCAAAATGGGTGGCTTGCGGAGACCTGCCTGGCAGTGGGCGTGCAAAATGCACGTGACTTGGCGTGCAAAAGGGGGTGACTGACACTGTTCCCTCCCCACGGCAGTCGTGCACAAGCCGGCGTGCCATTTGCACGGATCGGTCGCGCGATCGATGTGCAAAAGGCTGGATGCTAATTGCTCCCGAGGTGGGGGTATGGAACAAGTGTGATTTGCACGTAGCTGATCACCAAAATGGGGGGAGGGGAATTGGCATAGATCTCCCAAGCAGCAGGTGTGCAAAATGAGTGTGTCTTGGGCTAATCTGCTGCTTAGCCAGCGTGCTCAATCATTGAGGCTGGTGTGCAAAACGGGGGTGATTCGTGCTAATCTCCCAGCGCATTGGAGGTGCAAAATGGAGGCAACTTGCACAGATTTTCCCTGCGCTGGGTGTGCAAAACAAGTGTGCGTTGCACCGATCAACCATGCAGTGTGCAAAACTAACGTGACTTGCGCTGAATTCTCAGGCGGTCGTCATTCAAAATGGGTGTGATTTGCACTAGTTTGTTGGGTCATCAATTTGCAAAGCCGGGGGGGTGCATATGTCCCCCCTGCCGCGGGTGTGCAAGGCAAGTGTGATTTGCACTAATCTGCCTTGGTGCAAAATTGCACTGGTTTCCCATGAGGGCGGTTGGGCGTGCAAGGTGGGTGTGAGTTGCACTAATTTGGCCTGTCCCCGATGTGCTAAAGGAGTGCTGCTTCCCCTGATTGCTAACGAGGCAGCCGTGCAAAATGAGTCTCGTCGGCACGAATCAGCCGTGCAGCCACAGAGCTGGGGGGGGGGATTTGCACGGATTTCCCCAGTGGTGGGCGTGCAAAATGAGTGTGCTTCACCCCGACGCGCCACCACGGCCGGCGTGCCGAACACCGGGGCTCACGACAGAGCGTGTTCGCACCATGGGTTCTCCAACCTGGGCATAAGTAATTTGGGGGGAGGTCAGAGGGGAATGCACAGGGATCTGGACATGGGGGTCCCCCCGCTGCGCCCCCTCCTCCCCGTCTGCCCCATAACCCGTCCCCCCCTGTAAATATAACCCCAGGGGTCTTTCTACCAGCTGCTGTATGTACTGTACGAAAGGACGCCAGCTTTGGCCGACAGAACCATATGGAATAAAAAGGACCATGCAACCTGTCGCCGATTCTGTACCCCCTCTGTGCCGTGTACCCCCCGACCCTCCCACATGCCAGCCCTGTGGATAACCCCAGCGTTCACCAGGACTTGCTCTGCTTTGGCTGGGAGAACTGCAGTAGGGGGCGCTTTCCCCTGGCAGTCAGGGCCAGGCTCTGGGGGGCACCATGCTGTGGGTCGGGGGGCTCAGTAGGGGGCGCTCTCCCCTGGCAGGCAGGGCCGGGCACTGGGGGGCACTGTGCTGCAGGGAGTGGGGCAGGGGGCTGGGCAGGGGGCGCTCTCCCCTGGCAGGCAGGGCTAGGCGCCGTGGTGCACCTTAGGATGAGACCTGATGAGGATGAGACTTTTTCTACAAGAGCTGGGCATGAACCCCGGTGTCTGGACCAAAGCCCAGCTCCAGTGATCTTATTCGACCTCCCTAAATCCAGCTGCCCCGCCCCAGAGGTGGCTGCATCTCAGCGCCGCGCGAGCTGTCCCCGTGCGGCGTTATGTGCCGCTGTTCCCCGGCTGCCCCGCCCCAGAGGTGGCTGCATCTCAGCGCCGCGCGAGCTGTCCCCGTGCGGCGTTATGTGCGGCTGTTCCCCGGCTGCCCCGCCCTAGGGGTTGGCAGTGGTTGAGCAATGGATGAGGCCAACCCAGCTGGTTTGGCCAGGCGGTGGGTGAAATACGCCCTGCTCTGGGGGGGAGGAGAGGACAGACGGGAAAGCAATTCTGGCCTCCAGCCCTGGGAAGAGCCGAGACCAGCAGGAGGTGCAGTACTGAGCGTGACCACCGGGTGGCAGCACCAGCCCAGCTCGGCTGTAGCGCGACTGTCCTCAATGGAACCAACCAGTGAGTGCCAGGTTCTCTCCCAGGCTCTGGGAGGGAAGTGGGGGCTGGTGGGTGAGGGGAGTGGGGGCTGGGAGCCAGGACTCCTGGGTTCTCTCCCAGGCTCTGGGAGGGGAGTGGGGGCTGGTGGTTAGAGCAGGGGGGCTGGGAGCCAGGACTCCTGGGTTCTCTCCCCTGGCTCTGGGAGGGGAGTGGGGGCTAGTGGTTAGAGCAGGGGGGGCTGGGGGCCAGGACTCCTGGGTTCTCTCCCTGGCTCTGGGAGGGGAGTGGGGGCTGGTGGTTAGAGCAGGGGGGGCTGGGAGCCAGGACTCCTGGGTTCTCTCCCCGGCTCTGGGAGGGGAGTGGGGTCTAGTGGTTAGAGCAGGGGGGGCTGGGAGCCAGGACTCCTGGGTTCTCTCCCCGGCTCTGGGAGGGGAGTGGGGTCTAGTGGTTAGAGCAGGGGGGGCTGGGAGCCAGGACTCCTGGGTTCTCTCCCCGGCTCTGGGAGGGGAGTGGGGTCTAGTGGTTAGAGCAGGGGGGGCTGGGAGCCAGGACTCCTGGGTTCTCTCTCCAGCTCAGGGGGTCCTTTGCTGCTGTGACGCAGTCACTGGCTGCTTGTTTGTTCCTAGCATTTGCACACACAGATACTGACCCCCCCCCACTCACACTTCCCTTTTGCACGGCTCCATCCCACTGATGCACAAGCGCGGGGGAGGGGTTCCGCACTGACCCCCCCCCCCCCACTGTTCCTGAGCATGGAAATGCCCCAGCCCCTGCGCTGTTCCTCCCCCCCCCCCCCGCCTCACTGTCCTGGTCACCCCTCCCTTTGTCTCCCACTTCCCACTGCCTGGATATAAAAAGCACCCTGTTGTTGCCAGGCAACCCCACTCCCTGTCTCTTGGCAACAGGCAGCATGGAAAGGGGGGGGGGGGGAGAGACAGGCCCCTTTGCCTGCCCTGCTTGGGGGGGGTGGGGGGTGGATGGGGCCTGGGATCTGTGCACTGCCCCCCCTCCCGCTCAAACTCGTGCACAATGAGACAGCCACTTACGTGCAAGCCGTCCCCCTGGCGTGCATGGAAATTGAGCAGGGGCACGACTTCCCCCCCACTCGGGTGTGCAAATCCCCCCTTGCACACACCTACGAGCGAGCCAGTGATACCCAGACGCCTCTGAGCTGCCCAAGCTGTGCCCAGCCAGAGGTATTTGCATCCTGTCTTTGCACATTTAGCACACCCCTCACAAGTATTTGCACACACACAAATTTGCACACCCCAGTCACAAGCATGCACAGCCAATGGTATCAACGTGCACACACCCCCCTTCACTTGTACCTTTTGCACCCCCGTGCACCTGCATGCACAGCCAATTATATTTGCACATCTACCATTACTCTTTTTTACACTCGCACATGCACAACCCATGGTATTTGCACATCTACATTCACACTCGGTGCAGACCCAGTATCCTGGCAAGGGCATTTGCACGCAGCCACGTTTGCTCACACGTCTGCATTGGCACACCTGCTCACAAGCGTATTTCCTGGGCTGGCTGGGCCCAGGGGTCTGATCTCGGGGCGGGGGGGACTGGCACGTCTATGCCTCGTTCTGTAGCAGGGGTGGGGACGCTTGCACAGTGCTAGCCTCTTGCGCTCCCCATCCGCCAGAGGGGAGGGGGGTGAGCTTGTGGGGGGGCGCACAGCCCCCCCCCGCCCCACACCTTCTGGCTCAGGTGCACTGGTGGAGGTAGAGGTGGCTGGAGGAGCGGCTTTGGGGTACCCCCCACCCCCCTCCGAAGGCAAGGCATGAGAGGCAGGAGCCCTGGTGCAGAGGATTCCGGGAGAGGCATGGAAGCAAAGGATTCTGGGAGACGAGGGTGAACACAAAGGATTCTGGGAGACTGGCACAGGTGCAAAGGATTCTGGGAAATGCATGGGCTCCAAGGATTGTGGGAGACACCTGGGCGCAAAGGTTTCTGGGAGAGGTGTGGACACAAAGGATTCTGGGAGACTGGCACGAGTGCTGAGGATTCTGGGAGCGGGACAGACACAGGATGATGGGAGACGCGAGGGTGCAAAGGATTGTGGGAGGCTGCTGTGAGCAGAGGATTCTGGGAAACAGGTGAGCACCAAGGATTCTGGGAGAGGCGTGGGCGCAAAGGATTCTGGGAGGCTGGGCTGAGCACAAAGGATTCTGGGACAGGCCGGTGTGCAAAGGATTGTGGGAGAGGCGGGAGCGCAGGGGATTCTGGGTCGCAGCACGCCCGCCCGGAGTCACGCTAACACTAGGGAACACGGCCTGGCTCCCAGCCCCAGCTCTGGGGGAAGGGGGGGGGCGCGGATGGGGAAAGGGGGGCACCCCCCCATTAAAAGTGTTCCAGCACCGCTGATGAGGGGGCAGGGGGCGCTCTCCCCTGGGAGTCAGGGCCGGGCGCCATGGGGCAGGGGGCTGGGCAGGGGGCGCTCTCCCCTGGCAGCCGGGGCTGGGCACTGGGGGGCGTCGTGCTGCAGGGCGGGGGCGCCGGGGCAGGGCTCGGCACCGTCGCCCCATGGGGAGGAGCCGGGAAGAGGAAGTGGCTGGACCAACCCAGAAGCTGCGGCTGTCGGGGTTGGGGAACCCCCAGTGGAAATAACGTCCCGCACAGCCCAGGGCGCGGACACAGCCGGCAGCGCAGGGTGAGCTCCTGGGATGGGGCTGGGGAGGGGGTGGGGGGCACTCAGGAAACAGGTGCTGGGGACATTGTTACTGGCCACGGCTGTTGTGTCAGCGTTACAGGCAGCCAGGACAGGACTGTCTGACGCTATTTGGACCAGGGATTACGGGTGGCTGGGACAGTGACTGTTCTTATGTAGAGGGGGTTACAGGCAAATGGAATGGCCATTGTTGCTGGTCAGGGGTTACAGGCGGCCAGGAGAAGACTGTCACTATATGGTGGTGGGGTTACAAGCAGACAGGATGGCGAGTGTTGCTATGTGGTCAGTGGTTACAAGTGGCCAGGAGAAGGACTGTTGTTGCTTTTTGGTTGGGGGCTACAGCCAGTTGGGATGGTGACTGTTGCTATGTGGTTGGGGGGTTACAGGCGGCTGGGATGGTGACCGTTGCTAGTTGGAGGTTACAGGTGGCCAAGATGGGGACTGTCAGTATTTGGTTGGGGGTTATAGGCAGCCAGGACAGGGACTGTCGCTATTTGACTGGGAGTAACAGGCGGCTGGAATGGTGACTGTTGTGACGTGGTTGGGGGTTACAGGCGGCCAGGGTTGGGGCACACACACACTGTTTTTCCACGAGATCTGCTCTAGTTCATACCGGGATGAATTCGGGCCCTGTCATGGCCCAGGTTAGCCATGTCATAGGGGTCCCTTCTGGCCTGAGAGCCTGTGAAAACACACACACACACACACACACACACACACACAGAGCAGGGCTCGTCCCCTCCAGCAGGGGGTGAAGGGACACACACACACACATACACACACACACATACACACACAGGCAGTCCCAGCCCTGGTCATGGCACCACCACCCCCGATTGTGCCAGGCGCTGCACGTACCCAGATCAACCCTCGATCTCCCTTTCGCTACAGATTTTGGGGGGAGGCCCTGGCGGCACCAGGGGGACCCAGGACCAACCCGGGTAACTCCCTGCTGGGAACCTGCCTAGGCGGCTACTGGCTTCACAGAGCAGGGCTGGGCTGGTAGCCTCTGGGAGGGGAGTGGGGTTGGGTGATTGGGGAGGTGGGCTGGGAGCCAGGACTCCTGGGTTCTCTCCCCGGCTCTGGGAGGGGGGAGCCCTGAACAGCCCCCCCTCCCAGCCAATGAGCAGTCCGTCCCCCCATGCAGCTGCTATTTTGGAGGCGTTGCCATGGTGACGGCCGTGCATGTCACTGGGACTCCGGCTGGCTGTGCTATTTAGGGGCTGGGGGGGGGGGGGGCGCAGTGCAGGAAGCTGAGCATTGGAGCCGCTGTGGAGTGGAGGAGACAGGGATGGGACCCAGGAGTCCTGGGTTCCACACCCCCCCCAGCTCTACCCACTAGACCCCACTCCGTTCCCAGAGAACCCAGGAGTCCTGGCTCCTGGCACCCCCCCTTTTCTCTACCCACTAGACCCCACTCCCCTCCAGGGGACCCAGGAGTCCTGGCTTTCCCATCCCCTGTTGTGCCTGAGTCTATGACGGGGCTTCTGGCTTGTGGGGAGGGGGGGGTGCAGGCCGGTCCTTGGTCCCCCCCACTCCTCAGGGCAGTAGGGGGAGGTTCCCCCCCAGCTCCCCCTCCCAAGTCCCTGTCACTCCTCCAGCCTCCCTTCCTTTGCGTCACCATGGCGATGGTACCCAACCCTCCCTCCTCCAGGATCCATAGCAACCCGGCACCCCCCCCACCTGTCCCCATAGCAACCGTATCCCTGGCCCGCTGGCCTCATCAATAATTCCCTAGCTGTACAGTTGTTGTCCGTTGTGGAGGGGTGGAGGGAGGGGGTGAGAAGGCAGAGATGGGGGGGTGACACCCGATTGACCTTGGATGTGTTGAATTGTGTGCAATTGTGTGTGTGTACAGGTCTGTGTGTGTGTCCATGTTTGTGTGTGCATGTGTGTACATGTACCTGATCCATGTGTGAATGTCTGTGTGCGTTTGCGCGTGTGTGTGCATGTGTGTGTGAATGCCTGTGTATATGTGTGTTTGTGTCACTGTGAATGTCTGTATGGATGTATATGTGTGTGTGAATGTGTTACAGCGTGTGTCACTGTGGGTGTGAATGTGTGTGAGTGCATGTACATGTGTATGTGTGTGTTAGTGTGTGTGCATGTGTGTAGGTGTACGTGAGTGTGTGTACATGATCCGTGTGTGAATGTCTGTGTCTGTGTATCTGTATGTTTATGTCACTGTGGATGTTGATGTGTGTGTGAACGTGTTACAGCATGGGTGTGAATGTGTGTGCGTGCATGTGTACATGTTTGTGTGCCTGTGTTTCTACTGTGTGTGTATGTGTGTCAGTGTGTGTGTGTGTGTGTGTGTGGATGTGTTTGTGTCGTGTGTATATGCTTGTGTGTGCAAATGAGTGTGTCAGTGTACACAGGTGTGCATCTGCCTGTCTACCTGTGTGCATGTACTTGCCTGTGTGTGCATGAGGGTGTCTGTATGCTGACATGTGCGTACACACGTCTGGGTGTGTGTGTCACTGTGCATCACCGTGCGTGCAGTGCCCTGGAGTTCACGGCCGGACGGGACCAGCTCATCCGGTCTGACCAACCCCCGCCCCCTCCAACACAACAACCGCAGTGACACCCGGGGTCACAGGCCACAGGGACTCGACTGACACCGAGAACAGCCGGGGGGGAATCGGCTAAATGAGACACACCCAGACGAGGCTGGTGAGTGACACACACCCCACACTGCACAGGCCGGGGCGGGAGCTCCCCAAGCTCCCGGCCCCTCTGCCCTGGGGGGGAAATTACTCCCCTGCCCCACACGTGGTGCGCCAGATGAGGGGCTGTTTGTGTCTCTCCAGGTATGCTTGTGTGTACATGCGTGTGAGTAGTCGTGTGTGTCTGCATATGCGTATGTTTGCGAATACGTCTGGTGAGGGTGAATGTGTTTGTATACGTGTGTACACGTGTGTGTATCCATGTGTTTGTGTGTATACGTGTGTACGTGTGTGTATCCATGTGTTTGTGTGTATATGTGTGTGTATCCAGGTGTTGGAGTGTATATGGGTGTACACGCGTGTGTATCCAGATGTTTGTGTGCATATGTGTGTATTCATGTGTTGGTGTGTTTACGTGTGTATGTGTGTGTATCCATGTGTTTGTGTGTATACGTGTGTACTCACGTGTGTATCCATGTGTTGGTGTGTGTGTGTATGTGTATGTGACTGTGTGGTTGTGTATGGTTACACATCTGTGTTCACGTTGGTATTTATGTTGTTTTGTGTGTGCGAATGTCTGTGTGTGTACATGGGTGTCTCTGTGTACAACCTTGTGAGTGTGATTGTGTGAGCGGGTGCATCTATATGTGATGGTGTATGTGAGTGTGTACCCGGGGGATGCCGTCTCTATGGGCGTGGACGTGCTTGTGTCGACGTGCTTGTGTGCGTGAACACGGGTGTGTGGGTGTGTGTCCAGCACTTGGGGTGTGTCCCTGTCTCTCACTCCCCCCCCCCCCGCACTCTACTGGCTGCGGGGGGGAGGGATGATCCCAGACCCTCATGCAAGAAACATCAGGGGAGAGAACCCAGGAGTCCTGGCTCCTGCCCCCCCTGCTCTAACCCACCAGCCCCCACTCCCCTCCCAGAGCCGGGGAGAGAACCCAGGAGTCCTGGCTCCCAGCCCCCCTGCTCTAACCACCAGCCCCCACTCCCAGAGCCGGGAGAGAACCCAGGAGTCCTGGCTCCTGCCCCCCTGCTCTAACCGCCAGCCCCCACTCCCCTCCCAGAGCCGGGAGAGAACCCAGGCGTCCGGGCCCCCACCCCCGCTGCCGGTGGGGGGGGATTCCCCGGCTGCTGTCGGGCTGGGGGCGGCCCCACGTCCCGGCTCCGCCTCCCAGCTCCAGCCCAGCGCCGGGGATGGAGGCGCCGCGCCGCGGGCCGGGCTGCTCCGGGCCCGGGAGCCGCCGCTGAGCCCCGGGGACCCCCGGCCGGGCCCCGCCATGTGGTGCCTCCGCTGCGCCTCCGAGCGGCGCCGCGGGCAGCTCCAGCGCAAACTGCTGCACTGGTGAGTGCGGGACCCCGGCCCCCCCCGGCCTGAACCCCGGCCCCCCCGAATTGACCCCGCCCCCCCGGATTCCCCCGGCCTGAACCCCGGGCCCCCCGGATCCCCAGCCCCCCCCGTCTGAACCCCGCCCCCCCGGATCTCCCCGATTTAACCCCGCCCCCCCCGCCTGAACCCCGGCCCCCCCGATCCCCACGCCTGAAACCCGCCCCCCGGATCCTCCTGACTTAACCCCGGCCCCCCTGGATCCCTCCATCCCCCCGGCCTGAACCCCGGCCCCCTGGATCCTCCGATTTAACCCCGGCCCCCCCGGATCCCCTTCCGCCCCCCCAGATCCTCCCAGTCCCCCGGCCTCCCCGATTTAACCCCGCCTCCCCAGTACCCCTTAGCCCCCTGGCCTGAACCCCGGGGCCCCCCGGATCCTCCAGCCCCTCCCGCCTGAACCCCGCCCCCCCAATTTAAACCTGGTCCCCCCTGGATTCCCCCAGCCTGAACCCCGGGCTCCCCCCGATCCCCCCGCCTGAAACCCGCCCCCCGTATCCCCCCAATTTAACCCCAGCCCACCCAATCCCCCTGATTTAACCCCACCCCCCGGCCCCCCCGATTTAATCCTGGGTCCCCTCAGATCCCCCCATCTGAACCCTGCCCCCCCCGGATTCCCGCCTGAAACCCGCCCCCCGATTTAACCCTGGATCCCCCAGCCCCCCCGGATGCTCCGCAGCCCCCCTGATGAACCTTGGGCCCCCCGGATTCCCCCAGCCGCCCCGGGGCCCCCGACTGCCCCCAGTTATCCCCACCCCCCTCCTGAACCTTGCTCCCCCGCTTTCCCCTGGGTCCCCTGCTGGCTGCCCTGAGTGAACCCCGGCCCCCCCATCAGCCTCCCAGTGCTCTCTGCCTGCCCCCACCCCCCACTGGCCCCCCCGCCTGAACCCAGGCCCCCCTGCTGCTGTCCCCCCTGCCCCCGGCCCCTCAGGCCCCTCCTGACAGCCTCCTGACTGCCCTCGTCTGTCCCCTTGTTCCCCCACCTGCCCCCGGTCCTCCCACCTGTCCCACTGATCCCCCAACTGCCCCCCAGCCCCGGGTCCTCCCCGCCTCCCCCCACCAACCCCCCAACACTCTCTGCCTGACCCCACCCCCGCTGGCCCCCCCGCCTGAACCCAGGCCCCCCTGCTGCTCCCCGGTTCCCCCCTGCCCCCAGGCCCCTTGCCTGCCCCCAAGTGCCCCCGGAACCCCAGGCCTCCCTGACTCCCCTCGACTGTCCCCCCCACCCCCCTGGGCCCTCAGCTGCCCCCCCGACAGCTCTCGTCTGCTCCCTTGTTCCCCCACCTGTCCCGGGTCCTCCCTGCCTCCCCCCAACTGGCCCCCACCTGCCTCCCACCCACTAATTTCCCCCCCAACTACTCACTGCCCCTCAACTGCCCCGGGCCCCCCGACTGCCCCCCGGCCCTGGCCACGTGGTGTCTGCCGTGTGCATCAGCCCGGTACCGCGGGAATGAACCCAGCTGTCTCTGGGCGCCCCCCCAACTGCCCCCCAGGCCCTAGTCTGTCCCCAGACTCCCCTGGGGCCCCCAGTCTGCCCCCAGACCTCCCAACTGCCCCCTAGTCCTCCCGGCCTCCCTGTCTGCCCCTGAGTCCCCCATCTGCCTTCTGCCCCCGACTGCTCCTGGACCCCCCGCCCCAAGCTCCCCAGACCCCTGCCTGCACCCCTACTTCCTCCCCAGGCCCGTCTGCCTTCGGGTGCTTGCTGCCCCCTGCTGGAGAGAATGAACCCTGCTCTGCGTCTGTGTGGGGTGGGGTTCCAGCTCTCCGTCCCCTTCCCGTCCCCCCCACCCCGTCACCCAGGCCGCCTAGAAACACGGCCGGGCCCCAGGTGCAACACAGGGGGCCCTGCCCCCAGCGCTGTACATGGACAGCTCGCCCAGTGTGGCGATGCAGCCGTCTCTGGGGCGGGGCGGCTGGGGAACAGCCGCATATAACACCGCTCGGGGACTGCATTGGGCAACAGAGCGTGAGGTTCTAGAGCAGGAGGTGTTATCTGGGTAGAGGAGGGCACTTGCATGCTCCAGGTTCTAGCTCAGTGCGTGATGCCGTCGTTCTAGACTGGGACGGGCTCTTGCTGTTCTAGAGTCGGTGACCAACAGGCCTAGAGCTGGCCTGGCAACACAGGCTGCTGTCTGGGCTCTAGACGGGGGGACAGGCCATTGATGTTCTAGAGGGGGGTGATGCGGCCAGCGGCCGGTGCTCTAGATCCGCCTTCATCCTCGGTGTTCTACAGATAACCGTGCAGCGGATTGGCCGGGCTCCCGATCGAGACAGGCCATGGATGCTCTAGAACCGTCCGGGCACAGTTCTAGAGCAGGAGGGGGAACCAATCTGGATTCTAGAGTCGGCAGCGGCGTGGGCTGTCTGGGTTCTAGACCTGGCTGCCCTCTCCATGTTCTAGAGTGGCCAGGACATGGGGGTGTCTGGGTTCTAGACCAGGGCCCGCTCACCCCCTGCCCCGTCTGCTCTCCCCGCAGCGTGGAGGGGGACCCGTCGGGCAGCGAGGCAGGGCCGACGGTGGACAGCCCGGGCAGCCAGGCGCCCTACCGCTGCGGGGCCGAGCTGCCCAAGGCCGGGGAGCCCTATGACCTGGGCCCCCTGACCGCCACCGTCGCCGCCTGCCATCCCCCGGCCCCTGGGCTGCCCTGGGCCCAGCGGGCGCGACTCCAGCCGGCCAGCGTGGCCCTGCGCAAGCAGGAGGAGGAGGAGAACAAGCGCTCGAAGGCCCTGTCGGACAGCTATGAGCTGTCCACCGACCTCCAGGACAAGAAGGTACCGTGCCCCCCCCTGCGGCCCCCCTGGGATCCCCCTTTCTGGTCTGTGCCACCCTGTGACCACCACCTCCCGGCCTGTGCCCCCCCCCCGCGGCCATGCTGGGATCCCCCCTCCTGGCCTGTGCCCTCCCCATGGCCTGTGCCCTCCCCATGGCCCCTCCGGGATCCCTCCTCCTGGTCCCCCTGGGACCCCCCCTTTCCGGCCTGTGCCCCTGCACGATCCCCCCTCCCGGCCTGTTCCCCGCCCGTGACCCCCCCCCGGGACCTACCCTTCTGGCCTGTACCCCCCTCCACGGCCCCCCCAGGATCCCCCGCTTCCAGCCTGTACCCCCCTCCACGGCCCCCCCAGGATCCCCCGCTTCCAGCCTGTGCCCTCCCCGCAGCTCCCCCGGCCTGTGCCCCCTGTGACCACCACCTCCCGGCCTGTGCCCCCCCCCCCCCCCGCGGCCATGCTGGGATCCCCCCTCCTGGCCTGTGCCCTCCCCATGGCCCCTCCGGGATCCCTCCTCCTGGTCCCCCTGGGACCCCCCCTTTCCGGCCTGTGCCCCCGCACGATCCCCCCTCCCGGCCTGTTCCCCGCCCGTGACCCCCCCCCCGGGACCTACCCTTCTGGCCTGTACCCCCCTCCACGGCCCCCCCAGGATCCCCCGCTTCCAGCCTGTACCCCCCTCCACGGCCCCCCCAGGATCCCCCGCTTCCAGTCTGTGCCCTCCCCGCAGCTCCCCCGGCCTGTGCCCCCTGTGACCACCACCTCCCGGCCGGTGACCCCTCGCCCTGGGACCAGCCACCCCAGCCTGTGCCCCCCAGGACCTCCCCGGTTGGTGACCCCCCCGGTGCCCCCTCCCAGCCTGTGCCCCCCTCAATGCCCCTGCCCCGCAGGTGGAGATGCTGGAGCGGAAGTACGGGGGTTCGTTTCTGAGCCGGCGGGCGGCCCGCACCATCCAGACGGCGTTCCGCCAGTACCGCATGAACAAGAATTTCCAGCGGCTCCGCAGCTCGGCCTCCGAGAGCCGCATGTCCCGCCGCATCGTCCTCTCCAACATGCGCATGCAGTTCTCCTTCGAGGAATTCGACAAGGGGCCGCCCGCCGCCCCCTACTTCGAGGGCAAGCCGGCCTCCCTGGACGAGGGCACCATGGCCAGCGCCCGCCCCCACCTGCTGGAGCGCGGGGGGCTGCCCTACGGGGGCTCCTGCCGGGCCGGCCTGGACAGCGGCTCGCTCCACGCCTCCTCCGGCGACTTCTGCAGCGAGATCACCGAGCTGGAGGACTCCTTCGCCAAGCAGGTGTGTGGGGGGCCCCCCCGGGACTGGGGAATGCCCCTCCCCCAATCTTAGCTCCTCCCCCCCGGGACTGGGGGATCCCCTCCCCCCAATATTAGCTCCTCCTCCCCCAGGACTGGGGGATCCCCCCCCTAATCTTAGCTCCTCCCCCCCAGGGACTGGGGGATCCCCCCCCAATCTTAGCTCCTCCCCCCCAGGGACTGGGGGATCCCCCTCCCCCAACCTTTGCTCCTCCCCCCCGGGACTGGGGAATGCCCCTCCCCCAATCTTAGCTCCTCCCCCCCGGGACTGGGGAATCCCCTCCCCCCAATCTTAGCTCCTCCTCCCCCAGGACTGGGGGATCCCCCCCTAATCTTAGCTCCTCCCCCCCAGGGACTGGGGGATCCCCCCCCAATCTTAGCTCCTCCCCCCCAGGGACTGGGGGATGCCCCTCCCCTCCCAATCTTAGCTCGTCCCTGCCAGAGACTGGGGATTCCCCCCCCCAATCTTAGCTCCCCCCCGCCAGGGACTGGGGGATCCCCCCCAACCTTCCCCCGACTGTGGGAGAGAATTATAGGGAAGGGAGGGGCCTGCTTAGGGGGCGGGGCTTGTACAGAGGAGAGGGACTAATAGGCCACTCGGCATAGGGGGAGGGGCTTATTAGGAAGGGAGGGGTTTATGGGAAGTTTTGCAGAAGGGTGGAGCTTGTACAGAAGGGAGGGGCTTATGAGGAGGGGTGGGGCCCAGAGGGGCAGGGCCTCTCCTCTCACCCCCCCCCCCCCCCCCGCAGGTGAAGTCCCTGGCGGAGTCGATCGACGAGGCCCTGAACTGCCACCCGCTGCCGGCGCCGGAGGGGGGGGGCCCCGGCCCGCTGGAGAAGAGCGAGTCGAAGGAGCAGCAGGGGGACAGCGCGGCCACCTCCTTCAGCGACGTCACCCTGTACCTGGACGAGGGGGTGCCGGCCTCCCCCCTCTCCCTGGAGCGGCCCCCCAGCTTGGAGCCCCCCGAGCCCGGCCCCCCGGCAGCCCAGCCCCGGCCCGAGTTCTGGGGGGCCCCGCCGCGGGAGGACAGCCGGGAGAACGGGGCCGGCCGGCGCGGGCCCCCCTGCCTGGAGTGCCGAGACTTCCGCCTGCGGGGGGCCCACCTGCCCCTGCTCACCATCGAACCCCCCAGCGACAGCTCGGTGGACCTGAGCGACCGCTCCGAGCGCAGCTCGGTCCACCGGGGCCTGGCCTACGAGCCAGACAGCTGTGGGGGCCCCAAGCACCCGCCGGCCCCCCCGCCCCCGGCCCCCTCGCCCCACCCCCTGCGCCACTACCGCCCCGAGCCCGCCCCGCCCCCGCCCCCGCCGCCCGCACGCCTGGGTCCCGAGCACTCGGACGGCGACAACGACAGCCTGCAGAGCAGCAGCAACTCCAACGAGACCCTCAACTGCAGCTCCGGCTCCTCCTCCCGGGACAGCCTGCGGGGCCCCCCGCCCCCGCCCCCCCCCAGCCCCCCCCGCCCGCCGGCCCCGGCCCGGGCCTGTGCAAGCAGACGTACCAGCGGGAGACCCGCCACAGCTGGGACTCGCCCGCCTTCAACCACGACCTGCTGCAGCGGCGCCAGTACCGCATCGGCCTCAACCTCTTCAACAAGTGGGTGCTTCCTGGGGGGGGGGCTTCCTGGGGGGAGGGGTTGAGGGCACGCGGGACCCCTGTTTCCCAGAATTCCAGTTGGAGGGAGGGTTGGGCCCCCCGATAGCCCTGCCCCTCCCAGCCCTGCTGCTGTCCCTCACTCACAACCCGCAGCCCCTGCTAGCCCGGCCCTGCCCCCACCCCCCAGCTCTGCCAGGGCGTTGGACGGGTGGGGCCGGACGCTGCATTATCTGGTGCGGTCACTGATTTAATTACTACTAAAGGACACAGCAGCTGCTTCCCGGGCTGGGCGGCGGCCGTAGGGATCCAATTAGCCAGCTGAAGCCATGATTCAGCCGCGCCTCCAGGGCGGATCCAGCGCCTGCTCGAGCGGGCTCTGGTCTTAAGAGCCTGCAGTGGGGCCCCTTCCCCCCCCCCGCCCGTTCTGGAGTTCTAGAATTCCGGCCACGTTCTGGATCGGCCCTCTAGAACGCCCTGGAACCAACCCACCTGGGGGCTTTAGCGTGAGATTTCCCCGCTGCGGATTTGGGTGCTGCCTGTGTTCTGGATCAGTTTATCTCGTCCGTTCTTGGCTGGCCACATCAATGTGAACACGATTGCATCTGTGATAGAGAGCCGAATTTGTCTCGAAGCCACTCTAGAACAGCAGTCGGTCTTCCTGGGTTAATGATTGGCTTAATCGGCCACACTCTAGAATGGCTAGGTTCTAGAATTATGCTGCTCTAGAACAACAAATGCCATACAATTTTGTTTTGCCGTAGGGTGACTGGCTTTCCTCTAGAGCAGCTGAGTTATGGAATAGTATTGAGGGCTCCAAGGAATCCAGAACCACACAGCCAGGATTCTGGATTAACACTATATAAACGCTAGGTGGTGTCTAGATTGACTGTAATTTGTTCTGGAGTATCCCTTTTAGACTCATTAATACTTCTACATAATCAGTAGCAACACTACCTCCATTCTAGATTCACACCAGGCAGTGCTTGAGTATGCATAGCAGATGTACGTTGTATTCTAGGTAACCCTCAGCTGGCCAGACGTGTCTGTCCCAGAACGTAGTCTCGAACATTTGCTCAAGACCTGCAAAAGCCCCCCTGAGACCCAGGTGTCCGGCACTCTTAGCTAAGTCCTCAACAGGCAATGTTTTCTAGAACGAGCAAGTTCTTGACCTCTGCTCTGGAACAACAGAGACACTGCCCTGTCTGCAATGGTGGGGCTCTGGGAGGGCACTGTTCTAGATCAGTGATATCTTGTTGAAAATGTCCTAGAACAACGGTGGTCTTGAATGACTTTCTTCTAGAACAGTGGTGATCTGGAATGGCCAGGTTCCTTCCAGAGGGGAACTGGCCTGTGTCTGGTCTGGTTCTAGAATGGAAGGGATCTGGAATGGAATTTTCTAGAACACCCATGTTCCTGGTTTCTCACCCCCGTCCCCTTCTGGCTAGCATCTCCTCTCCGGTTCCTCTGGCCATCTGCCCCGGGGCAGCGGCGTTCTAGAGGCTGGTGACTCTAGACCCTTTCTCTCCACGCCCACAGGAAGCCGGAGAAGGGGATCCAATACCTCATCGAGAGAGGGTTCCTCTCGGACACGCCGGTCGGGGTCGCTCACTTCATCCTGGAGCGCAAGGGCCTGAGCCGGCAGATGATTGGCGAGTTTCTCGGCAACCGGCAGAAGCAGTTCAACCGTGACGTTCTCGAGTAAGGAGCTGCCGGGCGGGGGGACGGCTCCATTGGGGGGTGTTCTGGAGCAAGGGGGGGCATGGAAGCAGGTACCCAGAGCAAAGACAGCAAGCACAAATTGATCTAGATCACGTGATCTAGAGTAAGGCGCATGCGCTGTCTGGAGAGGAACAATTGCGGGCAGCCGGTGGGTTCCCGACCCACCTTCCCGGGGTGGTGGAGCTCTGGCTTTGGGCGTCATCCTGCACGTTCTCCCACGAGACTCTAGAGACTGCTGGAGCATGGGGGGATCTCTGAGCAGGTTCTGGAGGGGACCCAGCGCTGACCTGCCCTCCCCTTTCCAGCTGCGTGGTGGATGAGATGGATTTCTCCAACATGGACCTGGACGACGCTCTGCGGAAGTTCCAGTCGCACATCCGGGTGCAGGGGGAAGCGCAGAAAGTCGAGCGTCTCATCGAAGCCTTCAGGTCAGTTCGAGAACCTTCCCGATGCGTCGGGTATGCTGGGGACGGGGGGTAGGGGGTGGTCGGCTCAATCGCTGTGGAGTCTGGCGTTCTAGACCAGGGCGGGCATCTTACAAAGCAGCTGGCGTTCTGGAGCACGGACGCCTTTAACGGGCTCGGTGAAAGCCTGAGCTGTTCTGGAGCAGGATTGGCCTGGTTGCCACTCCAGAACCCACGTGGCCTTCTAGAATACAGCCCATCTTGGTGGTCTTCTGGGATGCCCTGTAGAAGGCTGCCAGCATTGGTAGGGGCCTAGGATGTGGCCACATTCCACGTTCTAGATAGATGTTCCACGTTCTAGATCCACATTCTAGATAGATATTATTCAAGGCGGCACCTGTCCTTCTAGAACAGGGTCTGTGTCGATGACACTCCAGAGCGCCCCGGTGCCCTCGTAGGCCGGATGCGCTGACAAGACCCGAATGCCGATTTCCGTTAATTATAAATAGATTTTGGGTATTTTTCTACATTTTCAAATCCATTGATGTCAAATAAACACAGAAGACACGTGCACAGAGCTGACTTTATGTTGTTATTTTCGCCTGGATGTTTTTCTATCTTTTCAAATCCGTTGATTTCACTTACAGCACGGAACGCAAAGCGCACTGGGCTCACTTTTTAGGGTTGTTCTTTTTGATTGCAAATATTTGCCCGCTGAAAAAGAGAAACAAAAGAACTCGAATCACTCACGGGAGATAATGCCGCCGCTACTTCTCTGCAGCGTCACCTGAAAGGCGTTCGTTCGCCTGGCACGGTTGTAGCCTGTGTTTCCCTGCCAGATACGCTAAACATTCGTATGCCCCGTCCGGCGCCGACTTTCTCTTCTTTATCTTTTTTTACAGTGCAAATATTTGCAATCAAAAAACCATCCTATAACGTGAGCTCTGTGCGCTTTGCGTTCTGCGTCGTGATCAAAATCGGTATATTTCAGAATGCAGAGAAATAGCCCAAACTGTTGGTAATCGGTGGAAATTGACATTCTGGTCGTGTTGAACGGGGCGATGAAATCGGCGAGGAAGCACGATTCGTTCTTTTCATAGTCTGCCCTAGATCATTGGCCGTTTGATGCAGTGGCAATCTCATATCTGCTCTAGAACAGGCAGGGATCTGGACCGGCTGTGATATGCCGCGGGAGCCAGAGAGCCAGGGCCCGGATCCTCTGCTCTAGAACAGGCTGGGATCTAGAATGCCGGGGTTCTGCAAACTCTGCATCAACAGGGCGTTCGTTGTTCTGGAGCATGCTATGGAGGGCAATCTAAAAGGCACCCGGTGTTGGTGGTGATCTAGAACACAGGCATCGCTCTGGAATGCAGCCTGTCTGTGGTGTCCAGTGGCACCCTTTGGTGTCCAAGAACCCAGGCCGCGTGGGCGATGTTCTAGAGTGGTCTAGAATGCTGTTCTAGGCTGCGCTGCAGTGGGGGAAGGGGAGGGAGGATCCTTCACCCTCTGCTTCCCGGTGCAGCCAGCGCTACTGTGTCTGCAATGCCCCGCTCGTGCGCCAGTTTCGGAACCCGGACACCATCTTCATCCTGGCCTTCGCCATCATCCTCCTCAACACCGACATGTACAGCCCCAGCGTCAAGCCCGAGAGGAAGATGAAGCTCGATGACTTCATCAAGAACCTCAGAGGTAAGCGGGGGGGAGGGGTGCTCAGGAACCCATGGAACCCCGCGTCGGTACCGGGATATAGCCTGGGGTACTCTGGAGGAAAGCAGCTAGATCCCTGGTCTAGAAAGAAACGGGATCCAGAACAGCTGGTTGATGGGGGAACTATGAGCAGAGCTGCTCTAGAACCTGCTCCTAAACCCCATCGGCATCCAGAACACGGGAGCCCAGGGCTTTGAGTGGCTGGGGCCTGCGCCAGATGAGATCTGTGCCAGGGATCTAGAGATGGGATCTAGAACAGATGGGGAGAATCATCTGCTCTATGAGCTGTGCAGGAGGGTCTAGATCCTCTGCTCTACAACAGACTGGGATCTAGAACAGCTGTGATCCACACGGGGGGCTAGAGCCACCAGGCCTGGATATCTGCTCTAGAACAGGCAGGGATCTAGACCGGCTGAGATCCGCAGCGGGAGCCAGAGCCCCAGGGCCGGGACCCTCCGCTCTAGAACAGGCTGGGATCTAGAACGCCAGGGTTCGGCACCCGAGGCTGCAGCCTCTGTTCTAGACTTGCCGGGGTTCTGGGTCGAGCGGGGGACTGGGACGGTGTTTGCCCCCCGCCCCACCCATCGCCGGGTCCGTCTGCCCCCAGGGGTGGATAACGGGCAGGACATCCCCCGCGACCTCCTGGTGGGGATCTACCAACGCATCCAGAGCCGTGAGCTACGAACGAACGACGACCACGTCTCCCAGGTCCAGACCGTCGAGCGCATGATCGTGGGGAAGAAGCCGGTGAGTGGGGTGGGGAGGTGGAGCCTGCTGGGGATGGGGCGGGGCTTCCAGGGAGGGAGGGGCCTCATAGGGAAGGGGTGGAGCCCTGGGAAGAGGGCGTTGAGGGTGGGGCTTCTTTGGGGGGGTATGGCCTGTCAGGGGAGGGGCTTTTCAGAGAAGGAGGCGGAGCCTATGGGGAGGGGCTTGGCTGGGTGGGGCCTCACAGAGGGAGGCGGGGTCTGAGGGGTGGGAGGGGCCACTGGGGATGTGTAGGGGAGGAACTTGATGGAGAAGAGGGAGGGGCGGGGCCTCGGGAGGAAGGGAGAGGCCTTTTGGGGGCTTCTGTGGGCGGGACTCAAGTAGGCTCCACCCCCTCTGGTCCCACTGACCCCCCCCCCCCCCGCGCTAGGTGCTGTCCCTGCCCCACCGTCGCCTGGTCTGCTGCTGCCAGCTCTATGAGGTGCCCGACCCCAACCGGCCCCAGCGGCTCGGCCTGCACCAGAGAGAGGTCTTCCTCTTCAACGACCTGCTGGTGGTGAGTGGGGGCAGCCCGGACACCTGGGTCCCATCCTCATCTAGTGGGCTAGAGCTGGGGTGGGGGGAGGCTGGGAGCCCGGACTCCTGGGTTCTCTCCCGGCTCCGGGAAGGGAGTGGGGGCTCGTGCGTTACAGCAGGGGGGGCTGGGAGCCCGGACTCCTGGGTTCTCTCCCGGCTCCGGGAGGGGAGGGGGCTAGAGGGCAGAGCTGGGGACTCTCGCTGACCGCCCCCCCGTCCCCAGGTGACGAAGATCTTCCAGAAGAAGAAGATCCTGGTGACGTACAACTTCCGCCAGAGCTTCCCGCTGGTGGAAATGCAGATGCAGCTGTTCCAGAACTCCTGTGAGTGCCCCTCCCCCCCTCGGACCCACCGCCCCCCCCCCCCGAGCCGGGCCTGAGTCTCTGTCCCCTCCCCCCCCCCGAGCCGGGCCTGAGTCTCTGCCCCCCCCCCCCCCCCCGAGCCGGGCCTGAGTCCCGTCCCCCCCCCCGAGCCGGGCCTGAGTCTGTCTCCCCCCCCCCCCCCCGAGCCGGGCCTGAGTCTCTGTCCCCCCCCAGATTACCAGTTCGGGATCAAGCTCCTGTCGGCCGTGCCGGGCGGGGAGCGGAAGGTGCTGATCGTCTTCAACGCCCCCAGCCTGCAGGACCGGCTCCGCTTCACCACCGACCTGCGGGAGTCCATCGCCGAGGTGCAGGAGATGGAGAAATACCGCGTGGAGTGTGAGTGCCGTGCGGGCAGGGCTGGGGGCGGGAGCCTGGGGGTGGCAGGGGCTGCGGGGGCTCAGAGCTGGGCTGGGGGGGGCTGTGGAGGGTCAGAGCTGGGCCAGGGGGGCTGCGGGTCAGGACGAGGGGTACCGGCTGGGCCGGGGGGGGCTGCGGGGGGTCAGAGCTGGGCCGGGGGGGCTGCGGGTCAGGAGGGGGAATGGCAGGGTTGGCGGGGGGCTGCGGGGGGTCAGAGCTGGGCCGCGGGGGGCTGCGGGTCGGGAGGGGCAGTGGCAGGGTTGGTGGGGGGCTGCGGGGGGTCAGAGCTGGACCGGGGGGGGCTGCGGGTCAGGAGGGGGAGTGGCAGGGTTGGTGGGGGGGCTGCGGGGGGTCAGAGC
The DNA here is from genome assembly GCF_028017835.1 of Emys orbicularis. Lineage (NCBI taxonomy): Eukaryota > Metazoa > Chordata > Testudines > Emydidae > Emys > Emys orbicularis. The sequence goes on from NW_027045156.1 coordinate 246,549, forward strand.
TGGGCCGGGGGGGCTGCGGGTCGGGAGGGGCAGTGGCAGGGTTGGCGGGGGGCTGCGGGGGGGGGGTCTGAGCTGGGCCGGGGGGCTGCGGGTCAGGAGGGGGAGTGGCAGGGTTGGTGGGGGGCTGCGGGGGGGTCAGAGCTGGGCCGGGGGGGGGCTGCGGGTCAGGAGTGGCAGGGTTGGCGGGGGGCTGCGCGGGGTCAGAACTGGGCTGCGGGGGGGCTGCGGGTCAGGAGGCAGAGTGGCAGGGTTGGCGGGGGGCTGCGGGGGGTCAGAGCTGGGCCGGGGGGGCTGCGGGGGGTCAGAGCTGGACTGGGGGGGGGCTGCGGGTCAGGAGGGGGAGTGGCAGGGTTGGCGGGGGGCTGCAGGGGGTCAGAGCTGGGCCGGGGGGGGGGGCTGCGGGTCAGGAGGCGGAGTGGCAGGGTTGGCGGGGGGCTGCGGGGGGTCAGAGCTGGGCCAGGGGGGGGCTGCGGGTCAGGAGGCGGAGTGGCAGGGTTGGCGGGGGTCTGCGGGGGGTCAGAGCTGGGCCGCAGGGGGCTGCGGGTCGGGGGGGCAGTGGCAGGGTTGGTGGGGGGCTGCGGGGGGGGGTCAGGGCTGGGCCGGGGGGGCTGCGGTACGGGAGGGGCAGTGGCAGAGTTGGCGGGGGGCTGCGGGGGGTCAGAGCTGGGCCGGGGGGGGGCTGCGGGTCAGGAGGCGGAGTGGCAGGGTTGGCGGGGGGCTGCAGGGGGGGTCAGAGCTGGGCCGCATGGGGCTGCGGGTCGGGAGGGGCAGTGGCAGGGTTGGCGGGGGGCTGCGGGGGGGTCAGAGCTGGGCCGCGTGGGGCTGCGGGTCGGGAGGGGCAGTGGCAGGGTTGGCGGGGAGCTGCGGGGGGGTCAGAGCTGGGCCGGGGGGGCTGCGGGTCGGGAGGGGCAGTGGCAGGGTTGGCGGGGGGCTGCGGGGGGGTCAGAGCTGGGCCAGGGGGGCTGCGGGTCGGGAGGGGCAGTGGCAGGGTTGGCGGGGGGCTGCGGGGGGGTCAGAGCTGGGCCGGGGGGGCTGCGGGTCTGGAGGGGCAGTGGCAGGGTTGGCGGGGGGCTGCGGGGGGTCAGAGCTGGGCCAGGGGGGCTGCGGGTCGGGAGGGGCAGTGGCAGGGTTGGCGGGGGGCTGCGGGGGGGTCAGAGCTGGGCCGGGGGGGCTGCGGGTCGGGAGGGGCAGTGGCAGGGTTGGCGGGGGGCTGCGGGGGGGTCAGAGCTGGGCCAGGGGGGCTGCGGGTCGGGAGCGAGGGGCCCCGCCGGCACTGACCCCGTGCCCCCCCGCAGCGGAGCTGGAGAAGCAGAAGGGGGTGATGCGCCCCAGTGCCTCGCCGGCGGGGGGCCCGAAGGAGGCGGTGAACGGGACGCTGACGCGGAGCAGCCTGGAGGACACCTATGGGCTGGGCGACGGGCTGAAGCGAAGCGCCCTGAGCAGCTCCCTGCGCGACCTCTCCGACGCCGGTGAGCGGGGCCCGGATGCCTGGGTTCCTCCCCGGGGAACGGGGCGGGGCTGGGCGCCCGGACGCCTGGGTTCTCGCCTGGTCCCCGTGGCTCTTGTTGGGGGCTGTGGCTCCCCCTGGTGGCAGAAAATCCATGTGAGACACTTGGCCAATAGGAAGCCCCCTGGATGTGGGGGGCGGGACTGTGGGCGTGGCCTGGCTGGGTTAACCCCCGCCGTGCCGGGGATGGCCCTCGCTCGCTCTGCTTTGCGCTCGCTCTCTGTCTCTCTGTCTCTCGCTGGAGGGTTACCGGGGCGGGGCGGGGGCTTCAGGGGGGGCAGTGTTGGGGGGGGCCCAGCCTCGCTAATCCCTGCTGTTGCCCCCCCCCGTGCAGGCAAGCGGGGCCGTCGTAACAGCGTGGGATCCCTGGACAGCACCATCGAAGTAAGTGGGGGGGGGGGCTGCCGTGTCCCCTCCCCCCCCCGCCGGGTACCGCTCTGTCCGCCTCCCTCTGCCTGTCGCTTCAGCTGTCCGTCTCCCCATCGCCCCCCCATTGCCCCCGCCAGGCGTCCCAGCATGCTCTGCTCCCGGCCGGCCAGCCGGACACGTCCCCATCCCCATTGCATTCCGCTCCATTCCCAGCATGCTTTGCTCCTCCTGTCCCGCCAGCTCCACCGGCTCCTTACGTACAGCTCTGACCCCTCCCCCCTTTCAGGTAGCCAGTGGGGGGAGAGGTGTGGTGTGCATAAAAGGGGGTGTGACTTGTGAAAGGGGCGTGGCTTGTACATAGGGTGGGGCTTATGACAGGGGGTGGGGCTTGTAAAAGGGCAGGGGTTTTATCACAGGGGGTGGGGCTTATAAAAGAAAGTGGGGGAAGGAGATGGGTGGGGCTTGTCAAGTGGGTGGGGCTTATGAGAATGTGGGGGGGGTCATAAATGTGGGTGGGATTTATCCAAGGTGGTTTATGAAGTGGGTGGGGCTTGTAAAAGGGCGGGGCTTAGCGGCCAATGCCCTGACTTCTCTCTCTCTCTCTGTCTCCCCGCAGGGGTCTATCATTAGCAGCCCCCGCCCCCACCAGCGCATGCCCCCGCCCCCCCCCCGCTGGAGGAGTACAAGGCCCAGCCCCGCCCCATCTCCAACTCCTCCTCCTTCCTGGGCTCCCTCTTCGGCAGCAAGCGGGGCCGGGCCCCCTTCCCACTGCCCCCCAGCCAGGCCTCGGTCCCCTCCGCCCACCCCCCACACCCGCTGCCCCTGTCCCCCGACGGCCCCTCCAAGCTGCAGGCCCTCCATGCCCAGTACTGCCACGTGGCCCCGCCCCCCTACCCCCAGCAGCCCCCGCCCCCCCCAGCAGCCGGCTCCGCCCCCTCCGCTGCCCCCCGTGGCTGCCGCCCCGCCCCCCCCGCTTCCACATGTCCTCCCAGCCCCCGCTCTCAGCGCCCCCCCCAGAAGCAGACGCCGCCGGCCTTCCCCCTGGTGCACCAGCATTACACCCTCCAGCGGCCCGGGCACCAGAGGCGGCTGCACCAGCTGCCCCCCCTCCGCCGCCCCCCAAACCCACCCCCCCTTCCCCCTCCATGGCCGCCAGCCCACCTCGCCCCTCCCCCTCTACAGCCCGGCCCCCCAGCCCTCCCACACCTACCCCCAGCACCTGCCCCAGGGGGGTGGGGGGCAGCACACCCTCCACCGCCAGCCCCCCAAGCACTTTGTCTTCAGCCACCACCCCCAGCTGGGGCAGCGCGGGGGGGGCGCACCGCCGCCGGCCCCCCACCACGGCCCCGCCCACCACCACCACGGCCCCACCCCCCACTCGCCCATCCCCCCCCACCCCTCCTACCCGCCCCTGCCCCCGCCGTCGCCCCACACCCCGCTCAGCCCGCACTCCCCCGGGGCCCCCACCTCCCCGCTCCCCCAGCATGCCCCCCTGCACCCGGGAGGTCCCCAGGTTCTGCCGGGACAGGGCAACCCCAACCCAAAATCCAAGCCGGTCAATAGAATTAGCACCGTGGTCTGAGCCGTGCCGGGGGAGTGGGGGGCAGAGGGTCACTACAGATACGGAAATCCAGACCGTCACTGCCAGTCACTCCCCCCCCCCCAACTTCCGAGGCCCGGCGAGGGAGGAGAGAACAAATCACGGCAGAGAACGGCCCCAGCTCGTGACAGCGATGGACGGAAGAATCCCGGAAGATTGGGCGGGGGGGCGGGGACTGTGTCTGGAGGGGCCCGGCCTTTTAAACAGGGGGGAAGGCTGGGGCAGCGGACGCCCTATCCCTGCCCTGTTCCCCCTCCCCCCTGGGCTGCCGCCCCCCCCTTGCACAGCCCGAGGCACCCGCTGCGGGGGTGGGGGGGGATCCCCTTTTCATTTGCACATGGCTTGTGAGTTGCTGCTGCTTGGCCTGTTATTTTTTGGGGGGGGGGAATCCCTGGGATATTGGGGGGGCCAGATCTGGGGGGGCATCCCCCCCGTTCTCACCCGTGTCTGTAATAAGGGCTACTCCCGGCGGGAGCTGTTTTCCCTCCCCCAAACTCCTGCAATTTGCACTGACAGAGAACCCCTCTCTCCCTCCCCCACCAGGCCTCCCCAAAGCCGCCCCACTCCCCGGTGCCGAAAGGGAAACCCCGTGAAACTCCAATAGCCCCCCACTTCTCTGGGAATAACTCACGGGCCCCAGGGCTGTGTGTTTTGGGGGGGAGCCCTGTATGGAAACAGTCCCTGCGCGGCGTTATGTGCGGCTGTTCCCCAGCCGCCCCGCCCCAGAGGTGGCTGCATCTCTGCCCCAAGTGAATCTTGTGCACTTTATTCCCTCCTCTTGCAAATAAAATCTGTCCCTCCCCCCACTTGAATATCACCCTGTCCCCCTGTTTCTGATCAGCGTCCCGTCCCCCCCACATCTCTGGGAGGGGAGGGGAGGGGGGGCTGGGAGCCAGGACTCCTGGGTTCTCTCCCTGGCTCAGGGAGGGGGGACCTGGGGGGTAGAGCAGAGAGAAATTGAGGCAGAACTCCAGAGTCCTCACTCCCAGGCCCCCCCCCCCCCCGCTCTAATCACCAGACACACCCGTCCCCGGCTTCCCAGATCTGGGGCGGGAACCCAGGAGTCCTGAACTAAAGGATTTCCGAAGCCCCGCCGCCAATGCTGTCCCCTTTGCCCCTCCACCTCAGGGCTGTGCTCCCCAGTTTCTCTTGGGGTCCCCCCAATGTCTGGTCGCCCCCCAGCATGCACCTCCCCCGCCCCAGTACCCGCGTCGACTTGGTTTGCTGTACAGACACCACTGTATATAGTATACATTATAAATAGTGGGCCAGGGAGCGGGGCCCCCCCGAGCGCCCCACAGGCCGGGCCCCCCCCGGCGTTCCTGGCTCGACGTTGACGAGATGACTGTATTTTTGTTCCCGCCCTGGTCCCCCTCCTTGTATATAAGAAACTGTATATTTGATGCTTCATAAATGACCCACTGTCCTTTCCGTGTTCATCCTCTGGTGTGCGCGTGTTCTTTACCCCGCCTCTGGGGGGCGCCGTGGGGCTGGGCAGGGGGCGCTCTCCCATGGCAGGCTGGGCCGGGCGCTGGGGGGCAGGGGGCTGGGCAGGGGGCGCTGGGGGGCAGGGGGCGCTTTCCCCTGGCAGGCTGGGCCAGGCGCTGTGGGGCAGGGGGCTGGGCAAGGGGCGCTGTGGGGCAGGGGCCTGGGCAGGGGGCGCTCTCCCCTGGCAGTGGGGCTGGGCGCTGGGGGGCGCCGTGTGGCAGGGGGCTGGGCAGGAGGTGCTCTCCCCGGCAGGCTGGGCCGGGTGCTGGTGGGTGCCGTGGGGCAGGGAGGAGGGGTGGCGGGGCGCAGTGCGGCGGTGAAGATTGTACTACAGAAGCCCCATGGGCTTCAGGGCCCAGGGCCGTTGCTCCAATCCCCCTGGAGTCGGGGTGTGAACCCCGGTTCCGTCTGGTGAGGAGCTTGTATGGTCCCCCACTGTGTCCATGGGACATGAGCGTCTCAGAGGTGTTGTATCTCAGCACCAGGTGAGCCATCCCCATGTGGCGTTATGTGCGGCTGTTCCCCACCGCCCTGCCCCAGAGGTGGCTGCATCTCCGCGCTGGGACAAGGACGTGGGGAACAGGGGCTTGTGACACCAGCTGGGCTGAGACCCCAACATGCCTCGTGCCCCCATCTGGCAGGGGAGGGGTCAGAGTAGGACTGAGCTGCTGAGGGGTGGGGAGGGGCTAGGGGGCTGGGGAGTGGGGGGGGCTGAGTGTGGGAGGCGGAGGGGTTAGGGGCCTGGGGAAGGGGGTGGGATCTGGGGGTGGGAGGAGGAGGAGGGGTTGGGGTCTGGGGAAGGGGGAGGGGCAGGGTTTGGGGGGAGGAGGAGGGTTTAGCGGTTTGGGGAAGGGGGGGTGGGTGGGGTCTGGGTGTGGGAGGAGGGGTTAGGGGGCTGGAGAAGGGTCTGGGTGTGGGAAGGGTGAGGTGGGGGGATGAGGGGGTGGGGCTGGCGATGGAAGGAGGGGTAGGGTAGGGTGGGAGGAGGAGGGGTTAGGGGGCTGGGGAAGAGGGAGTGGGGGGCTGGGTGTGAAAGGGGCGGGATCTGGGTGTGGGAGGGGTTGGGGTGGAGGAAGGGGAGGGGAGGAATGGGGAGGGGGCTGAGAAGGGGAGGACTGGGGTCTGGGTGTGGGAGGAGGAGAGGTTAGGGGGCTGGGGAAGGGGTGGGGGAAAGAGGGGACGGGGTGGCAATGGAAGGAGGGGTAGGGGAGGGAGGGAGGACGGAGGTTAGGGGGCTGGGGAAGGGATGGGGTCTGGGTGGGGGAGGAGGAGGGGCTCGGGAAGGGGAAGGGGCGGGGTGTGGGGGAGGAGGAGGGGTCTGGGTGTGGGAAGGTGGAGGGGTGGGGCTAGCGGTGGAAGGAGGGCTAGGGGAGGGTGGGAGGAGGAAAGGTTGGGGTCTGGGGAAGTGGGAGGGGCGGGGTGTGGGAGGAGGAGGGGTTAGGGGGCTGGGGAGGGATAGGGTCTGGGTGTGGGAGGGGTTAGGGGTCTGGGGGAGTGGGTGGGGTCTCGGTGTGGGAGGGGTTAGGGGTCTGGGGAAGGGGGAGGGGTGGGGTCTGGGTGTGGGAGGGGGAGGGGTTAGGGCGCTGGGGAAGGGGGAGGGGTGGGGTCTGGGTGTGGGAGGGGGCTGGGGAAGGGGGAGGGGTGGGGGAGGGGGAGGGGTTAGGGGGCTGGGGAAGGGGAGGAGAGGGGTGTTGGGAAGAGGGGGCGGGGCTGGGAGATGGAGGGGGGGTGGGCGGGGCAGGAGCCAGGTATCAGGGGGCGTGGTCTCATTGAGCCCCGCCGCCTCCTCCCCTTCCTGTTTTCCCTCCCTGGGCGCACGCGCAGTTTGGCCCTTTAAACGTGCGCAAGAAGTCCCGGCTCCCCCCTCCCCGGCCCGCTGGCTCCCCTCCCCGGCGGAGGCGACGGAAATATCCCTCCGCCGAGGACTATTTCCTCTCCCTCCCGCCGCTCCTGCCGCCTCTCCGGGGGCCCGGCGCCCGACCCGTCCCCTCAGAGTTGGGGGGTTCTCGACCCCGCCCGACCCGTCGGGGCCGCTCCCGAGCCGCTCCGGCCGCCCCTCAGGGGACCCCCCCCCGCGGCGGAGGGAGACGCCCTGTGGCGCCGGCGGCGGGCAGGCGCAACGAACCCCAAGATGGCGGCGGCGGGCAGGCCGGGGGGAGCCGGCGGGGCCTGAGCCGGGGCAGGGGGCGGCGGCAGGCACCGGGCCGAGGAGCGGGGAGCGGGAGCACAGAGGAGGGCGGCGGCGGGGTCCCGGGTGGGCGGCGGCGGGTGAGGCGGCGAAGGCGGAGGGATCCGCGCGGGGCCTAGGCCGGCCGCAGGCCTCGGGCTCGAGTAGACGCGGGGGGGGCCGGGCCGGGCATGGCCCCCTGAGGGGCGGGGGGCAGCCACGGCGCGGCGGCGGCGGGGCGGGCAGGACATGGAGGAGCGGGCCCCCCCCGCCCGGGGGGAGGAGCCGCCCCCACCCGCGGCGGCGGCGGATCGGGCCCCCCCGGCGGAGGACCCGGGCCCCAAGGCCGAGCGGGGCCCCCCGGCGGAGGAGCGGGGCCCGCGGCGGGCGGGGGGGGGGAGGAGCGGGGCCCCAAGGCGGAGCGGGGGCCCCGGGGGGGGCCGGGCGAGTGGGGGGGCCCCTGGGCCGGGGGCGAGGCCGACCCCCCCGAGGATTTCCTGCCCCCCCCCGAGTGCCCCGTCTTCGAGCCCAGCTGGGCCGAGTTCCGCGACCCCCTGGGCTACATCGCCAAGATCCGGCCCATCGCCGAGAAGAGCGGGATCTGCAAGATCCGGCCCCCCGCCGTGAGTGGGGCTGGGCCGCTATGGGGCGTGGGGGGGGGGTCAGGGCCCGCTATGGGGGATGGGGGGGGCAGTGCCCGCTATGGGGCGTGTGTGGGGGATGGGGGGGGTCAGGGCCCGCTATGGGGCGTGTGTGGGGGATGGGGGGGCAGTGCCCGCTATGGGGCGTGTGTGGGGGATGGGGGGGGCAGTGCCCGCTATGGGGCGTGTGTGGGGGATGGGGGGGGGCAGTGCCCGCTATGGGGCGTGTGTGGGGGATGGGGGGTCAGGGCCCATCATGGGGGGTGAGCGCCAGTGCCCGCTGGGGGGGCCTAGAGGCTGCCATGAGGGGCATCGGGGGCACAGGCGGGAAAGGGGGGTAGTGCTGGGCATGGGGGGCAAGCCCCGCGTGGGGGGCGGACGGGCAGTGGTACCTCCCGTGGGGAGAGGTGGCCGGGGTGCCTGTGCCCCCCTTGGCCCGGGGCCGTGGGGGGCAGGGGTGAAGACTCGCCATGTGCAGGTGGTGGGGGTGTCAGGGGCCGCTGGGTCATGGCAGTGCCCCCCGGGAACACAGGGGCACAGGGAGTGGGGTGGCCGTGGGTGACGGTACCCGCCGGGGGGGCGCTGAGGATCCGGCTGACCGGCCGGGCCAGCGCTGACATGGCATCAGGTTGAAACGGGGGGGGGGCGTCCGTGGCACGGCCGGGCCTCCTAGCTCCTCAGGGGCCCCTGCCGGCCTCAAGACCCCCCCCAATCTCCTGGGGCTCTGGGATCTGTGGGGTCCCTGTGGGGAATCTCAGATTCTCCCCCCCCCATGCCTAATATCAGTGACACGTTCAATATGGCTGCCACGCTCCAGCCTTTGTCTGGTAAACAGTGTGTGTGGGGGCCTGACAGCTAGAGAGGTCCTGCCCCGGAGATCTGGGGAGCAACCCCCCAACATGGGACCCACAAGCCCCCTCCCTCAACCCCCATCTTCCCCCCCCCCCTTGTTTCTTTTGTGGCTTCCTCTTCCATCCTCCCAGCTGGGCTATTGTGATGGCTCTGGCCTGGCCTCTTCTCCTCCCAGGCAGCCGGGCAAGTGGGCTCGCTGGGTGGGGGGAGGGGATCTGGGGTTTGGGGGGCAGATCCAAAAGTGGGGGGCTTCCCTGGGGAGGATCTTTGGGGCAGCTCACTTGTCCCGTCCCTCCCTGGCCCTGTCTTGGTTAGATCGGGTTGGTGCAGGGCATTGGAAGGATAGGTTTGAATTCGGCCTGCGTCAGTTTCAGTGGCCTGCGTCGGGTTGCGCATCTGATCCAGAGGCTGGGGTCCCCCCCTTTCAGAAATGGGGGTGAGGGGAGCGATTGCCCGGCTGGGCTAGTGAACGCTGTGCTGGGCTCCTGACGCCATTGGCTGCCGTCCCCTCCCCTGCCCCCCAAAGATGCTTGATTTGGCCACTGGAGTGCCAGGAATGGCTCCTGCTGGTCGCAGACCCGGGCAGCCTTGGTCTTAGATCTCAGGTGCCAGGAGAGAGATTTTAGGGTTATAAACTGGTATGTTTACCCCAGAGGTGGCTGCATCTCCTGTCCCTGTGCAGTGTTCTGTGCAGCTGTTCCCAGCCACCCCGCCCAAGAGGTGGCTGCATCTCCGTGCCGGGCAAGCTGTCCCCGTGCAGTGTTATGTGCGGCTGTTCCCAGCTGCCTGGTCCCTGCCCTAGAGGGAGCTGCATTCCCATGCCGGGGGAAATGCAGATATTTTTGGATAAAGCTTTGCCTGGCCTTAGGGGTGCTAACCCTGGGGTCGGGGCAGGTGCCCTCTGGCACTAGCGGGCTGGGATGGGAGAGGTGTCCAGTCTGCTCTCAGCCATTCGCCCTCCCTTAGCTCCCCTCCCTGCCGGCGTGGAGGCACGAGGTGGTCCTGGCAACAGACACCCTCCTGCCCCCCACTGGAGGGGACGGACCCTGCTCTGTGTTAGCCCCGATCCCCTCCATGGGGGCCTGCAGCCCAGCGTCCCCGGGGCGCTGAGCACTCGAGCATGGCCAGGCATGTTCAATCAGGCGATACCCGTTGGCAGAGGGCTGCCCCTGCGGACGGTGCTTGGGAAGAATCTTGGGGGGTCCGAAGGCAGCATTGTCTGCTCCAGCAGCCTTTCGTACTAAGCCCCCTCCTTTTCCTGTCTCTCCCCAGGACTGGCAGCCCCCCTTCGCTGTGGAAGTGGATAACTTCAGGTTCACCCCACGCATCCAGAGGCTTAACGAATTGGAGGTGAGCTGGGAGGCAGTGCCCATGGTGGTTGCTGGGTGGCTGTTCCCCTGCTGTCCCTGCGTGGTGTTATGTGTGGCTATTCCCCTGCTGCCCTGCCCCAGAGGTGGTCGCATCTCAGTGCCGGATAAACTATCTTTGTGTGCCGTTATGTGTGGCCGTTCCCAACTGACCCGCCCCAGAGGTGGCTGCATCTCCGCGCCAGGTGGTACTCTGACGCATTAGCTCTTGGCCTGAAAGGCCCCCCGCGATGTCAGTGCTGTTTCCCGGCTCCCCGTCCTTGTGGGGGGGCTGGGCTGGGCTAGAGAGTGGCAGCGTGGGCTGGAGAGGTGACACCCAGGCGAACTGCTTCCCTCCCCTCCCTGCCCCCAGGCGCAGACGCGGGTGAAGCTGAACTACTTAGACCAGATTGCGAAGTTCTGGGAGATCCAGGGCTCCTCGCTCAAGATCCCCAACGTGGAGCGGCGCATCCTCGACCTCTACAGCCTGAGCAAGGTAGGGCGGGCGCTGGGGGGGCCGGCAGCGCCGGGGGGTGTCCATGGGCTGGGGGCGCTGGCAGCACCGTGGGTCAGGGGAAGGGTGCCGGCAGTGCCAGGGGGTGTCCACAGGCTGGGGGCGCTGGCAGTGCCGGGGGTCAGGGGAGGGGTGCCGGGGGTTGTCCACCGGCTGGGGGCACTGGCAGCACCGTGGGTCAGGGGAGGGGTGCCGGCAGTGCCGGGGAAGGTGCGGCTTGGAGGCCAGAGGTGCCAGCAGCCCCGGGGCTGGGGTCTGCATGTCGGCCTGGGATGCTAGCAGAGCTGCAGGTCAGGCTGGGTCGCAGTTGAGGGAGGGGGCCGGCAGCACTGGGGGGGCGATCTGTGGGTCGGGGGAGGGGGCCAGCTGCACCGGGGGGATCCGTGGGTCGGGGGAGGGAGCAGGCCACACCGGGGGGATTCGGGGGAGGGGGCCGGCTGCACCGGGGAGATCCGTGGGTCGGGGGAGGGAGCAGGCCGCACCGGGGGGATTCGGGGGAGGGGGCCGGCTGCACCGGGGAGATCCGTGGGTCAGGGGAGGGGGCCGGCTGCACCGGGGAGATCCGTGGGTCGGGGGAGGGGGGCCGGCTGCACCGGGGGGATCCATGGGTCGGGGGAGGGAGCAGGCTGCACCGGGGGGATCCGTGGGTCGGGGGAGGGAGCAGGCTGCACCAGGGGGATCTGTGCGTCGGGGAGGGGGCCAGCGGCTCAGGGCTCTCTCCCCCCAGGTGGTGCTGGAGGAGGGGGGCTACGAGGCCATCTGCAGGGACCGGCGGTGGGCTCGCGTGGCCCAGCGTCTCGCCTACCCCTCCGGCAAGAACATCGGCTCCCTGCTGCGCTCCCACTACGAACGCATCATCTACCCCTACGAGATGTACCAGTCAGGGGCCAACCTGGTGGTGAGGGGGGCTGGGGCTGGGGCTGGCCTATTGGTGGGGGCGGGCAGGGTGCCTGGGTTCTCTCTCTTCTGGGAGGGGAGTGGGGTCTAGTGGTTAGCGAGGTGGGGGGAGGGTGGCTGGGAGACAGGACGCTTGGGTCCTCTCCCAGGTCTGGGAGGGGAGTGGGGGCTAGTGGTTAGCGAGGGGGGGCGGTTGGGAGCCAGGATGCCTGGGTTCTCTCCCAGCTCTGGGAGGGGATCTGTGCCAGGCTCTGTGGTGCCAGGCACCAAGGAAATCGCCCGGGCCGTGCCAGCGCCTGGTGCCACCGTCCCCCCTGGGGCTGGGGGGCCGTTGGGGTGCTAACCCCCGTGTCTCCCCAGCAGTGTGACGCCCGGCCCTTCGACAGCGAGGAGAAGGACAAGGAGTACAAGCCCCACAGCATCCCCCTGCGCCAGTCCGTGCAACCCTCCAAGTTCAACAGCTATGGGCGCCGGGCCAAGCGGCTGCAGCAGGAGGTGAGTGCCCCCCCCCCTCTGGCCGGCCCCCCGGCCCCCGCAGGTCTGGGGCAGGAACCAGGACGCCTGGGTTCTCTGGCAGGGCAGTGGGGTCCAGTTGTTAGAGCGGGGTGGGGGGCTAGGACTCCTGGGTTCTCCTGGTGCCTGTAAACTTGCAGGTGGTGTTATGACCCACTCGCCCCCACTCCTCTCCCAGAGCCAGGAGAGAACCCAGGCGTCCTGGCTCCCAGGCCCACAAGCTCTAACCACTACATCCCACTCCCCTCCTAGAGCCAGGGGGAGAACCCAGGCGTCCTGGCTCCCAGGTTGCCCCTCCCCCCTCTAACCAGTAAGCCCCACTCCCCTCCAGAGAACCCAAGAGTCCTGGCTCCCTGCTCCGCTTCTCTTTGTACCTGTTTGCCAGCAGCTGGGGGGGGGGGGGGGGTTGTCCATCCTGGCTGCAAATCTGGGGTGACCCCTCAGTGCACCCCCCCAGCCCATCGCTGAGGCCAGCGCCCCCCACCCCCATTTTCTTGCCCTTTTGCAGGAGTCCAAGGCCTGCCCCGAACCTGCCAGCTCCTCGCCTCTGGTAGCTGAGCAAGCGCCCGTGGCCTGGGGACAGTTCCTGGCGTCTGTCCAGACCCCCTGCCTCAATCTCTGTGCCCCCCCCCCCCCCCGCTGGGCCCGAGTGGGACCGCACCTCCCAGCAGGCCCTGCTCCAGCCCAGTGCATTGTGGGATAGCTCATGGCCCCCTCTTCCCCCCTCCCTCCCCCCCCCCCCCCCCCGCTGCCGGTTCCTCTGGGGGGGCTGGGAGTGGGGGAGCCGGAGCCCCGCCCCTGCTGACTCTGCCCCGCCCCCACAGCCAGAGCCCACGGAGGAGGACATCGAGAAGAACCCGGAGCTGAAGAAGCTGCAGATCTATGGCGCCGGCCCCAAGATGCTGGGCCTGGGGCTGGTGGCCAAGGACAAGACCCTGCGGAAGAAAGGTGAGGGGGGGGGGCCGGCCTGGCGGCGAGGGGTGGGGGCCCGGCCCGTGCTGACTCCTCTCCTTCCCCCCCAGACAAGGAGGGTCCCGAGTGCCCCCCCACGGTGGTGGTGAAGGAGGAGCCCCCCGGGGTGGATCCCCGGCCGGAGCCGGCGTCGCCCCGCCCCTTCCTGGAGGTGAAGGAGGAGCTGCGGCACAGCCCGGAGCCCTGCACCAAGATGACCATGCGCCTGCGCCGCAGCCACGGCAACACGCAGTTCGTAAGTGGGGGGGCGGGACCCACCGAGCTGGCCAGGCCCCTGAGGCGGGACCCCCCCGAGGCAGCCGGGACCCTGGACCGGGACCATCTTAGCCGGCCGGGACCATCTGAACTGGCCGGGCCCCTGGGCTGGGACCCCCCGAGATGACTGGGCCCCACTTCCCTCCTGAACTGGCTGGGCCCCTGGATCTGGACCCCCAAACCGGCTGGGACTCCGGCCTGGTACCCCAGACCTGACTGGGCTGCACTCCGACCTCCTGAGCAGGTGGGGGCCCCCGAGCTGACCGGGCCCCCCAAACCTCTGAGCTGGCTGCGTCTCTGCATCCGTGACCCTGAGCGTGCCCCTCTGAGCCAGCCCGTGCCTGCCCCGCAGCAGGTGGGAGCTGGTGCCCCCCGGGGCGCTAGGCTCAGTGCCCCCTGACGCCCCCCTGCCCTGCAGATCGACTCGTACGTGTGCCGGATCTGCGCCCGCGGGGACGAGGACGACAAGCTGCTGCTGTGTGACGGCTGTGACGACAACTACCACATCTTCTGCCTGCTGCCCCCCCTGCCCGAGATCCCCAAGGGAGTCTGGCGCTGCCCCAAATGCGTCATGGCGGTGAGCGGGGGCGGGCTGGTCTCCTGGGGCTGATCGGGGGGGAGGGGGGGGGCAGAACCGGGCTGGCTGGGCCCCTGGGGCTGAGGGGGTCGGGGGGATGGCCTGGCTTCCCCAGCTGCAGGCCCCTGGCCCTGTGAGTCTCCGTGGGGGTCCCTGCCCCCCGGCCCTGACACTCCCCTCCCCTCCCCCCGGCAGGAGTGCAAGCGCCCCCCGGAGGCGTTTGGCTTCGAGCAGGCCACGCGGGAGTACACGCTGCAGAGCTTTGGGGAGATGGCCGACGCCTTCAAGGCCGACTACTTCAACATGCCTGTCCACGTGAGTGCCCCCGTGGGCGCCCGGACGCCAGGGTTCTCTGCTGGCTCTGGGAGGGGAGAGGGGACTGGTGGTTAGAGCAGGGGGGGCTGGGAGCCAGGACTCCTGGGTTCTCTCCCCGGCTCTGGGAGGGGAGTGGGGGCTGGTGGTTAGAGCAGGGGGGGCTGGGAGCCAGGACTCCTGGGTTCTCTCCCCGGCTCTGGGAGGGAAGTGGGGGCTGGTGGGTTAGAGCAGGGGGGGCTGGGAGCCAGGACTCCTGGGTTCTCTCCCAGCTCTGGGAGGGAGTGGGGTCTAGTGGTTAGAGCGGGGGGGAGCTGGGGGCCAGGACTCCTGGGTTCTCTCCCAGCTCTGGGAGAGAGTGGGGTCTAGTGGTTAGAGCAGGGGGGACTGGGAGCCAGGACTGGGAGGGGAGTGGGGCGAAGTGGTCAGGGCGGGGGGCTGGGAGCCCGGATGCCTGGCTCCGGGCTGTGGCTCTGTGCCCGTGCCCACCCTTGCCCCCCCCCGGCAGATGGTGCCCACGGAGCTGGTGGAAAAGGAGTTCTGGCGCCTGGTGAACAGCATCGAGGAGGACGTGACGGTGGAGTACGGCGCCGACATCCACTCCAAGGAGTTCGGCAGCGGCTTCCCCATCAGCGACAGCAAGCGGAGGCTGTGCCCCGAGGAGGAGGTGGGGACCCCCAGCCAGCCCTTTACCTGCCTTTCCCACCCTCAGAGCCCTGCAGGCCCTGCCCCATTCCCTGACCCCCTCAGCCAGCCGGCGCCCCCTAGAGGGGCCTGTGCCCTATTCCCTGCCCCCCTGAACTGCCCTGGGGCCAGATGGGAGCCAACGCTCCCTAGAGGGGACAAACGCCATGCCCCGTTCCCCACCCCCTCAGCCAGCTGGCGCCCCCTAGAGGGGACAGGCCCCCTAGTGGCAGTGGGGAGCTCTGACTCCCCCTCTCCCGGCAGGAGTACGCGGCCAGCGGCTGGAACCTGAACGTGATGCCGGTCCTGCAGCAGTCGGTTCTGTGCCACATCAACGCCGACATCTCGGGCATGAAGGTGCCCTGGCTCTACGTGGGCATGGTCTTCTCCGCCTTCTGCTGGCACATCGAGGACCACTGGAGCTACTCCATCAACTACCTCCACTGGTGGGGCCCTTGGCTGGGGCGGGGGGTGGAGAATGGGGGAGCGGAATTGGGGGTCACTTGAGGGTTGGCGGCTCCCCCCTGACCCCGGGGCACTGTCCCCAGGGGCAAGCCCAAGACGTGGTGGGGGATGTGGGGTTGGCGGCTCCCCCCTGACCCCGCGCTCTCCCCAGGGGCGAGCCCAAGACGTGGTATGAGGTGGGATGTGGGGTTGGTGGCTGCCCCCCTAACCCCGTGCTCTCCCCAGGGGCGAGCCCAAGACATGGTATGGGGTGCCGTCGTTCGCGGCCGAGCACCTGGAGGACGTGATGAAGAAGCTCACCCCGGAGCTGTTCGAGAGCCAGCCGGACCTGCTGCACCAGCTCGTCACCCTCATGAACCCCAACACCCTCATGGCCCACGGCGTGCCGGTGAGTGCCCCACCCCCTGCGCTGCCCCGGCCCCGCCCCCTGCGCTGCACCCGCTCGTCACCCTCATGAACCCCAACACCCTCATGGCCCACGCGTGCCGGTGAGTGCCCCGCCCTCTCTGCCCCAGCCCCGCCCCCCACATTGCACCAGTTCGTCACCCTCATGAACCCCAACACCCTCATGGCCTATGGCGTGCTGGTGACTGCCCTGCCCTGGCCACGCTGCCCTGGCCACGCTGCCCCGGGCACACCCCCTGCGCTGGCCTGGCCACGCCCCCTCTGCCACGCCCCCCCGCACTGCCCCAGCCACGCCCCCACGCTGCACCAGCTCATCACCCTCATGAACCCCAACACCCTCATGGCCCACGTGCTGGTGAATGCCCCACCCCCTGCGCTGCCCCAGCCCCGCCCTTTTTGCCACCCACTTGCTGCCCTGGTCACTCCCGCTTCCCTCCTGCGGCCAGGTCCCCACTGCCTGCCTGCGCCTTGGCACCCCCCACTGTGAACCGGGCCCCCGCTGTGTTCCTGCTTTGGCCATGCCCCAGCCTCGCCCCCCAGCGCCGGTCCCCTCACCTTGCTCCCAACCTGCCCTTCCCACTCACTGCCCCCTCCCGGCCCCACAGGTCGTCCGGACCAATCAGTGTGCGGGAGAGTTTGTCATCACCTTCCCCCGGGCCTATCACAGCGGCTTCAACCAGGGCTACAACTTCGCTGAGGCTGTGAACTTCTGCACTGCTGACTGGGTGAGTGCGCCCGGACGCCTGGGTTCTCTGCCCAGCTCTGGGAGGGGAGGCGTTCTAGAGCGGGGGGGACTGGGAGCCTGGACTCCTGGGTTCTCCCCCTGGCTCTGGGAGGGGAGTGGGGTTTAGTGGTTAGAGCGGGAAGGGGGGGCTGGGAGCCTGGACGCCTGGGTTCCGATGATGACGAGCCCGGACTCCTGGGTCCCTCCCTACTTCCGCAGCTGCCGGCCGGGCGCCAGTGCATCGAGCATTACCGTCGCCTGCGCCGCTACTGCGTCTTCTCGCACGAGGAGCTGATCTGCAAGATGGCCGCCTGCCCCGAGAAGCTCGACCTCAACCTGGCGGCCGCCGTGCACAAGGAGATGTTCATCCTGGTGCAGGAGGAGCGCAAGCTGCGCAAGGCCCTGCTGGACAAGGTGGGGGGCGTGGGGGCGGGGCTGGGGGGCGTGGGGGCGGGGCTGGGGGGCGCAGGATCCGTGCTTACCGCTCTCCCCGCCCAGGGGGTGACGGAGGCAGAGCGCGAGGCCTTTGAGCTGCTCCCCGACGATGAGCGCCAGTGCGACAAGTGCAAGACGACGTGTTTCCTCTCTGCGCTGGCCTGTTACGACTGCCCCGCCCGCCTGGTCTGCCTCTACCACATCCACGACCTCTGCAAGTGCCCCAGCAGCCGCCAGTACCTCAGGTGGGCCACGGGGGACCCAGGAGTCCGGGATCCCAGCCCCGGGCCCTCCCCCGGCCGGCCACAGGACCCAGGCCCTCCCCCAGCCGGCCACGGGACCCAGGAGTCCAGGATCCCAGCCCCGGGCTCTCCTCCAGCCAGCCACGGGATTGAGGAGTCTGGGATCCTAGCCCCAACCCTTGTTGCAGTTGGCCACGGGATCCACGAGTCTGGGATCCCAGCCCCGGGCCCTCCTCCAGCCGGCCACGGGACCCAGGAGTCCAGGATCCCAGCCCCGGGCCCTCCTCCAGCCGGCCACGGGATCCACGAGTCTGGGATCCCAGCCCCGGGCCCTCCTCCAGCCGGCCACGGGATCCACGAGTCTGGGATCCCAGCCCCGGGCCCTCCTCCAGCCAGCCACGGGACCCAAGAGTCCAGGATCCCAGCCCCGGGCTCTCCTCCAGCCAGCCACGGGATTGAGGAGTCTGGGATCCTAGCCCCAACCCTTGTTGCAGTTGGCCACGGGATCCACGAGTCTGGGATCCCAGCCCCGGGCCCTCCTCCAGCCGGCCACGGGACCCAGGAGTCCAGGATCCCAGCCCCGGGCCCTCCTCCAGCCGGCCACGGGATCCACGAGTCTGGGATCCTAGCCCCAACCCTTGTTGCAGTTGGCCACGGGATCCACGAGTCTGGGATCCCAGCCCCGGGCCCTCCTCCAGCCGGCCACGGGACCCAGGAGTCCAGGATCCCAGCCCCGGGCCCTCCTCCAGCCGGCCACGGGATCCACGAGTCTGGGATCCCAGCCCCGGGCCCTCCTCCAGCCGGCCACGGGATCCACGAGTCTGGGATCCCAGCCCCGGGCCCTCCTCCAGCCAGCCACGGGACCCAAGAGTCCAGGATCCCAGCCCCGGGCTCTCCTCCAGCCAGCCACGGGATTGAGGAGTCTGGGATCCTAGCCCCAACCCTTGTTGCAGTTGGCCACGGGATCCACGAGTCTGGGATCCCAGCCCCGGGCCCTCCTCCAGCCGGCCACGGGACCCAGGAGTCCAGGATCCCAGCCCCGGGCCCTCCTCCAGCCGGCCACGGGATCCACGAGTCCGGGATCCCAGCCCCGGGCCCTCCTCCAGCCGGCCACGGGATCCACGAGTCCGGGATCCCAGCCCCGGGCCCTCCTCCAGCCGGCCACGGGATCCACGAGTCCGGGATCCCAGCCCCGGGCCCTCCTCCAGCCGGCCACGGGACCCAGGAGTCCAGGATCCCAGCCCCGGGCCCTCCTCCAGCCGGCCACGGGACCCAAGAGTCCAGGATCCCAGCCCCGGGCCCTCCTCCAGCCGGCCACGGGACCCAAGAGTCCAGGATCCCAGCCCCGGGCCCTCCTCCAGCCGGCCACGGGACCCAAGAGTCCAGGATCCCAGCCCCGGGCCCTCCTCCAGCCGGCCACGGGACCCAAGAGTCCAGGATCCCAGCCCCGGGCCCTCCTCCAGCCGGCCACGGGACCCAAGAGTCCAGGATCCCAGCCCCGGGCCCTCCTCCAGCCGGCCACGGGACCCAAGAGTCCAGGATCCCAGCCCCGGGCCCTCCTCCAGCCGGCCACGGGACCCAAGAGTCCGGGATCCCAGCCCCGGGCCCTCCTCCAGCCGGCCACGGGACCCAGGAGTCTGGGATCCTAGCCCCAACCCTTGTTACAGTTGGCCACGGGACCCAGGAGTCCGGGATCCCAGCACCAGGATCTCCCCCAGGTGCCATGGGACCCAGGAGTCCGGGCCCCAGCCCCTCCCCTCTCCCAAGTGGTACTTGGGGCTCCCCGAGCGGCCCGGCTGACCCTGTGCCCGCAGGTACCGCTACACGCTGGACGAGCTCCCAGCCATGCTGCACAAGCTGAAGGTTCGGGCCGAGTCCTTCGACACCTGGGCCAACAAGGTCCGAATCGCCCTGGAGGTGGAGGATGGGCGCAAGAGGAGTAAGCGCCCGCGGGACTCCTGGCTTCCTTGTGGGGGGGAAGAGGGGGGGTCTGAACCCACCCACGGGCCCCTTTCCCGCCCCGCCTGAGTGCTGGCTTGTGCCCCACTCCCAGCCCTTCCCCACCTCCCCGAGCTGGGGAGAGAACCCAGGAGTCCTGGCTGCCAGCCCTCCCTGCTCTAACCACTACTCCCCACTCCCCTCCCCGAGCTGGGAAGAAAACCTAGGAGTCCTGGCTCCCAGCCCTCCCCCCTCCCCTTCCCCCACTAGCCCCCACTCCCCTGCAGGCTGGGAGAGAACCCAGGAGTCCTGGCTCCCAGCCCCCCCCCCCAACTCTAACCACTAGCCCCCACTCCCCTCCCTGAGCTGGGGAGAGAGCCCAGGAGTCCTGGCTCCCAGCCCCCCCGCCCCCCCGAACTCTAACCACTAGCCCCCGCTCCCCCCCAGGCTGGGAGAGAACCCAGGAGTCCTGGCTCCCAGCCCCCCCTGCTCTAACCACTAGCCCCCACTCCCCTCCCTGAGCTGGGGAGAGAGCCCAGGAGTCCTGGCTCCCAGCTGCCGGCGGGGCGGGAGCCTGAGCCGTGTCTCGTTGCAGCGCTGGAGGAGCTGCGGGCGCTGGAGTCGGAGGCCCGCGAGCGCAAGTTCCCCGACAACGAGCTGCTGCATCGGCTGAAGAGCTGCCTGGCGGAGGCCGAGCGCTGCGTCTCCGACGCCCTGGGGCTCATCAGCGGCCTGGAGACCGGGTGAGTGGGGGCTGGGCAGGGAGCTGGGCCGGCGGGCTTCCTGACCCCTCCCGTTCCCGGACCCCCGGTGGCGGGCAGTTCCTCAGGCTAACCCGGCGCCCCTCTCGCCCAGGGTGCCCGCCGTGCTGCTGTCGCTGGAGGAGCTGCGCACCTTCCTGGAGCGCATGAGCAGCGTGCCCTGCGTCATGCACCAGCTGGCCGACGTGCAGGTGAACGGGCACCGTGCCAGGCGGGCATGGGCTGCGGGGGGGCAGGGCCTGACTGGGGAGCTGGGTTGGGGGTACTTGGGGCCAGCCCCGCCCTGACTCCCTCCCCCCTGCCCCCACAGGCAGTGCTGGAGTGGGCAGGGTGGGGAGATGAGGCTGGGTGGGGGGGGTTACCCGGGGCGGGGTTGGGCCTGACTCCCCGACCCCCACAGGCGGTGCTGGAGTGGGCAGGGGGGGAGATGAGGCTGGGGGGGGGGGGACCTGGGTGCGGGGGGGGGGGGTTACCCAAGGGCGGGGCTGGGGGGGGGTACCCAGCCCCACCCTGACTCTCTTCCTCTCCCCCCCGCAGGCGGTGCTGGAGCGGGCGCTGGCATTCCAGGAGGAGGCACAGGAGGCCCTGCGGGGGCTGCCCGCCAGCGCGGCCCAGCTGCAGGGGCTGGTGGCGCGGGGGGCGCGCTTGGGCGTGGCCGTGCCCGAGACGCGCCAGCTGGAGCGCCAGGTGCAGCAGGCGGCCTGGCTGGAGGAGGTGAAGCGGGCGCTGCGCTCGCCCCGCGAGCGGGTGCCCCTGGCCCTGGTGCGGGGCCTGGCCCAGGCCGGTGCCACCGTGGCCCCCAGCCCGGCTGTGGAGAAGGCCCGAGCCGAGCTGCAGGAGCTGCTGACCATCGCCCAGCGCTGGGAGGAGAAGGCCCATCTCTGCCTCGAGGCCAGGTGAGGGGCCCGGACGCCTGGGTTCTGGGGGCAGCAGGACCCCTTGGTTCTCTTCCTGGCTCTGGGAAGGGAGTGGGGCTGGGAGCCCGGATGCCTGGGTTCTGTCCTCAGCTCTGGGAGGGGAGGGGGACTGGTGATTAGAGCAGGGGGGCTGGGAGCCCGAATGCCTGGGTTCTCTCCCCAGCTCTGGGACGAGAGTGGGGGCTGGGATCCAGGACGCCTGGGTTCTTTCCCTGGCTCTGGGAGGGTGTGGGGGCTGGTGATTAGAGCAGGGCGGGGCTGGGAGCCCGGATGCCTGGGTTCTCTCCCCATCTCTAGGAGGGGAGGGGGGCTGGTGATTAGAGCAGGGGGGCTGGGAGCCCGGACGCCTGGGTTCTCTCCCCAGCTCGGGGACGGGAGGGGAGCTGGTGATCGGAGCTGGGGGACCTGAGCCGTCTCCCCTCCCCCCCCCCAGGCAGAAGCACCCCCCGGCCACGCTGGAAGCCATCATCAAGGAGGCGGAGAACGTCCCCGTGCACCTGCCCAACATCCTGGCCCTGAAGGAGGCGCTGGCCAAAGCCCGGGCCTGGATCGCCGATGTGGAGGAGATCCAGGTGAGCCATGGGGGGTGTTGGAGGGGGTTTCTGGGGGATCTTGGGAGACCAGGTGCTTGGGGGTGGGGCTCGGGGGGGATGGCAGGGTGAAGCTGGGGCCTGTGGGGGGAGGCGCTGACCTTTTCCCCCCTCCTCCCCCCCTCCAGAACGGGGATCACTACCCCTGCCTGGACGACCTGGAGGGGCTGGTGGCCGTGGGCCGGGACCTGCCGGTGCGGTTGGAGGAGCTGCGCCAGCTGGAGGTGCAGGTGGGCACGGCGCACTCCTGGCGCGAGAAGGCCTCCAAGACCTTCCTCAAGAAGAACTCCTGCTACACCCTGCTGGAGGTGCGTGGGGGGTCTGCGGCTCCCGGGGCAGTGGGGCATTGGGTGGGGGGGCTCTGGGTCCCATGGGGCAGTCTGGGGCTGTAGGTCCTGGGGCGCAGTGGGGAGCTGTAGGTCCCAAGGGGCAGTCTGGAGCTCTGGGTGGGGCTGTAGGTCCCAGGGGGCAGCGGGCGGGGGGGCTGTAGGTCCCAGGGGGCAGCGGGCAGTGTTGGGGCTGTGGGCCCCATGTGGTGGCTGTGGGGAGGGTCGTAGGTCCGGGGGGGGGGGAGGGGGGCAATGGGCGGGGGGGCTGTGGGTCCCAGGGGGCAGTCTGGGGCTGTGAGGGGGGCTGTAAGTCCCATGGGGCAGAGGGCAGTGTTGGGGCTGTGAGCCCCATGTGGTGGTTGTGAGGAGTTCGTAGGTCCCGGGGAGGGGCAATGGGCAGGGGGGGCTGTGGGCCCTATGGGGAGGGGAGGCACGGAAGGCAGAACCCAACCCCCCTGCCCCCCAGGTACTGTGCCCCTGCGCGGACGCTGGCGCGGCCAGCCCCAAGCGCACCAAGTGGCGGCGGGAGCCGGAGCTCGGCCTCTACAAGTCGGACACCGAGAGCCTGGGGCTGTCGGCTCAGGACCTGCGGGACCCCGGCTCTGTGGTGAGTGGGCGGCAGTGGGGCCTGGCCCCTCCGGGGGCGGGGAATGGGGCACGGGGCCTGTCCCCTCTAGGGGCACCAGGAGAGACATTGGGGTGAGCTAGCAGGGGGGTGGGGGGGAAAGGAGGGGAGGTTGGGGGTTGGTGGGGGGAGGTGGGAAAGGTTGGGGGGCAGGGAAGGAAAGGCGAGACAGGCTGGCAGAGGGGCTGGCCCCTCTGGCATAGGGGAGCGACAGCGGGCAGGGAAGGAAAGGGGAGGCTGGCAGAGGGGCTGGCAGGGGGACTGGCCCTGCTGCCATGGTGGGGCCGGCAGCGGGCAGGGAAGGAAAGGGGAGGCTGGCAGGGGGGCTGGCCCTGCTGCCATGGGGGGGCCGGCAGCGGGCAGGGAAGGAAAGGGGAGGCTGGCAGGGCGGCTGGCCCTGCTGCCATGGGGGGGGCCGGCAGCGGGCAGGCTGCCCCCCCCACCCACACTGAGCGCCCCCCCGGTCCCGGCAGATCGTGGCGTTCAAGGAGGGCGAGCAGAAGGAGAAGGAGGGCATCCTGCGGCTGCGCCGTGCCAACGCGCTGAAGCCCGGCCCGCCGGCGCCCGGCCCCCCCTCCTGCGTGTGCGGCCAGCCGCCCGGGCCCAGCATGCTGCGCTGCGAGCTCTGCCGCGACTGGTTCCACGCTCCCTGCGTGGCCTGGCCCCGCCTGGGCGCCCAGAAGCCCTCGCCCGCCTGGTGGGAGTGGGACGCTAAGTTCCTGTGCCCGCTGTGCCAGCGCTCCCGCCGCCCGCGCCTCGAGACCATCCTGGCCCTGCTGGTGGCCTTGCAGAAGCTGCCCGTGCGGCTGCCCGAGGGTGAGGCCCTGCAGTGCCTGACGGAGCGCGCCATCACCTGGCAGGACCGCGCCCGCCAGCTGCTGGCCTCGCCCGAGCTGGCCGGGCCCCTGGAGCGCCTGGTGGCCTTGCGCCAGCGGCTGCACGGGGACGCCGGCGCCCTGCGGGAGACCAGCCGCAACGAGCAGCCCAAGGTGAGGGGGGGGCGCTCGCCCCAGGCAGTTGGTGCCCGGCACTGGGGGGAGGTGGGTCCCCATTATAATAAGCCTTTGCTCCACCCCAGAGTTGGCCGATCTCAGCGAGGGATCCCCAGGCACCAGACCCCCTAGATTTGGATCCCTGTGGCGGGGGGGGGCAAGGGGGGGCGGGCCATGTGCTTGTCTCACCGCTCTGCCCCTTCTCCCCTCCTCTCCTCCCTGCAGCTTTCCCTTGAGAACGGGGACACCACGCCACCGGAGAAGATGGGCCCCTTCACCTCTGGTAACGTGCCCCACATTTTCTCTGCGCCGGGGGGGGCAGGGGCTGGCACCGAGTGTGCCGGACAGAGGGAACGATTTAGTGTGGGGGGGGTAGCAGCTGGCACTGAAGGAGCAGTGGGGGGGCGCTGGCTGGCACCGAGGGGCCAGTGGAGGGAGGCGGCGCTGGCTGGCACCGAGGGGCCAGTGGAGGGAGGCGGCGCTGGCTGGCACCGAGGGGCCAGTGGAGGGAGGCGGCGCTGGCTGGCACCGAGGGGGCCAGTGGAGGGGGGGCGCTGGCTGGCACCGAGGGGCCAGTGGAGGGGGGCGGCGCTGGCTGGCACCGAGGGGCCAGTGGAGGGAGGCGGCGCTGGCTGGCACCGAGGGGCCAGTGGAGGGAGGCGGCGCTGGCTGGCACCGAGGGGCCAGTGGAGGGAGGCGGCGCTGGCTGGCACCGAGGGGCCAGTGGAGGGAGGCGGCGCTGGCTGGCACCGAGGGGCCAGTGGAGGGAGGCGGCGCTGGCTGGCACTGAGGGGGCCAGTGGAGGGGGGCGGCGCTGGCTGGCACCGAGGGGCCAGTGGAGGGGGGGCGGCGCTGGCTGGCACCGAGGGGCCAGTGGAGGGGGGGCGGCGCTGGCTGGCACCGAGGGGCCAGTGGAGGGGGGCGGCGCTGGCTGGCACCGAGGGGCCAGTGGAGGGGGGCGGCGCTGGCTGGCACCGAGGGGCCAGTGGAGGGGGGCGGCGCTGGCTGGCACCGAGGGGGCCAGTGGAGGGGGGCGGCGCTGGCTGGCACCGAGGGGGCCAGTGGAGGGGGGGGGCGCTGGCTGGCACCGAGGGGGCAGTGGAGGGGGGCGGCGCTGGCTGGCACCGAGGGGGGCAGTGGGGATTGCGGGCTGGGCCCATTTCCCCCCTCACCGCCCCGTCCCCCCCCCAGACCTGGAGGCGCTGGGCACGGCGCTGGCGCGGCTGCAGGGCCCGGTGCTGGAGCTGCCTGAGGGGCCGCGGCGGGCGCTGGAGGAGCTGCTCCTGGAGGGCGACCTGCTGGAGGTGACGCTGGACGAGGGGCAGAGCCTCTGGAGGCTGCTGCAGGCCGCCCGGGCGCCCCCCGTCGACACCTTCCGCCACCTGCTGGAGGTGAGGGCAGGGGGGAGCTGCGGGTCGAGTCACCAGTGAGGGTCACCGGCAGGGCTGGGCGGGGCTGCGGGTCGGGTGTGAGGAGCACCAGCAGGGCTGGGGGGCGGGGGGCTGCGGGTCGGGCGTGAGGAGCACCGGCAGGGCTGGGGGGCGGGGGGCTGCGGGTCGGGACTGAGGGGCTCCGGCAGGGCTGGGGGGAGTTGCGGGGCTGCAGGGGGGGCCCCGTCCCGCTGACATGTCCTGTCGCCCCCAGCTGGAGCAGGCGGAGCGGCGCGGGGCCCGGGCGCGGGGCCGGGATGCTGAGCGGCGCCGGAAGCGCCGGGCCGAGCGGGGGGAGCTGCCCCCCCTACCGAAGGAGGAGTTAGAGCCAAAGAGGAGCCGGGAGAGCGAGCCCCCCGATGTGGCCCCCCCTGGGGCCGGCACCGACCACAGCCAGAACGGCGTTGGGGTGAGATTTGGGGTGCTACGGGGGCCCCTAGGGCTGGGGGGAGGGCGTGGGAGGGGGGTTCTGGTTGCCATGGGGGGCCCTGGAGCTGGGCGGAGGAGGCTGGGGGCCCCGTCTGACTCCCTGGGCTGAAATCCGCTGACCATATGGGTGGGGCTCCGTGGGGTCCCCCCACCCTCGCTAACCCCCCTCCCCTGTTGTCCCCACAGCAGTTGTGACGCCGGCCCCCTCCTCCGGACCGGACGGCTGACGTGATGGCGCCCTGACTGGTGGGGGGGGGGGGGGGGCAGGGGGCGGAGCTGACCCCCCCCAGGACGCTCCCCGCCGGGGACCCCGGCCCGGACTCTGCCCAGTGATGTAATTATTTTACGTTATCCTTCCTTTTGTATCATGGATACCTCGGCGCAGAGACTGGGAGTGGGGGGGCCAGGGGGCGCCGTCCCCCAGAACTGTGCCCCTCCGGATTCACCGTGGACGTCTCGGGGACCCCTGAGATACCAGCACAGCCAGATCGGCCGGACCAGCGCCCCCCACTGGTTGGACTGACTCTGGGGGGGACAGATTCCCCCCCCTCACACACACACACACACACACACACTGCAGCCCTGCCCCCCCCTCCCCGGAGCTGCTCAGCTGCCTCTCCAGCCCGGGATGGGTTTTTTATAGGAATTGGGGGAACCACTTTGGGGTTTTTCGGGGGGTGGTGAGGGGGGCGGCAGGGCTGGGGGGGGGGGCGGAACCTGGTCTGTTTCCAGCCCGCCCCGCGACACCCCTTAGGGGCCCCAGCCCTGACACTAAACCTCTCTCTGTCTCTTTTTAGTGTTCCTATCACTGTCTGTGGGGGGGCGTTATTGTATTATGATTTTTTTATTATTATTAAACTTTGGAGGCTAATGGAGCTGTTTGCGGGGGTCCTGGGGGGGGGGGGGGCAGAGCTGGCTGCATCTCGGCGCCTCATCCCTGTGCTGCGATATATTGGGCTGTTTCCCAGCTGCTCCACCCCAGAGCTGGCTGCATCTCAGCCATCTCCCGATTCTGGGAATCTCAGTTGTTTACTTGGCCCCCGTTTCCCCTGGGCTTGGCTACGCTCAGCGCCCCCCCTCCACCACCCTGGTCTGATTGACCCCCAGAGCCCTGGCCTGTGGTGGGCGCAGGGGAGAACAGGGTGGGGTTGAGCCTGGAACTGCAGGGACAGAGGTGAAAACTGGGACAACAGTAATTCAGGGGTGGGGGCTCCTTGGCGTGTTGGCAACTGGGGGGCACTGGCCAAGCTATGGCTGCTCCCAGGACAGCAGGGTGCTGTGGGTCAGGAGTGGGGCACCACCAGGGCTCCCACGGGTTTCCTCCCCATACATGTCGTTAAACTTGCGTCATCTCTTGGGGCCCATTTCACCAGCCGCAATGCCCACGGCCGGTGGCATCGCTCCGCTCGCACCTTCCAGTCCATGGGTCTTGGGGGAGCACCAGGGCGGGTGCCCCTTCGCCCGCTGCCAGAGAGTGCCGGGTGCTTTCGTCCAGCCTGAGCCCAGGTCATGCTTGAGCTGGGCTCAGCGGAGAGATGCATTTGCATCCGTGAGCGAGACGTCCCGCAGCGGGAGATGGTTGTCCTTGCGGGGGTGTCCAGCACCGGCTCCACCTGCAGCCTGGCTCGGCGACGCCATCTGCATGATGCCAGCCCCCGTTCTCCCCTTCCTTGGGCTCATAACTGAATTCTAAAACCTCTGGGAGGGGAATCATGAGGCAAGGAGTTCCACAGGTGAACTTCAAAACTCGTGCTTCCTTGGGTCTGTGACACATTCTCAGCGCAGACGGGACCTCGGAGACCTGCCCCAAAATAATCCCTAGAGCCGAGTTTTCAGAAATCCAGCCCAGCTGGCGCTCGAAACGGCCAGTGATGGAGAATCCGCCGTGCCCCTTGGTCAGTTGTTCCCCTGCTTAATTCCCCTCAGCGTGAAACCTTATTTCCAGGTTGAAATTGGCTCGTTTCAGCTGCCCGCCGTTGGCTCGGGTTAGTTATTAAATATTAGGTCCCCACTGGGATCACGTCGCCACCTCTGCGCTCAGCTGGAGCTCTGGGTGTCTCTCGCTCTCAGGCAGGTTTTCTAACCCGCGTGGCTCTTCTCCATCCCCTCCCCGATGTCTCACCATCCAGCTTGAGTTGTGGCCCGTCCCGAACGACCTGCCGTATTCCAGGAGGGGGCGAACCGCGGAGTTAAACAGTGAGAGTTTCTGTCTTACTGTCTCTCCCTCTTAGTGGTTCCCAACGTGCCAGTAGCTTTTCTGGCTACCGCTGCCCATTGGGCGGATGCTTTCAGAGAACTAGCCCCGGTGACCCACGTGCGTTCCTTTGCCCTTAGCAACATTGACTTTCTTCCGCCCAGAGCAGTGAGACCCCTTGTAACTCTAAGAGGCTGGTGAGGTGCGATTTTCCCTTTACAAAAGCCGTGTTGACTCTTCCCAGCATCATGTTCATCTCTGTGGCCCATGGTTCTGTTCTTCGCTGGAGCTTCAACCCATGTGTCTGGTACTGAAGTTAGGCTTCCCGGCCAGGGACTGCCGGGATCGCCTCTGCCGCCTCTCTTCAAAATCTGCATCGCATGAGCTATCCGCTAGTCTGGTCTGGTCACATATCACAGTGGGTAGATTCCTCGACCCGTGGGGTGAGAAGGGACCGCCAGGGGCACCTAGTCTGACCCCCGACCACACCGCAGGATTTAAACCATCCAAGACAGATGGCTCCAGCCTCCGCTCGAAACCTTCCTCGAAGCAGCTTCCACGACCGGTTCCATCGTCCTCCTGCTCTTCCCGGCCGGAAGTTTTCCCTCAGATTTAATCTCAATCTGCTGTGCTGTAGTTTGAACCCACGGCCTCTCGTCCTGGCCTCTGGGGCAAGAGAGAACCACCTGTCTCCATCTTTTCTATGGCAGCCTTTTGAGTAGTCGAAGAGCGCTCGCATGTCCCCCCTTAATCTCTTTTCCAAACTGAGCGTTCCCACTTCCTGCAGCCTTTGCTCACGTGGCTGGCGTCCCACCCCTTTGATCGGCTTTGTCGCTCGCCTCTGGATCCTACCCAGTATCTCCACATCCTTTCTGTGCATTGGTGACCAAAACTGGACACCCTCCAGCTGAGGCCTAGCCTGGGCCGAGCAGAGCCGTCCTGTCACCTCCTGGGACCTGCAGCCACGCCTCTGTTAATGCAACCAAAAATTGTACGTGCTTTTTTCCCCAACAGCATCGCGTTGCTGACTCCTGTTGAGGTTGTGATCCACCACAACTCCCAGCAGCGCTGCTGCCCAGCCAGTTCTCCCCCGTTCTGTACTGGTGCACTTGGTTTTTCTTCCCAAAGCGTAGCCCGTCTTCACTGAATTTCATTTGTTCTCTCTAGCCCAGTTCTCCAATTTACCAAGATCCCGAGTGGTGCTGCAGGTTCATAGCTCAGTTCCTGCAGAACTCATGGGTGCATCCCACGTTTCTAGGGCCTTATTGCGGTTTAATTTCTTCCCAAGCCTTCTCTCTGGACTCCTGAGATCTGTCCCCGGAACAGAATGGCTCAGGCGTGGGGCTCCCCTCTGATTAACATCTGTGGGGTGTAGGTTTGGACTGAGACTTTCACGCTGTTTTGAAAGAGTTTCCATGCAGCTTGCAGGCGTCTCACTCCTGTGTCTGATTCGCACGTACCAAGTTCCCTTTCTGAGCTGACCCGCTTTGGGATCGTGACATTGAATCACGGGACAGTCGCTCGGCACGAGCGCCTCAGCTGCATTCACCTCTCGGCCTGGATCCTTTCTCACCGCAGCCCCTCCAGACGCAACACAGCCCCAGTCAAGCTGGAATCCCCTGTTATTATTGGGGTTCCTGGAGCATTTCACCCTCCTCCTGCGGCGCTGCCCTTACTGCGCAAGGGGGCGGCCTAGCCCCAGAGCTTGGAGGGTTCAGTGTTTGATTCATTGAAGATTTTTTACTCCTTTTCTCATAGGGTCAGTCCCCCACCGGCTCTGCCCTGCCTGGCCAGCGTGTCTCAGGGATTAGTGGCGCTCCAGGGAGCTTTGGGGGTCCCTGTTCCATCAATATCCTCACGCACCCACCCCACCCCCCCCGCCTTAGGTGCTAGAGTCGTGGCAATTGAGCACCGCGGAACGGCCGCGGAGGGGGGACTCCTGCAACTGGGTCCCCGGTGAGGTGGAGCCGGGATCCTCAAAGCCGCCCTCGGCCTGACCTGGGAGCAAGGAGACCCCCAATCCCCCCAGGGCTCTCTGCTGCCACCTAGTGTCTTAGACCCAACCAGGCTTCCCTGCACATGCGCAGCTGGCCCCGACAGCCATTGGCCGGGTACAAAGGCGGGGGGCGGCGGCTGCATCCCGAGCAGGGGGAAGGAGGGAGCAGCCGGGTGCAGGTAACAGCTGCAGGACCCAGGTGTCTGGGGGAGGGGGGGGAGAAGCAGTGTTAGGAGTCCACTCAGTCTGTGTGGTGCCAGGGGGCCACAGACCCCCTGCCCCGCTGCAGGGGCTGGGCTCTGCTGCCCAACAGGCGCGTTCAAGGCTGCGGCAACCGCGGCCAGACTGAGCCAGTGGCCGCCCCTCCGCTGCTCTCCTAGGTCAGCAGGTCGCTGCCTTTCCAGGGGCCTGGGCCGCTCCCCGGCGTCGGCTCCTGCCTGGCCTCGCCTGCCATGGAATAGACGCAGCGGGCTGGAAACACGGCGCTGTACAAACAGCAGTGGACGGCAACAGGAGAGGCCATTCATGAGCCCAAGTGACTGAGACACCAAGTGTCCCAACCTCTCAGCACCCCGCCTGTTAGGAGACCCCCACCACAGCGGTTTTCAGCAGTTGGGTGGAACCCGGCAGGGCCGAGCTCTCAGAGATGACTCAGTGGCAGGAGGTTTGGAAACGAGCTGATCTAGCTGCCACCCCAGGGCTCGGGCTGGAGCCAGACCCTGTCCTTGCAGGAGGAGACGCTGTCGGGAATTTAAGGAACCGCAGCAAGGACCGAAAACGGTAAATGCCGTTTTCACCAAAAAAGTTCCCAGCTACGGAAAGCCCCAACTTACAATATTCTCTCAGCTCCTGTCAGGCAGGTGCACAACTGGTGGGAAGTCTCCTCAGAGTCGTTCTCAAGGGGTCTGTTCTATTCAGTATCTTTGTAAATGTCGGGGTACCAGCCCAGCGAGTACCCACAAAGTCTGCGGAGGACGGGATTAGAGGAGAATTCAAACTGCTCTCGACCAACCGGAGAAGTGGCCTGAAATCAACAGGCTATCTACTGCACCCCTGCCCCTCGCTAAGCTGTTCCAACAGCCAATTCTCCTCTCTGGGTTAAGGTTCTACACCGAGACACATGCAGGTGGTCGTATTGAAGTACGATGGCTTGCCGTCAGGTCACCAGGCGAGCAGCGAGGTCATGCTCGCGCGCCAAGGGATGGCTGGTGACAATCTGCGTGTCACCTGCAAGCTCAAGCAGTGATCACGGCATCATCCCGCTGGGCGGGACTAGCCGGCAGCACGCGGTCCCAGCCCCACCCACGATGATCCTAATCTGCCCTTCCCCATGTTCAATAATAATGCAGAAAAGGACAGTGATGACCCTCCTTCCATTCCACTAGGATCCCTGGTGCACATTAAACACCAGCTACTAAAAGTTGGACATTTTTAGAGCGGCGGGCTCGTAGAACTCGCATCCAAGAGTTTGAAAAGAGCTGGCCAAGGAGCTGGCCGGACCAGTAATGTTGGTTTTCATTACAGGTGGGGCACAGGGGAAGCTCCAGCAGGCTGGAAGAAAGAGAATGCGGGACATTGAGCCCGGGGAAGGTAATAGAGCAGCTACTACAGGACTCGATTAAGAAAGACGGCAATATAGTTAACGCCACGCACCCGGGCTTAGAAAAAGTAGATCCTGTCAAATTAACTTAATTTCTTTTAATGAGCTTCCCAAGTTTGGTCGCTAAAGGGACTAGTGTAGATGTCACCGATGTTGACCGCCGGAAGGTGTTTGCCTTGGTTCTGCCTGACCCCTGTGGTAAAAAGTCAATGTATGATGAACACGGCCCCCGGCGCGGGAAATAACGCAGAGGATGGGTCGCTGCTACCGACCGAGCTGCAGCGTTTGGGAAACAGTGTGTGTTTGAACACGGCTCAGTGGGAACAAACCGCCGGCCGTGCTTACCTGCTGGGGGGGACTGGGAAGCAGTGACTCTGGAAAAGACTTGGGGATTGCGGCGGAGAATCAGCTGAACACGAGCTGCCAGTGCGACCTGCGGCCAAAAGAGCTAATGCCCCCTGGGGTGCCGAGATGGGACTCTCGAGTAGGTGGAGAGGTGGTTTTAGCTCTGGATTCGGCCCTGGTGCGACCGCTGCGGCGATCCTGCAGCCACAACTCTAGAAGGATGTTGATCAGTCGGGGAGGCGTCGGAGAAGTGCCATGAGAATGATTCAAGGATTAGAAAACCTGCCTTGGGGGGAGAGACGCCCGGCGCTCCAGCTATTGAGCTGAACACAGAGCAGGTGAAGTGGTGACTTGAGCCCAGAACAAACAGTGAACGAACGGGATCTTCCAAATTCAGCCTGGACGGAAGGTGTCTTTGCTGAGTTCTTCAACTCGGGGCCTCGGCAAAGCATACTGACCCAGCCAGAGCCTCTTCAGTTCCCCCGGGGTTGAGCCCCATGGCTTAGAGGCTGAACTGTTGGCTGGGGGAGACAGGTGCCCCCCAGTGCGACGGGCCCAGACGAGCCATGCCCTGTGCTGCAGGGGGAGGTGAAAAATCATAGAATCATAGAATATCAGGGTTGGAAGGGACCTCAGGAGGTATCTAGTCCAACCCCCTGCTCAAAGCAGGACCAATCCCAACTAAATCATCCCAGCCAGGGCTTTGTCAAGCCAGGCCTTAAAAACCTCCAAGGAAGGAGATTCCACCACCTCCCTAGGGAACCCATTCCAGTGCTTCACCACCCTCCTAGGGAAATAGTGTTTCCTGATATCCAACCTAAACCTCCCCCACTGCAACTTGAAACCATTGCTCCTTGTTCTGTCATCTGCCACCACTGAGAACAGCCAAGCTCCATCCTCTTTGGAACACCCTCTCAGGTAGTTGAAAGCAGGTATCAAATCCCCCCTCATTCTTCTCTTCTGGAGACTAAACAATCCCAGTTCCCTCAGCCTCTCCTCATAAGTCATGTGCTCCAGACCCCTAATCATTTTTGTTGCCCTCCGCTGGACTCTTTCCAGTTTTTCCACATCCTTCTTGTAGTGTGGGGCCCAAAACTGGACACAGTATTCCAGATGAGGCCTCACCAACGTCGAATAAAGGGGAACAATAACGTTCCTCGATCTGCTGGCAATGCCCCTACTTATACAGCCCAAAATGCCGTTAGCCTTCTTGGCAACAAGGGCACACTGTTGACTCATATCCAGCTTCTCGTCCACTGTGACCCCTAGGTCCTTTTCTGCAGAACTGCTGCCTAGCCACTCGGTCCCTAGTCTGTAGCAGTGCATGGGATTCTTCCGTCCTAAGTGCAGGACTCTGCACTTGTCCTTGTTGAACCTCATCAGGTTTTTTTTGGCCCAATCCTCTAATTTGTCTAGGTCCCTCTGTATCCGATCCCTACCCTCCAGTGTATCTACCACGCCTCCCAGTTTAGTGTCATCTGTAAACTTGCTGAGAGTGCAGTCCACGCCATCCTCCAGATCATTAATAAAGATATTAAACAAAACCGGCCCCAGGACCGACCCTTGGGGCACTCTGCTTGATACCGGCTGCCAACTAGACATGGAGCCATTGATCACTGCCCGATGATCTAGCCAGCTTTCTATCCACCTTACAGTCCATTCATCCAGCCCATACTTCTTTAACTTGGCGGCAAGAATACTGTGGGAGACTGTATCAAAAGCTTTGCTAAAGTCAAGGAATAACACATCACTGCTTTCCCCTCATCCACAGAGCCAGTTATCTCATCAAAGAAGGCAATTAGGTTAGTCAGGCACGACTTCCCCTTGGTGAATCCATGCTGACGGTTCCTGATCACTTTCCTCTCCTCTCAGTGTTTCAGAATTGATTCCTTGAGGACCTGCTCCATGATTTTTCCAGGGACTGAGGTGAGGCTGACTGGCCTGTAGTTCCCTGGATCCTCCTCCTTCCCTTTTTTAAAGATGGGCACTACATTAGCCTTTTTCCAGTCATCCGGGACCTCCCCCGATAGCCATGAGTTTTCAAAAATAATGACTAATGGCTCTGCAATCTCATCCGCCAACTCCTTCAGCACCCTCGGATGCAGCGCATCCGGCCCCATGGACTTGTGCACGTCCAGTTTTTCCAAATAGTCCCGAACCACTTCTTTCTCCACAGAGGGCTGGTCACCTTCTCCCCATATTGTGCTGCCCGGTGCAGTAGTCTGGGAGCTGACCTTGTTCATGAAATCTCCCAACATCCCAGCTGATTTTTTTTGGGGGGGAGGGGGAACCCTTCCCCACCCCAAATCTGGTAATCCTGAGCATGAGAACCAGACCCACCGGCCTGCCCGTGGAGAAGAGACGTCTCTGGGACAGCCCGTGTCCCAATCTCTGGTGCACTATCCGTATTATATAGATGGGGAAACGGAGGCACAGCCGCTAACACCCCCTTGGGTGAGCTGGGGGGGAATCTGGCATTTCCAGAGCAGCTCCTGTCTCAGCCGCCCCGTGTTTCAAACCCCGTCGAATGGGACTCGGCCCACGGGCCAGGAGCAGGTGAAGGCTCCCGCCAGCCCAGAGCTAAGCTCTCCGCGGAGGAATTCGCGCACGGCCAGGCAGCGGTTCTAGGCCTAGACGCAGGAAGGCCCGGCCGGCTTGGGCCAACAAGCTAAATTATGACTGCAGCAGTACTTTGTTCTGAGGTGGGAGGGAGACCAGCTGAAAATCCGTCCACCAGCCCCCGGCCCTACTCAACGCCATTACAGTCCCCCCTGCCACAGCTGGGGAGAGAACCCAGGAGTCCTGGCTCGCAGCTCCCCCAGACCCCAGGAGTCCTGGAGCCCCCCCCCGCTCTAACCACCAGAGCTGGGGAGAGAACCCAGGAGTCCTGGCTCGCAGCTCCCCCAGACCCCAGGAGTCCTGGAGCCCCCCCCGCTCTAACCACCACAGCTGGGGAGAGAACCCAGGAGTCCTGGCTCGCAGCTCCCCCAGGAGTCCTGGAGCCCCCCCCGCTCTAACCACCAGAGCTGGGGAGAGAACCCAGGAGTCCTGGCTCTGTGCAGTGTTATTTGAGGGGGGAGTTGCCGTAGCAGAGAGCTGGGGGGGGGGGGTGACTGGTTCCAGGGGGGCAGAGGAGTGGCTGGCACAGAGGGGCTATCACACGTAGGGGGGTGGCTGGCTTGGGGCACTTCCCCCCCAAATAAACAAGCCCAAATTTTACAAAACAACCAAAAAAAGCCCCAATTTTATTGAGTGGCTCCCATACGGCTGGTTTGTTTCAAAAGCAAACCCCTTGGCTAGGAAAATGCAGCGACCCCCCCCCCCCCCCCCCGACCCTGCTCCACCAGCACCTGCTCAAGCAGATTACGAAAGCAAAAGCTAACCAGCACCACTTGGTCTCGAAGGGGCAAATAGTCACAGCCCCTCCTGACACTTGGGGGGAGGGGAAGCAGACTAGTTTCCCCGCCCCCCAGAAAAGGAGTGGAACGACTCCAGGGTGGGGAGGGGGAGGGGGAGAAGAGCTCCGGGGGGGAGTGTGGAGAGGGGCATGGGGGGGGGGCAGAGATGATCCTGGATTAGGCAGGAGCTGCAGTGTGTGTTGGGACCCCCCCAGTCATGGCCCCTCCCCCACCATAGTGTTAACCCCCGGGGGAATGGGGTAGCACTACCCCCCTTAGGCTAGGCACAGGGCAGGGCGGAGCCAGGAGGCACTTAGCGTAGGCCCTACGTAAACATGCCAGGCGCCAGCAGGGACCCCGGCCTGCTGGAGGTGGGGGCAGCTGTGGAGCCCCTCCCCAATAACCATCCCTGAGCAGGGACGGGGGGAGGGAGCTGGCAGAATTGGGGGCAGGGCCATGATGGGGGGGCATGGATGCCAGGGGGAGACAGGGGTCCCTGGGGGGGAAGGGGAAGGAGGGATTGGCCGGGGGGCTGAGAGATGAGACGTGGCGTTGGGGGGCAGGGAGACAGGACGGGACCCTGGGGAAGGAGACAGGACGGCAGGCTGAGAGACGGGACGTGGGCCCCTGGGGGTGCCTGGGGGGAGGGGGACAGGACAAGGGGGCTGAGAGATGGGACGTGGGCCCCTGGGGGTGCCTGGGGGGAGGGGGACAGGACAAGGGGGCTGAGAGACGGGACGTGGGCCCCTGGGGGTGCCCAGGGGTTGGGGGACAGGACGGGGGGCTGAGAGATGGGATGTAGTGCCCTGGGGGCGTCGGGGGGCAGGGAGACGGGACATGGGCCCCTGGGGGCGTCGGGGGGCAGGGAGACGGGACGTGGGCCCCTGGGGTGCCCGGGGAGGGGGACAGGACAGGGGGGCTGAGAGACGGGACGTGGGCCCCTAGCGGGGTCAGGGGGCAGGGAGACGGGATGTGGGCCCCTGGGGGTGCCGGGGGAGGAGGGGGACAGGACAGGGGGGCTGAGAGACGGGACGTGGGCCCCTGGGGGCGTCTGGGGGCAGGGAGACGGGACGTGGGCCCCTGGGGTGCCCGGGGAGGGGGACAGGACAGGGGGGCTGAGAGACGGGACGTGGGCGCCTGGGGAGGAGGGGGACAGGACAGGGGGGCAGGGAGATGGGACGTGGGCCCCTGGGGGTGCCTGGGGAGGAGGGGGACAGGACAGGGGGGCTGAGAGACGGGACGTGGGCCCCTAGCGGGGTCAGGGGGCAGGGAGATGGGATGTGGGCCCCTGGGGTGCCCGGGGAGGGGGACAGGACAGGGGGGCTGAGAGACGGGACGTGGGCCCCTGGGGGCGTCGGGGGGCAGGGAGATGGGATGTGGGCCCCTGGGGGGCGTCGGGGGGCAGGGAGACGGGACGTGGGCCCCTGGGGTGCCCGGGGAGGGGGACAGGACAGGGGGGCTGAGAGACGGGACGTGGGCCCCTGGGGGCGTCGGGGGGCAGGGAGACGGGACGTGGGCCCCTGGGGTGCCCGGGGAGGGGGACAGGACAGGGGGGCTGAGAGACGGGACGTGGGCCCCTGGGGGCGTCGGGGGGGCAGGGAGATGGGACGTGGGCCCCTGGGGGAGGGGACAGGCCGGGCGCCCGCTCACTCCTCGCGGTGCCGCACGAACGGGTTGTCGTCGGCGCCGCCCTGCAGGGCGCAGTACACGTAGACCAGGAAGGCCGCGAGCACCCCGAAGAGCAGCAGCTGAAGCCAGAGAGGCAGGAAGCGCCGGGAGCCTCCCCCTGCGGCCCCGCCCGGCCCCCCGCGGGGCAGGGGGTGGATGGCGCGGCGCGGCTCCACCCGCATGGGGGGCGGGGCCGGGCGAGCCTGGCAGACCCGCTGGTAGGAGACGCCGTCCCTGCTCGGGGGGGGAAAAGAAAGGGGGGGGGCAGCGGTTAGTGTTCACAGCCCCCCAGCACCCACAGCTCCCCCCATCCTGGCATCGCCCCCACGGCTAGCAGCACCCCCCACAAACCACACCGTCCACACATACACCCCCCCCATTGCCCCAGCTCAATGCCAGGTAGCACCCCAAGAAGGGGGACCCCCCCAAGGGGTACCCAACCACGCCACGCCCCCCCCCCCCACGTCCGCAACCCCGTCTCACCTCTCGGTCTCCTCCGACCTGCTCGGGGTGTAGGACGCGGCCTCTCCGATCTGCAAGGAAACGCACCGTCAGCGAGGGGGGGCAGAACCCCCTCTACAGGGGCAGCCCGGTAATGCAGGCCACGCCCTCCCTCGTTTGCATACTCCGGCTCTGCCTAGGGGGTAATTTGTATATCCCCTCTACAGGGACGGTGCTGCAATACAAGCCTTAAACTGGGGTTTCCCCCCCACATCCTGCACACCCAAACTGCCGCCTATTGTTGTGGGGACAGCAGATACTTGGCGAAGACATGAGATACTAAAGGCAAGCGGTCTGGGGGGTACAAATGGGGGAAGGGGGCAGCTCACCCTAACTTAAACAACAGTGTGGCCAGGATTCCTAGGTACATAGGTGCCTTATGGACCCTCCCTGCAGCTGCACTTTGATACTAGAGTAGAGATACTTGAAGCTAAATTAAGGCCACTTCATTTAACTCCCTTCGAAAGGGGAATAAAAAGGTGTTTTCCCGTCCCTTTACTGCAGCCGCCTCTCCAAGAGATGGCGGCGGCGAAGAATTCTCCTGGAGACTGAGCGGCGTCCGCACCGGAAGTGGGGTCAACCTCACTGCGGGTGTAACATTTCGCACAGCCCCCCACGACGTAACGAGAGTGTTGACGGGCCTGGACCTCACGTTTGAGACCTTGCTCAGAAATAACAAGGGAGGAACTAGAACGGTGGGATTCAATTTTCATTTGTCACCGAGTCGACGGCAAATCCAACGGGAAGGAGTCGATTTTTAGCGGTCGATCCCGGTAAGCCTCAATTTCCCCAGACACACAGAACCAAAAAGAAAATGGGATAATAATAGAAATGGACAGCTGGGAGCGCTCGTTAGAGTGTATTTACGGGGACTTGCTTTCTAGACTTGGATACGGGATGTTGCTGTTTTAACGGGTATGAAGTTTACATTTTTCAATCTCGCTGTCTAGGGTCATCAAATAATTATCGTCTCCCCTCCCCGATCCCTGCCCTTTCCCCCTGTAACTGCCCGCAACTGTGCAAATTTAAATAGACTAAAATAAAAATGCTTAAAGCCCCCAATTTAGCTGAGCTGTGACAATGTAGCAGGCGAGTATCTCTAGGTGTGGGGTTGATCCTAGAGTATCCCGCAGAGAGAATTCAGGCTAAATCTCAGGGGCCACGGTCGTTACACTGGGAAAAGGTAAATGGATTAAAAAAAAAAATGCTTCAAACCCAGAATTTTGCTCACCTGAGAACATTTCAACCCATAAAATAAAAAATTGGAAAAAAAGGCTCAAAACCAACCGTTATCTGACGCAATTTTTAAAATCAATGAAAGCTGATTTGTGCCGCGCCTACCTATGGGGGCTGAATTTGGCGGCTAACCTGAGCGGCCGCGGCAAGTGAAAAGGGAACCTCCCGCGTATTGCCGCTTGCGGAGATTTAACTTACGACTTTGCAGGGGGCAGGGGGATAAATTAGCGGTGCCCACACGCCCCTGGGGGGCGAACGGCGAAACACTGGCTGTGGCTTCACAAGCCCAGCCAGCCCCCCCAGTCCGAGCGACTCTCAAAACTATTGCTGCCCTGGGCTCGGTGTCAGGTTCGGGCCCCTCGACGGTCCACACGCACATGGAGAGGGTTAGAAAACCCTCAGCCCCGGCTACACAGCCCAGCCTCGGCCGGGAGCCCCAGGGCCGGCAATTGTAAACCCAGGTTCCCAATGCAGCGTGATCGCCCGCCCGGGCTTTGCAATGGGGACGCCCAACCGGGCCGACCGCGTCTCCGGGGGAGAGCCCCAGGACTGGTCCCACCGCAGAATCTCCGCCGCACGCTGCCATGGGCTGAAAAACGTCACCCAGCTCGACAGTCAATCGCTTCCGAACCCCGTCCGCAAACAACGGGCGCCGGGCAAGAAATCGACTGTAAATTACCCAGAAAATGGACGGGCTCCAAACAATTATTTTTTTGGTTAGAAAAGAGCCTTTTGGGGGGGAAATCTCGACTTGTTTAGATGACGACATTATCTCACGAGGCGGAACGGCGGGTCATTTCTGTCTCGATCTCACACAGCCTGTTCAAATAACGTAACCACCGTGAGAGAACAGAAAACGAACCCAAACTGGCAGGGGAACCAAATTCCCAAGCCAAATTTTAGCCCCGAAATAATGAAATTCAGTTTCAAAACAAAGTTTCCTGAAACTCACTTTTGTGGGGTTATATTTCACACACACACACACACACACACACACACACACCATCCTCAATACGTCTTATCACATCACGTACACTAAGAAAGTTCACGCTATCACCAGAACAGTATCTCGGCGATACGTTTCTAGCCGGTCCCTGCCCTGAACCGGCCTCCGGCTCCCGATCACCCTGTTCAAATACGCGCCGCCTCCTTTTGCGAAGCTGAAGTGGGTTTTGCTCTTAGAACAGGAGAACTTTGTCCCGAGTAGAAATGTTCTGCCCAGGACACGCTCGGGGGTACGTGGGAGGCCAGGGGACAGAACAAGCCAAAGAACCGGACTGGGCTTTAGGGCCGGGGAGAGGCTGGTAAATTGTCAAATCATCCATTACGAGGGTCGTTTTGGGAGCTGACCGCGTTGGGGGATGTAACGCCGCCGCACAAGATGGTGTCCCGGAGACGGGCAGTGTTTCTGTCTGTATTAAACTCTCCGGGGCTGCTTCTTTATCTTTCCTACAGGGGCAAACTACCGACGAGAGAATTTATCGACCCGGCCGAAAATCAGCTCCCGGGAAGTTGCATCGGTTTTTAGACAATTTCGCCAAAATTCAGTTCCGGCTCCACTGGGCCCAACATCGCCCGGCAGCAAACGGTTTAAGGTTTGAGTTTTTCAGGCCGGGCCAGCGGCCGAATCCAGGATTGCCCCCCACGGTGCTGGGACGGGGGCAGAGTTGGCGGTTGGAGGTGGTAGGACCAAGCAGGGGGGAGTGAGGGGACTGGAAAGTTGGTAGCGCCAAAGGGGCGGGGGGAGAGAGAGACACCCGTGCCTTCTATCTTTCCCAGGCCAGGCTGCCCGCACCCCTGAGACGTTATTTGGGAGGTTACATCCCACCCCCACACACACACACCCAGGGGTTGACTTACCGGCTGGCGGGCGGTGGCTTCCCCCAGGGAACCTGGGGCTGCCCCATAGAGCCAGGAGGAGGAGGAGGAGGAAGATTCTTCGTAGGACTCGGTGTCCATGTCTGGGGGCAGAGAGGAGTGGGGTGAGATGGGGGGCTGGGCACGGCTCTCCCCTTCCCCACTGGAGCTCCACCCCTGGAACTCCCTGCTGCAGGAATGTGAACATGGCGCGGGGGATGGGGTGTCAAGCCCAGGCCAAGGGAATCGTACCAGACTCCCCTTCCCGCCTTCGTATTCCCCCCACATCCTCGCTGCTCTGTATCCCCCCCTTGCCACCCCCACCAGAGGAAATGCTGCCCCCCCTACCCGCCCCCCACTCACCATCGCCCAGGTAGCCGGTGCGACCCTCACGACGAGGGAAATCATACAGCTCCCGCGTGTACGTCGTGGTGGGGCTGGAGTCTGGGGGGCAGAGAGAGACGGGGGGGGTCAGTGGGAGGCACCTCCAAGCCCCACCCCCACAGCAGATAGGAACATTCAGACACCTCGGCCACGGTACCCCAAGTCTCGGAAAACTCTACCGGTGCCCCTCACTCCCGACCCACAGCCCCCTGCTCAGCCCCCACAGGTGCCCCTCACTCCCGACCCACAGCCCCCTCTCACCATCTGCCCCATAGCGGCGCCGCTCCTCATGCCGGGGGTAGCTGTAAGATTCCCGGATGTAGGTCTCGGTGGTGCCAGGATCTGGGGGGCGGGAGGGAAGAGACACACAGGATTGGGGGGGGGGTCAGTGGCTGCTGCTGCTGCCCCCCCCCTCCTGGCCCCCCACTCACCTGAGTAGCCCCCAGCCCCCCCCGGGGGCGATAGCTTGGTGCGCTGGCTCTCGTATTCGCAGATCTTCCTCTCGTATAGCTTCCGGGTGGATCCTGGGGGGCCGGGAAGGGGAGACAAGGGGGGGGGGGTCAGGTGGGCCCCCATGGGGCCCTGCCCCTCCCTCACAGATTGCCTCCCCTTGCAGCACCCCAACTCCCCCCGCCCAGCCCCCCTCCCCAGAGACTCCTCCCCCCGCAGCACCCCAACTTCCCCCCATCCCGATACCCCTCCCCTACAGTGCCCCAAGTCCCCCCTCCCCCCGAAGCACCCCAACTTCCCCCCACTGCCCAGAGACCCCTCCCCCTACAGCACCCCAAGTCCCCCCCGCCCAGCCCCCCTCCCCAGAGACCCCTCCCCCCGCAGCACCCCAAGTCCCCCCTCCCGATACCCCTCCCCTACAGCGCCCCAAGTCCCCCCTCCCCCCGCAGCACCCCAACTCCCCCCCACTGCCCAGAGGCCCCTCCCCCGCAGCGCCCCCGTACCCACGACGGGCCCGTGCGGGATGCCGTAGCGCTGCAGCATGGCGATGAGCTCGGTGTCCGTCAGCCCCCGGTACCGCTCCATGGCCCGGCCGGGGGGGGGGGGGCAGAGCCCGGGGGGGCGCGGGGGGGTCCGGGGGGGGGGTCGGTGCCCGCGGTTCCGGCGCGCGGAGCAGGCCCAGGACAGGAGGCGCCAGCAGCGACGGGAAGTGACACGGGGGGGAGGGGCCGGGCCTGGGCAACGCCCCGCCCATCACACCCCGCCCCTGTCAACGCCCCTTCCAGCCTGCCACGCCCCTGGCAACGCCTCTTCCCGCGCGCCCCGCCCATAGCAACGCCCCTTCCAGCGTGCCCCGCCCATAGCAACGGCCCCCCGAGCCTAGCAACGCCCCTTCCAGCGCGCCCCGCCCCTACCAACGCCCCGCCCATCTCGCACGTCCCCTAGCAACGGGCCCCCCCGAGCCTAGCAACGCCCCTTCCAGCGCGCCCCGTCCCTACCAATGCCCCGCCCATCTCTCTCCTGTCCCTCTCGCAACGCTCCCCCCCCCACCCCCGCCCGGGAAACTCCCCCCCCCCCCCGAGATCCCAGCGTGGTGGGGCGCCCGGAAGCCTCGTGCAACCTTCTGCCCCCCCCCCGGTCTGCCTCAGTTTCCCCACGTGGCTAGTAGCTGCCGTGGGGGGCCCGGGGCTGTTCGTGGCTCCGTGAATTCCTGCTGCCCCAGAGCTGGGGGGGCTGGGACCCAGCCAGGACGCCTGGGTCCCATCTGTGCTCCGGGAGGGGAGTGGGTGGGGTCTCATGGTGGCGGGAAGGGAGCGGGGGGAGCCAGGACGCCTGGGTTCCCTGGGCGCTGGCAGGGCGGGGGCTGGGAGCCCGGACGCCTGGGTTCCCTGGGCGCTGGGAGGACGGGGGCTGGGAGCCAGGACGCCTGGGTTCCTTGGGCGCTGGCAGGGCGGGGGCTGGGAGCCCGGACGCCTGGGTTCCCTGGGCGCTGGCAGGGCGGGGGCTGGGAGCCAGGACGCCTGGGTTCCCTGGGCGCTGGCAGGGCGGGGGCTGGGAGCCAGGACGCCTGGGTTCCCTGGGCGCTGGCAGGGCGGGGGCTGGGAGCCAGGACGCCTGGGTTCCCTGGGCGCTGGCAGGGCGGGGACTGGGAGCCAGGACGCCTGGGTTCCCTGGGCGCTGGCAGGGCGGGGGCTGGGAGCCAGGACGCCTGGGTTCCCTGGGCGCTGGGAGGACGGGGGCTGGGAGCCAGGACGCCTGGGTTCCCTGGGCGCTGGCAGGGCGTTCCCCCCACGCCCCCAAGGGGAAGCAGACTCCGAAAAGAGCCCCGGTGACTCATCGCTTTGCCTGGGGCGGTTTCGGTTTCCCCGGGAACTAGGAACCGGCCCCCGCCCCCGCAGATGGCAAGTGACCGACCCTCAGCCCTCCCTGGCGCCGCCCCAGAGAGCTCACACAGCGCCGGGGAGCAGATAAGGAGACACCAACCAGCCGAGAGACGAGCTATCTGCACACAACAGAGGGGAAACTGAGGCACACAGACAGGGAGAGGCTTAACTGCAGTCACTTGGTGGGTGAGTGGTGAAGAACCCAGGAGTCCTGGCTCCCAGCCCCCTCCCCTGCCCCCCGCTCTAACCACTAGCCCCCACTCCTCTCCCAGAGCCAGGCAGAGAACCCAGGAGTCCTGGCTCCCAGCCCCCACTGCTCTAACCACTAGCCCCCACTCCCCTCCCAGAGCCGGGGAGAGAACCCAGGAGTCCTGGCTCCCAGCCCCCCCCCCGCTCTAACCACTAGACCCCCCCTTTCCTCCCAGAGCCAGGCAGAGAACCTAGGAGTCCTGGCTCCCTGCTCTACCCCTTCCATGGGCTCCCTGTATAAACAGCCCCCGCGCCCCACCCCAGAGGCAGCCGCATCGCCGGCTTCCGCTCACACGCCTCTTCCTCCCCAGCCATGCTGGCCCCCCAAGATTTCCAAACCTTCGTCTTCTTCGACCTGGAGACCACCGGCCTGCCCCCGGACCGCCCCCGCATCACGGAGCTGTCTCTCTTCGCCCTGCACCGCCGCTCCCTCCTGCAGCGCCCCCCGCAGGACGCCCCCGCCCCCCGGCTGCCCCGCGTCCTGGACCAGCTCACCCTGTGCATCGACCCCCAACAGCCCTTCACCCCGGAAGCCGCCCGCATCACGGGGCTGAGCCAGCAGGACCTGGAGGAGAACGGGAAGCGGGGCCTGGACCGGGCCGTGGCTCAGGCCCTGGGCGGGTTCCTAGCCCGCCAAGCCCCCCCGCTCTGCCTGGTGGCCCACAACGGTTGGAGCTACGACTTCCCCCTGCTGCGGACGGAGCTGGCGCGCGTCGGGGCCGAGCTGCCCCCCGCCACCGGCTGCCTGGACACACTGCAGGCCATGAAGGAGCTGGGCCTGGGGGGTCAGGGGGGGTACAGCCTGGGGGCGCTCTTCCGGGGGCTCTTCGGGAGGGACCCCGACGGGGCCCACTCGGCCGAGGGAGACGTCCGCACCCTTATTGCCATCTTCCTCGCCAGGGCGCCACAGCTCATGGGCTGGGCGGCGGGGAAGGCCCGGGCCTGGGGGGACGTGACCCCCATGTACCTCCCCACGACGCAGTGAGCGTCTTGGGCTGGGAGGGGAGTGGGGTCGGAGCCAGGACTCCTGGGTTCTCTCCCCGGCTCTGGGAGGGGAGGGGGTCTGGTGGTTAGAGCAGTGGGGGCTGGGAACCAGGACGCCTGGGTTCTCTCTCTGGCTCTGGGAGGGGAGTGGGGTCTGGCGGGTTAGAGTGGGGATGTGGGGCTGGGAGCC
Organism: Emys orbicularis; assembly: GCF_028017835.1. Classification (NCBI taxonomy): domain Eukaryota; kingdom Metazoa; phylum Chordata; order Testudines; family Emydidae; genus Emys; species Emys orbicularis. Next base: position 290,460 of record NW_027045156.1, read on the forward strand.
CAGACTCCTGGGTTCCCTGTGGACGCCTCTCTCCGTTCGTCAGATCGTCCAGGGATCTGGGGTTGGGTAATGAAATTATTTTATTGAGCAACTGATTTGAATGGCGGGGGGGGGGAGCTCCCCCCCGTGTTTTTCCTGTTAATAAACGCACGCCAGGCTCGGAGCCGCATAATTTGCTGAGTTGAGCCTTTGCGTCAGGTTTGGGGCCCTGGGGGAAATCGGGGTGCAGGTGTCCAGCATGTGACCGTCACCCCAAAAGACTGCAGTTCCCAGGTCCACCAGCAGAGGGCAAAGGGTCCCTGTATTAACAGCCCCTGCACCCCACCCCAGAGGCAGCTGCATCTCGGCGCTGGGTGAAGGGTCCCTGTATAAACAGCCCCCACCCCAGAAGCAGCCGCACCCCAGCCCTGGAAATCAGACTGGAGAAGCATTGAAAGGTTTTCCCTCTTTCTCTTTTTATTTGTTTTTTGTTACTTTTGTTCTCTATATTTTTGGGGGCACGCTGGCGGAATGATGGGGGGGCTTCGCTGGTTTATTAGTGTGTCCTTGTCTTTACTTTGTCGACGTCAGTTTTCTTTTGGCGGAGATGGGAGGAAAAATAAATTTCACGACACAGAGCGAGGGGGCCTGAACGAACGAACCAAAACTCACGAGCACGGCACGACTTGGAGCGCAGACATGGCGTATAGAGAGATCTAGGCAGTGCTTCCGGGGGGCAGGGGGGCCCGGGGACGAGGGGGGGCTGGATGGGGGGGCTAAGAGGGGAAGGGATGGAGACAGTGGGTGGGGAGAAATAGAAGGGATGTGTGGGGATGGATGGGCTAGATAGATAGATAGATGGGGGGTGGATGAGGATAGATAAAGGGGGGTGTACGGGGATGGATAGATAGATACGGGGTGTCTGGGGATAGAGAGATGGGGGTGTATGGGGATAGATGGGGGTGGATGAGGATAGATAAAGGGGGTGTATGGGGATGGATGGATAGATAGATAGAGGGGGTGGATGCAGATAGATACAGGGTGGATGGGGATAGATGGGCAGGTGGGCAGGGAAGAGATCGATGGATTGATGGCTATATAGATAGACTGTCCCCGGACACCTGGGTTCTACACCACCTTCCCCACACCCCCTCCAGTGGAAATCGGGCTACCATGGGAAGGCCCCAGTCTGCCCCACCACGACTGGTCACTGCGGAAGGGGCATGGATTGGGGGTGACGGGTGCTGATTGGGGGTGGTGCCCCTCCCCCACTTCCTAGAGTCTCCCCTCAGCGTGACATCCCCCCAGCGGGGAATGGGGTGGGTATGGAGGCCCTAAATTACCCCCCAGCACTCCCCACATGCCCCTCCTCCATCCCCTGACCTGTGTACCCCACTCAGTTCCAGTCCCCCAAACATGCTGGACCCCCCAAATCTCCCCCAAGCTGCTGATCCCCCTGAACCCTGAAATCTCCCCCACAGCCATCAAAAGAGATCTGACCCCTCCCTAAAGTGGGGTGCAGGGCACAGCTATCTATAGCCAGGAATGGGGGGGTGCTGGGGAGTGGCAGGTGAGGGGGGCACGGAGTTAGCTGTGCTCAGGGGATGGGGGGGGTGAGTGGGTTCAGGGAGGGGGGCGCACAACTGGCTAGAGGGGGGTGAAAGGGCAGGAGGTGGGGTGCTGGGGGCAGGGAGGTGGGGGCGCACAACTGTCTGGAGTTGGGGTGCTGCGGGGAGGTGGGCAGGGAAGTGGGGGGGCTGCACGGCTATCTAGAGTGGTATTTTCTCATATATATATATATATATATAATATATATAAACAGCACAAACATCTACATTCATCCTGGGGTCCCCCTGCCAGCCCCCCCACATGAGGGGACATGGGGGGGGGGTGGGATGGGACAGGCGTCTTCTCCTCACGACGCCCCCTGCTGGGGGAGAGACCTGGGCGGGGTGGAGAGAGAGAGAAAGATGGGGAGGGGTCATTAATAAGAGCACACACAGCGAGCGCCACATCATGGATCGCCCCCCCCCCCCTTCACTCACTGGGGCTCTATCCCGGCTCTGGGAGGGGAGCGGGGTGTAGTGGTCAGAGCAGGGGGGTCTGGGAGCCCGGACTCCTGGGTTCTCTCCCCAGCTCTGGGGCGGTGGGGGTGCGGTGGGGGTGCAGTGGGTCAGACCCAGTTCCCGCTATGAAATACAGGATGCTAAAGCAATTATAAGGCAACCCCCCATCCGGCGTGCCATTTCCCTTCCTCGGGGGGGTCCATCTGGGTCCAGACTGAGTCTGCTAACCCCTCCCGCACTCTGCAGCGGGCACCCCCAATTATAACAACCCAGCAGAGGGCACGAGATCCCTGACTAAACAGCTCTCCCCAGAAGCGGCCGCATCTTAGGGCCGGGCACCCTGTATAAACAGCCCCTGCGCCCCACCGCAGAGATGGCTGCATCTCAGCCTCTCCTGCCATTTTTCTGTCCTTCCGCTCTCCAGGTGGCCCCACTCCGCTCAGTGATCTCTGCCCACACACCGCTGTTCTCATGGGGGAGGGCACGGCCTGATGCCTGGGGAAGGGGCTTGGATCAGGACTGAGGATCTGTGGGGTTTCTGGCGCCTGGCCCCAAGAATCAGGCCAACACGGGGTCAAGATACAAAACCGCCATGGTCCCACCCCAGCGCAGTGGGTCTCCTAGATATCAGCTCACACCACGGCCCCTGAGGGCCCGAGCCGGTGAATTCACGGATTGCCGCAGGCCACGAGCCGCTGCTCTGCCTCCGCCTGGCCGTTGAGACATTAACGGAATAGCTGGCGGCTCTTACGAGACTCTTAACGTGACCCAATACAGCAGGGACAAGAGCGAAGTGAAGCAAACACGGTGAGCGGGGTGGAAGGGGAACATATTGTAACCGTGGGGCTTAACCGCCGGGGAGAGGCTGTTGCGTTCAGACTGATTTCTTAAGGCTGAAGTGAAGAAAGATGGCTCCACCTTGCCATCAAACAAGCTTATGCTGTCGCCACAGCTAGGCCAGGAGAGGCGGCGAATAAAAGGAAGTGAAACCATTACAGGGACGCCCGATCGGAACGGAGCAATCGGCAGCGTCACTGACCCATCAGGGCCCAGATCGGTTCAGCGGGAGGTCCCGAGCTCCTGCCGAGGCCAGGAGAAAAGCCGACTGGCAGGACGTATAGGAAACAGGGTGTCACAGTTAGCCGTGGAGGATGAGGGAGAAGGGTCGGAAGGCCCCGAAGGCGACGGGCGGCTGGCACACAAAGAACAATGTGGCCTGACCCAGCGCCTCCGGCGAGGCGGGTCGCACAAAGGGGCTGGAAGACGCTGGCTGCGGCTGCGAGGATGCCTCGGCCCCCGGTTGCATGGCCTCTCGCTTCAGCTGGGCGTCTCTAATCTTCACGGGGCCTGGCCCAGACCAGCACCTCCAAGAAGAGGAACCGGCTTGGGGCACCCAGCCGGGCCCCTTCCTGAAAGCCTGGAAATGACCAGACCGTGTCCCTGACTCCCGCTGCGAACGGTAACCGAGCGGGCGGGTCCTCGTAGGGCCTAAGACGCGTCGTGTCTCGTCCGCCCGCAGAAGCCGGGCCAATCAAAGACGTTCCCCGCCCCGTCTTGTCTGTCTAGTATCCTGGGGCCGACACGGGCACCTGTGGCCCCTCCCACTTTCAGGGCGCTCCCTGGTATCAAAAGGGTAGAGAAACACTGCTCTGACCCCCAATATATTAAAGTAGCTTTTGTCCGCGCGGCCCACAGAGATCAAGGTGCATTTTGCCGAGGGTTGTGCAGATAATGGGCAAGGGATAGAAATGTGGCTAGACACCAGGTAGAAATCTCCGACGACCGTGGACAGCAGAGGCAGACAGCCTCGGGATAAAATCTTAGGGTACGAAGGACACGAATTTGGGGGAGGTTTGCACCCATAGGAACAGCCTAAGGTTCACAGAAGAGGCAGAAGAGGCCACGCTGCTGGTTGTCCGCCCGGATCGACGGAGCTCTGTCTGTCTGTATTTGTGCCCATTTGATCTTCGACCAGCGTTTCTGGAGCGGAGAGTTTGCTGCTCAAAACTGCAGGTGACCCTGGGCTGGGAGAGGCGGCCAGCCCACTGGGGAACTGAAAATGACCAGGACAAATTGGAGAACGGGGCTGAATGCGACAAGAGGCCATTCACAGCGAGCCGAGCGTCGGAAGGAAAAGTCCCACGCCGGGGGCATCGCCGGCTAACGGGTGGGACGGCTGAAGAGGATCTGGAGCTCAGAGCAGCTCACAGATTGAAGGAGAGCCCGCCACAGGACGGCCGCAAAAATGCCTAAGGTCGTTCTGGGTGTGTTAGCAGGAGCGTCGTACGTCAAACACGGGCGGGGGGGTCGTTGTCCTGATGGTCTCGGCCCCGCAGATGAGCGTCTGTCATCGGTGTTCAATCCAAGGCCTTTCGACCACGGGGTGAAAGGTCGGTCGCAACACACAGGTTGGACACCCCCCTCTTTTTCAGTAGCGAGATGCCTTGGGAAGCAACTTAACACAACGACAGATCTGTGCTATGGAGCGGAAAACGCTAACGCAGGCAAAACACCGGAGCGCTACGAAATCTCAATCACGTCCGGGACATTCGCCTCCTCTGCAAATAGAATCTTTGTTCTAGACAGTGGCTTGGCTCCTGGGTGCTGTTTGACCTGAAGCTGGGTAGCTAATTAATCAGGATGTGTAGGTGTCAGTACACGCGCTTTAAAGATTGTCCCGGCGTCCCTGGGCGGGTCCTTGTTCTGAAGCGGGTGCTGCTCGAGATTGCGGGAAAGTTGCTCCCAAACGGAACAAGTTCCTCTTGACTGGGAAACATCCTGCCAGGCTTAACGGTTTCTTATGGCCTCGCAAGCTCTAGGTGAGGATAAGTCACCACTGGAAGAATTTCCCAAGGCTCGTGGTGGATTCTCCATCCTGGGCAATTTTAAAATCAAGATCTAAAAGATCTTCTCTAGGAATTATTTGGAGGAAGTCCTGTGTGATACAGGAGGTCAAACTAAATAATCCCGATGGTCCCTTCTGAGAATCTGTAGCAGACCCAAAGAAGCACCAGTTTATGATGTAATCCATTGGAACTCCTCGCCTCATGATTTTTTTGCGTGAGGTTTTAGGAGAAGTCAGTATAGAGCCAGAGAAGGAGGAGAAAGGCCACAGGTGCGACACAGGAGGACAGAGTCGATGACTCTATTAATATAACTCATGGGGAAGTAGGTTAAAAGGTTGACTACAGATCCAATGGGAACACGACCTTGATGTCTTCTGTTTAGATCTGGATTCTTTTTCCTCGATTGTGTTAGCAACACCAGATTTGATAAGCAACTGGCACAAGCGAGGGACTATTCTGCGGGTCTCTTAGTCACAAAAATCTAAACAAAGTCACCTTCCCAAGCTGGCGACGGAGGATAAGTGTTATTTGATTCTGGAAACGTGGAGGGGTAGATCGACCAACTGTCTGGTTTATGTTATGCCAAATCATAGCGTGACACCATTTTTGCATCCTTCTATCTTGAACGCTTCGTGGCTGTTGTTATGCATAGCTAATAAAGCTCCATAAAGTTAAATTCAACGCTCGAATCCTTTTTTTTAGCGAAGCAATCGAAATGGAAAGTCCTTGAGAAAGGCGAGACACGGAATTCGTTAATATGGGATTTGGCAGCATTTGATTTTTTTAAATATAATTTTGATGGACAATATTGATGGTTATTTTTAAGCATTTTTTTTATTTTTACCTGTTTAAATTTTCACCACTGTGCAAAATGATGGGTTTTAAGCAATTTTTCAAACCAGTGTAAACCTTCACAGCTAAAATGATGGGTTTTAAGCATTGGTATTTTTTACTTGTATTGATTGAAATTTTAGCAGCCGTGCCCAAGAATGGGTGTCAAGCAATTTTTCGATTTTCATGGATTTAAATTTTCACGGCTCTGCACAATTACAGGTTTTAAGCACTTTTCTTATTTTTACCAATTTAAATTTTCACCATCAGACTGATGGGTTTTAATCTTTTCACTGATGTAAATTTTCACAGTGGTGCACAATTATGGGCTTTAAGCACATTTTTTATTTTTCCTAATTTAAATTTTCACTGTTAAAATTGCGGGTTAAGCATATTTTTCAATTTTCATCCATTTAAATGTTCATAGCTGTGCAAAACTACGGGCTTTAAGAACTTTTTTTTTAAACTGATTTCAATTTTCACAGTTGAAATTATGGGTTTGAAGCACTTTTTCCCATTTATCTTGCTTTGCCCATGTATACATTTTGATTCTTGATGGACATATTTTGTTTGTTTGTTCGGCGCCGGTGACATTTACGGGTGCAAATCGGACCCTTCCCAGTTTGCTTATAGATTCAGGGATTTCAAGGCCAGAATCGTCCAGTGTGAATATCGACCCCGAACTCCTGAATCACCCAAGCCGCAGAACGGCCGCCAAATAATTCCTAGAATTGATCTTTTAGCACTAGGGTGACCAGACAGCGAGTGTGAAAACTCGGGACAGGGGATGGGGGGTAATAGGCACCTATATAAGAAAAAGACCCAAAAATCGGGACTGTCCCTATAACATCGGGACATTTGGTCACCCTAGTTAGAACGTCCCAGCTTGACTGAAAAATCGCCTGTGATGGACAATCCACCGTGACCCTTGGTCACATTGTTCCAATGGTGAATTACGCCCGCCGTTAAAAACGGACACCTGATTTCCAGTCTGAATTTGTCCAGCTTCATCTTCCAGCCACTGGATTGCGTTCGACCTTTGAGGGCCAGACGAGCCCGTTATTAGATATTTGTTCCCCCGGGAGACAGGATCAGTTCACCCCTTCACCTTCCCTTTGTTCAGCCGAACAGCGGGAGATCCTGGCGTCTCTCGCTCTCAGGGACTGAATCATTCTCGCGGTTCTTCTCTGAGCCTTTCCCCGATTGATCCACATCCTCCTTGAACTGCGAGCACCAGACCCGGACCCGGGATCCCAGCCGTGGTCGCACCAGGGCCAGATCCGGAGGCCAAATCACCTCTCTGCTCCCACTCGAGAGTCGCCTGTTTATACACCCCAGCATCGCCCTAGTTCTTTGGGCCCCGCGACCCCCACGCTCCCCAAATCCAGCGTCGCTGCTTCCCAGGATAGACTCCCCAAAGTCTGTAAATCCGGCCTGCGTCCACACAACGCAACCCCCCTCCCTGCACCCCAGGTTAACTCACCCGCCTACATCTGGTTGGAGAAGGAAGTGGGGGCGGCCTGGCCGTACCCCCCCTGCTGGGCATAGGGGTCGGGCTGCCCATAGCCCTGCTGGTTATACTCCGGCTGGTAGCCGCCTTGCTGGCCGTACGAATCCTGCTGCACGTAGCCGGAGCCCTGGTTGTAGGAGTCGGCGTAGGTGTCCGGAGCCGGCTGCTTCTCCGGGACGGCGGGCGGGTACTTGGCAAAGGGGGCGCTCCAACCCGTCTCCTTAAACACGAACCACAGATTCCCCGTCCACAGCACCAGGTTCAGGAAGCCAAAGACCTGGGTGGTGGGGGAGGCAGAGAGAGGGAAGGAAGGGTTAATGCACAGCGGGGAGGGGGTCCCCTCTAGGGGGTGCCGGTTCCCATCCAGCCCCAGGGCAGGGACTGGCTGGCTCAGGGGGCGGGGAATGGGGCAGGGGCCTGTCCCCTCCGGGGGGCGCCGGCTCCCCCCAGGGCTCTGGCTGGCTCAGGGGGCGGGGAATGGGGCAGGGGCCTGTCCCCTCCGGGGGGCGCCGGCTCCCCCCAGGGCTCTGGCTGGCTGGGGAAGGGTCTCACCACTGAGGTGTTGAGCCCTGAGATGACGGGGTCCTTCAGCTCTTTGCACGTGTTCCCCTCTTTCTTGCAGACATCCAGCCCCTCGATCACGTTGTCGGGGTCCGTGGCCAGCTTGACGTCGGAGAGACCCTTGGCCCAGGCGCACGAGCTCACCAGCCACATGAAGGCGAAGACAGCGGTGACGACGAAATCCTGGGGGGAGAGCGGGGTTAGCCCCCGGCCCGGCCCCCCGCAACCAGCCCCTCCTGCCCCGCCCCCAGCCCCGCCCCCCGCAACACAGCCCCTCCTGCCCCGCCCCCAGCCCCGCCCCCTGCCCTGCCCCCCGCAACACAGCCCCTCCTGCCCCGCCCCCAGCCCCGCCCCCTGCAGCACAGCCCCATCCCCGCCCCTGTTCTGCCCCCTGCAGCTCAGCCCATCCTGCCCCGTCCCAGCCCCGGCCCCTGCCCGGCCCCCCCGCAGCCAGCCCCTCCCGCCCCGCCCCCTGCCCTGCCCCCTGCAGCACAGCCCCGCCCCTGTCCCGCCCCCCGCAGCTCAGCCCCTCCTGCCCCGCCCCCTGTCCCGCCCCCCGCAGCTCAGCCCCTCCTGCCCCGCCCCCAGCCCTGCCCCCTGCCCGGCCCCCCCGCAGCCAGCCCCTCCTGCCCCGCCCCCGGCCCGGCCCCCCCAACACAGCCCCTCCTGCACCGCCCCCAGCCCCGCCCCCTGCAGCACAGCCCCGCCCCTGTCCCGCCCCCCGCAGCTCAGCCCCTCCTGCCCCGCCCCCTGTCCCGCCCCCCGCAGCTCAGCCCCTCCTGCCCCGCCCCCAGCCCTGCCCCCTGCCCGGCCCCCCCGCAGCCAGCCCCTCCTGCACCGCCCCCTGCCCTGCCCCCCCAACACAGCCCCTCCTGCACCGCCCCCAGCCCCGCCCCCTGCAGCACAGCCCCGCCCCTGTCCCGCCCCCCGCAGCTCAGCCCCTCCTGCCCCGCCCCCTGTCCCGCCCCCCGCAGCTCAGCCCCTCCTGCCCCGCCCCCAGCCCTGCCCCCTGCCCGGCCCCCCCGCAGCCAGCCCCTCCTGCCCCGCCCCCAGCCCCGCCCCCTGCAGCACAGCTCCGCCCCTGTCCCGCCCCCCGCAGCTCAGCCCCTCCTGCCCCGCCCCCAGCCCTGCCCCCTGCCCGGCCCCCCCGCAGCCAGCCCCTCCTGCCCCGCCCCCTGCCCTGCCCCCTGCAGCACAGCCCCGCCCCTGTCCCGCCCCCCGCAGCTCAGCCCCTCCTGCCCCGCCCCGCCCCCTGCCCCGCCCCCCGCAGCTCAGCCCATCCTGCCCCGTCCCAGCCCCGCCCCCTGCCCGGCCCCCCCGCAGCCAGCCCCGCCCCCTGCCCGGCCCCCCCGCAGCCAGCCCCTCCTGCCCCGCCCCCTGCCCTGCCCCCCGCAGCCCAGCCCCTCCTGCCCCGCCCCTACCCCTGCCCCCCCTGCCCTGCCCCAGCCTCGCCCCCTGCCCTGCCCCCCGCAGCCAGCCCCTCCTGCCCCGCCCCCAGCACAGCCCCCCGCAGCCAGCCCCTCCTGCCCCGCCCCCAGCACAGCCCCCCGCAGTACAGCTCCTCCTCCCCCGCCCCCTACCAGAGCCCCGCCCCCATCCCCTCCTGCCCCGCCCACTACCCCGCCCCTGTCCCGCCCCTGCAGCACAGCCCCGCCCCCAGCCCCGCCCCCTGACTGGCCCCTCGCAGCACAGCCCTTCCTGCCCCGCCCCCTGCAGCACAACCCCGCCCCCTGCAGCACAACCCCGCCCCCTGCTCTGCCCCAGCCCCGCCCCCTGCCCCAGCCCCGCCCCCCGAAGCACAGCCCCTCCTGCCTTGCCCCCTGCCCCTGCCCCAGCCTCTCCTGCCCTGCCCCCTACCCCGCCCCTGCCCAGCCCCCTGCAGCACAGCGCCCCCCAGTGTCCGGTCCTGACTGCCCGGGGAGAGTGCCCCCTGCCCAGCCCCGCCCCCTGCCCCACGGCGCTCCCCAGCGCACGGCCCTGCCTGCCCGGGGAGAGCGCCCCCTGGCCAGCCCCCTGCTCCCTGTGCACCCCACACTCACGATCATGGGGCCCTTGTTGTTCTCCCGGTACTTGTTCTCCATGAAGAGGTAGACGACCGCGGCAGCCAGCGAGTACAGGAAGGCGAAGACGGCGATGGTGACGAAGAATTCGGCGGAGGAGGAATAATCCCCAATGAGGAACACCTTCTCCACCTCGGTCCCCTTGCAGGCTGGGACGTCGAAATAGACCTGGTGGAGTCTTGAGGGAGAGGATTGGAGGGGAGATGAGGCAGGGGGCTCAGTCGTAGAGAAGGTCCCAGTCCGTATCCTGTATGTATAGCCCAGACCTCCCAGGAATAGAGCCCACTGTCAACCCTGATCGCTTATGCAAAGACAAAGGCAGTCTGTAGACAGAATACAGCTCCGGTCTGTGTAGGAGGCGTCAGTTCATATACAGCAAATATCAACCAGTTTTGTATAGCAGATGCCGGTCAATATGCTGGATATACAGCCCAGACCTCCCAGGAATACCACCCAATGTCAATCATGACAACTAACAAAAGACAAAGACTGTCTGTATACAGAATACTGCCCAGTCTGTGTAGGAGGTGCTGGTCCATATATGGACCAGGTCTGTGTAGGAGGTGCTGGGCCATATTTTTCTTATATATAGCCCAGACCTCCAGGAATAGGGCCCAATGTCACCCTGACCCACTAACACAAAGACAAAGGCTGTCCTGTTTACAGAATACAGCCCCATCTGTGTAGGAGGTACCAGTCCGTATAGTAATTATGGACCAGGGCTGTGTAGGAGATGCTGGTCCATATATTGCGCATATATAGCCCAGACCTCCCAGGAATACCACCCAATGTCAATCATGACAACTAACAAAAGACAAAGGCTGTCTGTATACAGAATACTGCCCAGTCTGTGTAGGAGGTGCTGGTCCATATATAGACCAGGTCTGTGTAGGAGGTGCTGGGCCATATATTTCTTATATATAGCCCAGACCTCCAGGAATAGGGCCCAATGTCACCCTGACCCACTAACACAAAGACAAAGGCTGTCCTGTTTACAGAATACAGCCCCATCTGTGTAGGAGGTACCAGTCCGTGTATAGTAACTATGGACCAGGGCTGCGTAGGAGATGCTGGTCCATATATTGTGCATATATAGCCCAGACCTCCTAGGAATAGCACACAATGTCAACCCTGACAAGGGCAGACTGTATACAGAATACTGCCTGGCCTGTGTAGGTGGTGCCGGTCCATATATGGGATATATATACCAGATCTGTATAAGAGATGCCAGTTCATACACTGTATGTACAGCCCAGACCTCCCAGCAATAGCGACCCTTATGAAGCCTGATTGTAACTCAAAATTGAGAGCAGGCCGTGCAAAAAATACAGCCCTGGTCTGTACAGAAGGAACCACATCATATATTCTAGAAATACAGCCCGGGCTTCCCAGAGACAGAGCCCCGTGCGCATCCTGATTTCTACCTGAAACTCAAGGGCAGGAGTCTGCACAGAGAATACAGCCTCGCTCTGTGTAGGAGGCACCAATCCATATACCATATATATAGCCCAGTCTGCCAAGGAGATGCTGGTCCATATACTATAAATACATCCCCAGCCTCCCCAGAATAGTGCCTAGTTTAAATCCTGATGCCTATCTTAAAGACAAAGGTCATCTGTATGCAGAATACAGCCCTGGGCTGTGTAGGCGGTGTCGGTCGATATACTGAATATACAGCCCAGGCTTCCCAGGAATAGTTCCGAGTGTTAATCCTGACTGCGAAGTCAAAGTCAAGGGCAGTCTGTATGTAGAATACTGCCTGGCAGTAAGGTGTCAGTTATTAATGGTGAGCGTAATTCACCATTGGAACAATTGACCAAGGAGATGCTGGTCCATATACTGTGAAGAAAGCCCTAGCCTGTATAGGAGGTGCCAGTTGATATGCTGAATATACAGCCCAGGCCTCTATGAGCCAAAGTCAGTCTGAATCTCAGCTGCTGTCCCATCCCAGTCCTTACCCATCAAAAGTCTCCAGGTCCCTACGCAGCATAACAGCCCACCGGCCGGTCCTTATGCAGTATAATGCCCAGCTCACCTGAATGGGTAGCCAAACTCCACTTCAATGTTCAGGTCGCTCTCGCTTTTATTCACACACTCAACGCTGAGGCGAAATTCCCCGCTGTAGGTCCCGCAGGTGGCGAACGCAAAGATAGCAAAGAGCTGTGGGGCAAGATGGGGCGGGTGAGACCACAGGGGGTGCTGCGGGGCGTGGGGCAGGAGCGCCGGCTGTGGGGGAGCTCCCGGCTACTCTGGCCTCTCCTGGCGGGGGTCGCTGTGGGGAGCGGGGTAGGAGCACCAGCTGGTACCAGGATTAATAACCCCGCCTCGGGGAGGGGGAGGCGGGTGGAGCGGAGAGGAATTGTGGGTAATTATAGAGGGTTAGCTGGGTCCCGCCCCCTCTAATCCCCCCAAGTGCTGGGACGAGATAAGAACCTGTCTGACCCAATTGTCCATCTGTCTGCATCGGCCGCACTCCTCCGTCCCCCGCCCCCCCCGCGCGCTGGAAGTGGAAAGGGGGGGATACTGCGGATGGGCCCGTGTGGACATTCTGGGGGGGCGGATACCAGGCTGGCTGGGCCCGTGGGTCTGGTGTGGGGAGACAGCAGGTTGGATGGGCCCGTGGGTCTGATCCGGGGGCAAATGACTCCAGAACCAGCAGGGTCCATGGGCCCTGGAATCGTTCCCCAACCAGCTGGATAAATGGGTCCATAATACGGTAGAAATGTCAAGCGAATGGGTCTGGAATCACTCCACAATCAGCAGGGTGGGGAGGGCCAGGAGCCGCTCCAGAACTGGCAGGGTGGGGAGGGCCAGGAGCTGCTCGAGAACCAGCAGGGGGGGCCAGGAGCTACTCCAGAATTGGAGGACGTGGGGGAGTCGGGAGCTGATCCAGAACCGGATGGGGAGTGGGGAGGGCCAGGAGCCACTCCAGAACCAGCAGGGGAGGCCAGGAGCCGCTCCAGAACTGGAGGGGGTGGGGGAGTCGGGAGCTGCTCCATAACCGGGGGGGGGAGGGGGTCGGAAGCCACTTCAGAACAGGCAGGGGGTGGGGAGGTGGGAACTGCTCCATAACCGGTGGGGGGGTGGGTCAGGAGCCGCTCCAGAACTGAGGGGGGGGGGTCATGAGCTGCTCCAGAACTAGCAGGATAAGGTAGGGGGTCTGGAACTGCTTCAGAACCAGTAGGGTACGATAGGGATCTGGAACTGCTCCAGCACTGGCAGGGTAGGGTAGGGGGTCTGGAACCGCTCCAGAACCAGTAGGGTAGGATAGGGATCTGGAACTGCTCCAGAACTGGCAGGGTAGGGTAGGGGGTCTGGAACTGCTTCAGAACCAGTAGGGTAGGATAGGGATCTGGAACTGCTCCAGAACTGGCAGGGTAGGGTAGGGGGTCTGGAACCGCTCCAGAACCAGTAGGGTAGGATAGGGATCTGGAACTGCTCCAGAACTGGCAGGGTAGGGTAGGGGGTCTGGAACCGCTCCAGAACCAGTAGGGTAGGATAGGAGTCTTGAACTGCTCCAGAACTGGCAGGATTAGGGGTCTGGAATCTCTCATTCTGTCTCTGGAGTTTCTCCGTCTCTGGTCTCCCCAAATCTGACGGGGGAAACAGGATCTGATAACCAGTTCTTCCTGCACCACCTTCCTCCAATCCTACAGCCCCTCCCACGCCGCCTGGCTCTGCAGGGGGGGCAGGGAACGGGCGCGGGGCCTGTCCCCTCTGGGGGGCGCTGGCTCCAAGGCCTAGGCCAGCTCCGAGGCAGTACAGATGGGACCCCCCAATTTCAGGGTCCTGGGGAGCCAGTTCGGGGGACTCACCCATTCCAGCAGTTTCAGAAACCCCAGAGGTTCCTTGAGCATCCGGAATTGTCCCCCAGCCACGACCTGTCAATCAAGGTGGAGAGAGAAGGGGATGGGGCAGGGGGAGGGGGTGATATTAAAATATCTGATATTCCATCTGTTCCTGACCCCCCCTCCCAGAGCCGCGGAGAGAACCCAGGAGTCCTGGCTCCCAGCTCCCCTGCTCTAACCACTAGACCCCACTCCCCTCCCAGAGCCAGGGAGAGAACCCAGGAGTCCTGGCTCCCAGCCCCCCCCTGCTCTAACCACCAGCCCCCACTCCCCTCCCAGAGCTGGGGAGAGAACCCAGGAGTCCTGGCTCCCAGCCCCCCCTGCTCTAACCACCAGCCCCCACTCCCCTCCCAGAGCCGGGGAGAGAACCCAGGAGTCCTGGCTCCCAGCCCCCCCTGCTCTAACCACCAGCCCCCACTCCCCTCCCAGAGCCGGGGAGAGAACCCAGGAGTCCTGGCTCCCAGCCCCCCCTTCTCTAACCACCAGCCCCCACTCCCCTCCCAGAGCCAGGGAGAGAACCCAGGAGTCCTGGCTCCCAGCCCCCCCCCCCCACTCTAACCACTAGACCCCACTCCCCTCCCAGAGCCGGGGAGAGACCCCAGCACAAGACGGTTATTGAAGATCACAACTTCCTACTAGGAAAAGCCCTGCAGGAAATACCTCCCCCAAACACATCCCCACAGCCCCCAAAACCCTTCCCTACCCCCAAACTCACTGCCCCCCATCAACAGGAACCCCCCCTTCTCCTCCCGCTGTCGCTGGGGTCCATATTAACCCCCAATTAACAAACAACCCCCTTCAGATCTGCATCCTCTCAACCCCCCCGCCTGATGCATCGCCCCCACCAGCCCCCCAACCCTGGTGGGAGACGATTCTGCCCCCACCCGTTCATAAACTGCCCCCCGATTACCCTGAACCCCCATTTCTGGCATTACACTTCCCATTTTGACCCCCCCTCCTAGCTTGCTGGTGGGGATAAATATTCCTGAGCCAGACTCGCCCCCTGGCAATCAGCCCCCCCCCGCAAATTATCTGCCCCCCCCCCCCATTGCTCCAGCCAGCAGGCGGCCGGGGGATGCACCATCCAGCCGGGCTCTGCCGCAGCAGCTGGTGGGAGAAGATTCTCGAGTCCCCCCCCCCATTGATAACGAGCCCTCCCCACGCGTGAGCCCCACATCCCGCCCCCCCGCCCCTGACCGTCATGGCAATGAATTCACTGCAGCGGCTCAGCCATCTTCCCTCCCCGCCCCCGCCCCTGCTGCAAAGGGAGGGGGGGTATTTGTGGTCCACCCCCCTCCCCCCATACCCCCCCCCACTCCAAAATAGCCGGTCCCCTCCCCCTCCATCCCATTTGAACCCCCCCCCCTTGCATCAGTCTCAGATCCCCCCCCTTTGCAGCACGGAAATATCCTAGCGCCTGAGCCCCCCCAAACACCCTGCAATCCCCCCCCCATTGCAATCTGCCTGGAGCCAATCTGTGCCCCCCCCCCCCTCCATGCATCAATTTCAGATCTCTCCCCCCCCCCATCCGCAGCTGGGAAATCTCCTAACCCCCCCCCCCATTATAATCTCATAGCTTCGAGCCCATCTGTGCCCCCCCAGCATCAATCTCAGCTTCGCCCCCCCCCCCATTTGCACCCCAGCCCGGCCCCCCCCCCCATTTGCAGGGCGTTGCATTTGAATGCAGCAGCTGGGGAAAAAAAAAAAAAAAAAAACCCCACCAAGCTGCTGGGCAGGGATTGGGGGGTGCCTGGAGGGAGTGGGGTGCATCTCCAAGGGGGGGCCCCCGCCCTGTGGGAAAAGCCCCCCCTTCCCCCGATTGCTGTCTATGGTGCTGAGAGCCAGGTGCGTACCTGATTGAGGACTTCCATCTTGGAGCCGTCTGGAGCAAGGCAGAGGGAGGAGGGGGGGCAGGGCTAGATCCGGAACAGCCGGGAGGGGGGTGTAGGCGCAGGAGGGAAAAGCGGGGGGGGGTAGGGTGACGTCACGACGGGGGGGATGTCAGTCCCTGGCTGAGGGAGCGGGAGAGATGGAGGGTGGCAGGTTCAAATCCCAGAGCCAGGGGCTAGTGGTTAGAGCGGGGGGGGGCTGGGAGCCAGGACTCCTGGGTTCTCTCCCCGGCTCTGGGAGGGGAGTGGGGTCGGAGGTGGGGGCTGGGAGCCAGGACTCCTGGGTTCTCTCCCCGGCTCTGGGAGGGGGGCGGGGGCTGGTGGGTTAGAGCAGGGGGGGCTGGGAGCCAGAACTCCTGGGTTCTCTCCCCGGCTCTGGGAGGGGAGTGGGGGCTGGTGGTTAGAGCAGGGGGGGCTGGGAGCCAGGACTCCTGGGTTCTCTCCCCGGCTCTGGGAGGGGAGTGGGGGCTGGTGGTTAGAGCGGGGGGGGCTGGGAGCCAGGACTCCTGGGTTATCTCCCCGGCTCTGGGAGGGGAGTGGGGGCTGGTGGGTTAGAGCAGGGGGGCTGGGAGCCAGGACTCCTGGGTTCTCTCCCCGGCTCTTGGAGGGGAGTGGGGGCTGGTGGGGTAGAGCGGGGGGGCTGGGAGCCAGGACTCCTGGGTTATCTCCCCGGCTCTGGGAGGGGAGAGGGGGCTGGTGGGTTAGAGCAGGGGGGTGGGAGCCAGGACTCCTGGGTTCTACTGGGGGGCAGGGGCTTCGGCCTGGCTTAGCTCCCTGTCTAGGCATCTGGGGTTGATGTGACCGCTGTCCTGCTCCCCTACCCCGATACCCTGTGATGGGGGGTTCTCCCTCCATCCCCCCCACCCGATTTCTAACTGGGGGCAGCCCCCCCATATTCCCTTGGGGCAGGAGAGCAGAGACACCTCTTCTGCCCCAGAGAATTCATTTAAGGGCCGTAGGTCTGACAGCCCCCCAACTGCCCCCCCCAGTACAACTCATCTGGGGGGCTCCCCCTACTGGATGGGGCGGGGCTTCAGCGAAGGGGGTGGGGCTGCATGAGTAACCAGTGTCCCTCGACCAATGGGGGTTTGGGGGTGAATCTCTCCCCCTGCTGGGTTATTTTCTCCTACCCCCCCCAAAGGATCGCGAGGGCCAGGACCCCACCCCAGCTGAGTCCTGAAGGCCGGAGGTCCCCTCCCAGGTCTCTCTCCCGCCCCAGGGTCAGATGGGAGCCGGCGCCCCCTAGAGGGGAAAGGCCCCAGGGCCCATTCTCCGACCCCCTGAGTCAGCCAGCTCCCCAGAGGCCCCCCGCCCTCCACTCACAGGCCCCTGGCCCCGCCCCCAGCCCAGGGCCCCACCCATTCTCCCTTCCAGCCCCTCCCCTTGTCCTTCCCCTCTGCCTTGCCCCAGCCCTGACCCTCCCCTAGACCGACCCACAACCTTTGCCCCACCCCCAATGTGACGTACAGCCCCGCCCACAGCCTTAGCTCCACCCCTTGCCCCCTCCCTGACCTGTCACCTAGCCCCGCCCCTTGGCCATTTCCAGCCCCTCCCCTAGTCCCACCCATGCCCCTTGCCCTGGGGCCCTCACCTTCTCCCTGCCCCCTGCACCACGCGAGCCCCACCCCCGGGGCCCAACCCCGCTCCCTCCCCCTAGCGCCCCCCTGCTCCTGCTCCCAGCCCCGCCGCCTACCTCCAGGGGTGAGGGGCAGTAGTAGGGTCAGCGCTTGGCCCGGTGCCCTCCCAGCCCCACATCGGGGCGGGGTGGGAGACAGAGCCAGGGACCTCCCACATCAGCTGGTAGAGCCCGGGGTCCCCCACCTGAACGAATGAAAACGTGAAGGAAGGAACGCAGGAGAACATGCAGGGGTAGGAGGGAAGAGCGAAGACGCGAGCGAGCAAAGAAACGAACGGGAGGACCGAGGGACGAACGGAAAGAACGAAGAATGACAAAGCCAGAAGACTGGAAAGAGGGGGAAAAACGAACCAAGAAATAAACAAAAAACCCGAGAAACCGGCCAAATGGAAGGATGGGGAAAATGAATGAGCGCAGGAACGAATAATAATGCTAATGGATGAGTGACCAGAGCGAAGAAATAAATGAAAACAGGAACGAAGGAGAGAAAAGAGGGATGAACAGAAAGAAGGAATAAATGAACGAAGGAACAAATAGGAGAAGCGAGGGAGAAATGGAAAGAACAAAGAAACGAACGAAGAAATGAAGGAGAAAACCAGACAAATGGAAAGACAGAGGAAATGAATGAACACAGGAATGGATGAGAAAACCGACGGATGACTGGAAAGAGCAGAGAGATAAGTGAGTGAAAACATGAATGAAGGAATGAAGAAGAGAACAGAGGGACAAATGGAAAGGGAAGAAATGACCGAAGCAACGAAAGAGAGACCCGATGAACGAATGGAAAGAGGGAAGATAGGAATGAAAGAAAAAACGAAGGAAGGAAGGAATGAGACAACCGACGGACGAATAGAAAGAACAAAGAAATGAACGAATCAAAGGGCAAAGGAGGAACAAATGAATGAAACAAGAAACGAGAGAGCGAACAAAACCACGAAAGAAAGAACAAACCAGCGGGGAAAGGAAGAGTGAAGGAGAAAAGCAACAAAGAAATTAAAAAGGAATGAACGGAGAAGGGAAGAGCAGGAGGAAGAAAACCAGGGAGAATACATTAAAAACGGACGGAAGTGGGGGAGAGATTGAAAGAGTGAACCCAGGCATCCAGGCCAAACCCCAGGGTGTCAAAACCGTGAAGGAGCGGCAGGAAAATGTGGCAGCTGGACAGAAGGGGGGGCCTTGTGGGGAGCACTGCCCAGCTGATAGGAGGCGGGGCGAACCCGAGCCCCACTCCAGCTCTGACCTCTGACAGCCAGGGTGTGAACCCAGGTGTCCGGGCTGAACCCCAGTTTGGGGACCCACAGTTTGAGGGAGCTGTGCCCGTGCAGCGTTATGTGTGGCTGTTCCTAACCGCCCTGCCCCAGAGGCAGCTGCATCGTAGACTCATAGGACTGGAAGGGACCTCGAGAGGTCGTCTAGTCCAGTCCCCTGCACTCATGGCAGGACTAAATATTATTTAGACCATCCCCGACAGGGGTTTGTCCAACCTGCTCTTCAATGTTGGAGATTCCACAGCCTCCCCAGGTAATTTATTCCAGTGTTTAACCACCCTGACAGGAAGTTTTTCCTAATGTCCAACCTAAACCGCCCTTGCTGCAATTTAAGCCCATTGCTTCTTGTCCGATCCTCAGACGTTAAGAAGAACAATTTATCTCCATCCTCCTTGTAACGACCTTTTATGTACTTGAAAACTGTTCTCATGTCCTCTCTCAGGCTTCTCTTCTCCAGACTAGACAAACCCCATTTTTTCAATCTTCCCTCTATAGGTTATAGACCTTTATCATTTTTGTTGCTCTTCTCTGGACTTTCTCGAATTTGTTCACATCTTTCCTCAAATGTGGTGCCCAGAACTGGACCCAATACTCCAGCTGAGGCCATATCAGCGCGGAGCAGAGCGGGAGAATTACTTCTTGTGTCTTGCTTACAACACTCCTGCTGATACAGCCCAGAAGGATGTTCGCTTTTTTTGCAATAGCGTCACACTGTTGACTCATATTTAGCTTGTGATCCACTATGACCCCCAGACCCTTTTCCGCAGGACTCCTTCCTAGGCAGTCATTGCCCATTGTGTGTGTGTGCGACTGACAGTTCCTTCCGAAGGGGGGCACTTTGCGTTTGTCCTTATTGAATTTCATCCTATTTACTTCAGACCATTTCTCCAGTTTGTCCAGATCATTTTGAATTTTAATCCTCTCCTCCAAAGCACTTGCCACCCCTCCCAGCTTGGTATCATCCGCAGACTTTATCAGTGTACTCTCTACGCCGTTATCCAAATCATTGATGAAGATATTGAACAGAACCGGACCCAGAACCGATCTCTGCGGGACCCCACTCGTTATGTCCTTCCAGCCTGACTGTGAACCCCTGATAACTACCCTCTGGGAACGGTTTTCCAACCAGTTTGTCACCCACCTTATAGTAGCTCCATCTAGGTTGCTTTTCCCTAGTTTGTTTAGGAGAAGGTCATGCGAGACAGTATCAAAAGCTTTACTAAAGTCTATACCAAGTCTACCGCTTCCCCCTGTCCACACAGCTTGTTACGCTGTCAAAGAAAGCCATCAGGTTGGTTTGACATGATTTGTTCCTGACAAATCCATGCGACTGTTACTTATCACCTCATTATCTTCTAGATGTTTGCAAAGCGATTGCTTAATTATTTGCTCCATTATCTTTTCTGGTACAGTGAAGCTGACTGCTCTGTAATTCTCGGGTTGTCCTTATTCCCCTTTTTGGAGCTGGGCACTAGATTTGCCCTTTTCCAGTCTTCTGGAATCTCTCCCGTCTTCCAGGACTTCTCAAAGCTCATGGCCAATGGCTCAGCCATCTCCTCAGGCAGCTCCGTGAGGATTCTAGGATGCATTTCATCAGGCCCTGGTGGTGTGAAGACATCTGACGTGTCTAAGCAATTGTTAACTTGTTCTTTCCCTATTTTAGCCTCTGATCCTACCTCGTTTTCGCAGGCATTCACTACGTTAGCCGGCCACTCGCCACCGGGACAGAGAAGTCATTAAGCACCTCGGTCATTTCCACATTTTCTGTTATTGTTTTCCCCCCCTACCTGGCATCTCAGGTCCTCACGTATCCCTAGAGGCCAGGCTCTCCAGGTCTCCTCCCAGGGCATGGTCTCTTCACCATACTCCCTGATTGGAGTGGGATCTTCATGTGCCATAAGCTCCTGTCAGAGCTCCACCTAGACAGACACAGACATCAGGAACCCAGGCATCCTAGCTCCCAGCCCTCCCCCACTGTAACCATTAGGCCCCCACGCCCCTCCTGCCTCCCTGTGCCCCCTGCTCTAACCACTTGATCCCACTTATCCCCGCCCCAGAGCTGGGGAGAGTACCCAAGAGTCCTGGCTCCCAGCCCGCTCCCCACAAGCGCCAGACCCCACCCACTCCCAGAGCAGGGAAAGAACCCAGGAGTCCTGCCTCCTACCTCTCTGGCTTTTCTGTCAGTTGCTCAGCGAGCTGCAGAGAGGGAGGATGGTGAAATGCCACCAGTGAGGAGTCACCACAGACCCCCCACCCCACAGCCGCCCCCAGGGGTCAGGGATCCAGGGTCCACCTCAGCCGGCCCCACTCACCTTTCTTCAGCTCCAGGGAGATCTCGACCTGCTTTGCCAGCTTGGGGGGGGGGATCAGACTTGCGCCCCTCCAGCCCGGGACCCTCCCTCTGCCCCCCCGATCCAACCCACAGATCCCACTGTCCCCCTTCTGGCTGGGACCAATAAGCCCACGTCTCCCCCTTTCACCCCCCACAATCTGCACTTGGTCCATCTTTGACAGCACAGCTAGGAGGGGTTAGCACCTGGTGTCTGATCTGTGAGGCCCGGAGCCCTGGCAAAGACCCCCCTGCTCAGCCCCCCGCTCAGCCCCCCGCCCCACTTCCTGCTCCACGGCACCCCCCAGCGCCCGGCACCGACTGCCAGGGGAGAGTGCACCCCCCCCCGCCCCCCGGGGAGCTGCAGCCCCTAGCCTGGTACCTTGGACAGCTCCTGCGTGTGGGGTGCTGTTCTGGAACCGGCTGTGGACTTTGTTCCGGAGCTGCGCGGACACCGCCTGCAAGGGGCAACAGGGGGCTAGATGGGGAGGTAGGGCACAGATTCATTCCCCCTATCCACACACTGACCCAAAGCGCCATAACCTCGCCCCCCCATACATCTTATCCCCCCTGCCCCTCCTCTTCCCCAGAGGGTGCCAATCAGAGCCAGGCATCCCCAGCTCATTAACCCCTTCCTGGCTCGACTCCCCCGACTGTCTCAACAGGGGTTAGAGCGGGGGCGGGGGGCTGGGAGCCAGGACTCCTGGGTTCTCTGCCCGGCTCTGGAAGGGGAGTGGGGTCTAGTGGTTAGAGCAGGGGGGCAGGGGGGGGGGGAGGCACTGGGAGTCAGTGTTTGCCTGTGCCCCTGCTGGAGGGGACGAGACGGAAGGGATGGATTGGGGGGAACCGGGCCCTGCCCTGTTCAGCTCCTTCTGCCCTCAGCTCCTGCCCCTCCTCAACCCCCCAGCCCCACAACGAACCCCTCTGTCCCTCTCCCAGATCCCAGCCCCTTCCAGCCCCACCCCCTCTAGCCCCTCCCCCAGCTCCCAGCCCCGCCCCACACCCCTCCCCCAGCTCCCAGCCCCGCCCCCTCTAGCCCCTCCCCCAGCTCCCAGCCCCGCCCCACACCCCCACCCCTCCCCCAGCTCCCAGCCCCGCCCCAGCCCCACCCCCTCTAGCCCCTCCCCCAGCTCCCAGCCCCGCCCCCTCTAGCCCCTCCCCCAGCTCCCAGCCCCGCCCCACACCCCACCCCCTCCCCCAGCCCCACCCCTAGCCCCTCCCCCAGCCCCACCTCCTCTAGCCCCTCCCCCAGGTCCCAGCCCCTCGCCCGCTTGCCCCTCCTGCCCCTCCCCCGACAGGGCCCGCCCCCGCCAGGCCTTTAAAGGCGCGGGTGACTTTATGCGCGGAGCATAGAGTTGCCGAGGAGGGCGAGGGAGAGAGCGTCGGCCGGAAGCAGGAACCATAGAGACGGGCCGGGCCCGCTGGGGGAAGAGAGTCGCGCCTAGAGGCCGGAGGATCATCGAGAGGCTGGAGGTCGAGGAATAGCCGCCTCCCCCCGCCCCTATGAACCGGAAGTTATGACCATAGAGATGCAGAAGCGGAAGCCGGAAAAGAGGGAGCGTCGCCAGCAGCACGGCTGTGACTTGAGGACCAGAGAAATGTAGCAAGCGCACGCGAGAGAGCGTCGCCCGCCCGCGCGGAAGTGGCGACCATAGAGCCTTAACGGACAGAGCGTCTCCTGTGAAACCGGAAGCGCGGTGATCATAGTGACGCAGGCAGGGAGCGTCACCTCCTTTGGTCCTCCGAGGAGGGCTGCAGCGCCCCCTCCCCCCTCCCAATTAGTGCAACCATTAGTGAGCCGGAATTAACTAGTAATGAGTGACGCAGCTGGGAGGGGCTCTCCCTGGCTGCCCCCACTTCAGACCCACCCAGGCCAATTACTGGAACCCTGAATCAGCCCTGATGAGCCAGCCCCAATTAGCTAATTACCCCCAATTAACGAGAGCCCGGGGGGGGGTCATTAATGCAGGTGCCCGGGGATGGGGGGGGGGGGCAGCGCCAGGGTCGGTTAATGACCCAACCAGGGTCAATCAGCGCCGCCCAATTAACCCTGGGCTAATTAATGAGGCTGCAGCGCTAACGAGCGGCCAGGGCTGGGGGCCGCCCAATTAACCTGGGCTAATTAAGGAGGCCCCGGTGCTGCCCCCCCAGATCCTCTACCCATCCATCCCCCGCTGCCTCCCCAGGGTCCCGCCCCCCCCCCCCCCATTGCCCGGAGCTCCCTTCCCTCGGCCCGCCCCGCCCCGCCTCTCGCCCACGCACCCCCCTGACCACGGCACCCTGGGGGTCGCCCCCCTGCCAGGCCGGTCCTGGGACGTCCCTGCCAGCCCTGGCGGGGTGCCTCAGCCCCGGCGGCGCGCCCGCGTTTCGCCCCAGATGCCTGGCTCGGGCGGACGCACCGGGGCCGAGCAGGAACCCCAGAGGCTCTGTCTCGGAGGCCGCGTGGCCGACCCTGGAGGAAGAGCCGGACCCCGGGGCTGCCCCGGTAATGGGGTTGGGGCACAGCTCGATGGGCCTAGGTGCTGGGGACACGGAGAGAAGACGACAGGCTCAACCCTCCCCGTGAGCCGCCCCTGGCTCCTTGTCGCTCCCAGCCCCGGCCATCGGGCGCTGGAGAATCTCCGATTTCCAAGGCGAAAGAACCAGGAGCCTGCGGGGCAGCGGCCAGTGCCCGCAAACACGGCCCCCGCGCCCCCCAAAGCCCGAGAGAGCAAAGGACTCATTCCCCCCCCACACACACACACAGACATCCCAAATCAGACTCTGCACACGGGGCCGTGTTAGAAAATCGGCGGCGGCCTGGGTTTATTTATAAGCGTCTCAGAGCGAATATTTATTTCCATGTCTCGGTACAAAACCGGGGAGGGGGGTACGGGTGGAGTTGGGGTAGAGCCAGCCCCCCAAAAATGTAATAGAGCTATCACCCCCCCCAAAGGCTGCTGGTCCCCTTTCACGCACCCCAATAGCCATAGCTCCCCCCTTCTTCAACCCAGCCCCCCCTTTTCTATCTGTAACCTCCCCCTCATTCCCTCCATGCAACCTAGCCCCCAAAGCTGCACTACGCAAAGCACCCCCCCAATCTCCCCATCCTGTTTTCAGACATGCTCTCCTCCCCCATATCACCCCACACCTTCCCCCTTTGAAACTACCCCTCTTCCCATCGCTAGAGGGGAACAGGCCCCGTGCCCCATTCCCTGCCCCCCCTGAGCCAGCCAGCCCCCTGCACTGGGGCTGGAGGGGAGCTGATGCCCCCTAGAGGGGAAATGATGGCGGATCCTTCATCCGCACCCCCAAAGTCAGAGACCTGTGGGCGTTGTTGGCGGTGGGCTGGGCAGGGAGTGTGGAAAGGCAAATGAGAACCCCCTGAACCCCGGCTTTGTACAGGCCAGGAAAGGTTTATAATTTTCTCTTAAAAAAAAAAATTGTATAAAATAATTTTAAAAAAATTCCCTCCCACCATGTCCCCCCAAAATCTGCCTGAGTCCCCCACAAGACATAGACCCCCAAAAAAACACTCTCCTCACCCCTATTTAGGGGACATATATGCAATGGGCCTATGGACCCCCCCGCTCATATGTTTTTGGGGTGCCACACTTTGGGGGGGCCATGAAAAGTTATAGCCCGTGAGTCACTCCTCCAAATGTCACCCCAAAATAGCAGCCAATTTGGGGGAGATAAATGTGGGTGCTTGGACATTTTTATGCACCCCCCAAAAGAGGACCCCATTAGTAGTTGACCCCCAAGGCTTGCAGGATTTGGCTTATAGCTGTTTAATTCACCCTGTACCCCATTTTCTGAAGCACCCCTTTTTATTCCCCCAGTAGAGCAGATTTTGGGGTGCATTTGGGTGAGTGCCTCAGTACCCCATTTTCTGAAGGGACACCCCATAGCTAGACACCCCAGGAGTGCAAGTTTTGGGGTACACCTGTTTTATCCAGGGGACCCCTCATACATAGCCCTCCTCCATGAAGCAGATTTTGGGAGTACACACTCAGAAGAGGGGGGAAATGTATTGGAAGAAGCTGGAAATAGGGACACCCCCATCCCAAAATTGGGGTGGACAGCCCCCTCGGGAATGAGCTGACACCCACTGGTTTGGAGGGGCCGTGTGGGGGCCGATCAGCCTCCTCCTCCAATGGCCCCACCCCAATTTTGTCCCTCTTAGGTTTTAGGGTGCATGGCTCTGTTCACAGTGTGGGCTCGAATGAACCCCGATATTAACACAGCTGTGGGGAATAGCTCCTTTTGGGGGCTCCCCCAATCACAAGCACCCCCCACCTACACAGCCTGTTGGGGAGAGGCCAAGGGGCCCCACTGACCCTCAAGTAGGCTGTGTGGGGGGGGTGTCCCCTGATGCTCCACAATCAAGGTGGGGGGGGGAAAGGAGGGGTAGTTTAGGGGAGGCGTGTGCGTGGGGGAGAGGGGTGGGTGTGGGGGATTATCCATTAAGGAAGAGAACAAATCGAGAGGGGCGGCAGTATGAAAGGAAGGGGTGGAGCCTGTCAAAAAGGGGCGTGTCTTGCAGGAAAGGGGGGAGTCTATAACTAGAGGGGTTGGGACTGCAAATAAAGGGTGGGGCCTATGTAAAAGGGGTGTGGTCTGGAGAGGGCATATATGGGGGGGCTAGAAAAGGGGCAGGGCCTACACAACAGGGCAAAGAAGGAGGGTAAAAGGGACAGAGTCTAAAAGTCTGAGGCCCAGGCCCTCCTGCTGAAAGGGGTGGAGCCTATGTGATGGGGAGAAGCTTGAGGAGGGGGTGGAGCTTTTGGAACTCTGGTGCTGTGCACAGACAGCTGGGGCGGGGCCTATACAATGGGGTGGAGCTTGAGCTGAGAGGGAGGGAGGGGCTTACGAGCCTGGAACACCGCCCATGGAGTGAAAGCAGCGGGGCCCACACCGCGGGATGGAGTTAGAGAGAAAGGGAGGAGCTTGCAGAGCCTATAAAAGAGGGGGGCAGAGCCTGGAGACAGCCAGGGGGTGGAGCCCAATGGGATTAGAGGTGTGGCTCCCCTGGCTCCTCCCACCCCAGAGGGGCGGGGCCAGGATCAGGAATCCTCCTCCATGCTGAAGCTGCTGCGGCGGCTGGAGCCTTTGGAGGCGCCGGGGGAGAGGGACGAGAGCAGGGGGTCGGAGGCCCCCAGGGGCGACAGGGGCCCCCCGTCCTCCATGAGAATGTCCTCCAGGCCGCCGTCAGCCCCCAGCCCCAGAGGGAAGCCCAGCCCGGCATCCCCCAGCTCCTCCGAGGGGAAGGCCAGGCCCAGGAGGCAACAGGCGGGATCCGGGGCACAGGAGGGGCCCCCCAGGAACGGAGGTGGTCCGGGGCCCTCCGGCTTGGCGCCCTCCCCAGCGCCCCCCAGGGGCAGCAGCCCTGCCGGCGAGGTGAGGGGCAAGCCGTGCAGCTGGGCTTGCATCTCCAGTTCCTGCAGGGGGAGAAAAGGGGTGGTTGGCAGAGCGCCCCACTGATCCGCCCCACTCCCCAGCCCCACAGTGCCCCCACAGCGCCCGGCCCCGCCTGCCAGGGGAGAGCGCCCCCTGCCCAGCCCCACGGCGCCCCCTGCAGCACAGCGCCCCCCCAGCGCCCGGCCCCGCCTGCCAGGGGAGAGCGCCCCCTGCTCAGCCCCACGGCACCCCCTGCAGCACAGTGCCCCCTGCCCAGCCCCACGGCGCCCCCTGGCTGACCTGCACACGGAGCTGCAGGCTGCGGTTCGCTTGCTCCAGCTTGCGCTGTCTCAGCTCCATCTCCTTGGAGCGCTGCTGCTCCTTCTGCAGCTTGCGGATGTAATCCACGGAGGCCTTCAGGATGGTGCCTTTGTTCCAGCGCATCTCCCTGGGGGCAGAAAAGGAGCAGGGGGGCTGGGAGCCAGGACTCCTGGGTTCTCTCCCCGGCTCCGGGAGGGGAGTGGGGGCTGGTGGTTAGAGCAGGGGGGCTGGGAGCCAGGACTCCTGGGTTCTCTCCCTGGCTCTGGGAGGGCAGTGGGGGCTGGTGGGTTAGAGCAGGGGGGCTGGGAGCCAGGACTCCTGGGTTCTCTCCCCGGCTCCGGGAGGGGAGTGGGGGCTAGTGGTTAGAGCAGGGGGGGCTGGGAGCCAGGACGCCTGGGTTCTCTCCCCGGCTCTGGGATGGGAGTGGGGTCTGGTGGGTTAGAGCAGGGGGGTTTGGGAGCCAGGATGCCTGGGTTCTCTCCCCGGCTCTGGGACGGGAGTGGGGTCTGGTGGGTTAGAGCAGGGGGGGCCGGGCCCCCACCCAGCCCCGTCCCACACACACTTACGGGTCGTTGGATTTGGGAATGAGGGTTCCCAGCTCCTTGATTCGGTCGTTGATGTTGAATCGTCTGCGTCTCTCAACTGCAGAGGGAGAAATTGCGGCTCAGACGCCCTGGCCCCAGCCAGCCCGGGGTCCCCCCCACCTACCGTCCAGCCCCCAATTCCTGCCACTCACCCCTCCATGATTAACATCCAGGGCTCCCGAAACCTCTTCCTCCGCGTCACGTGGCTGGGAGTTCCCCTGGCCAACGTCAGCGCGATTTCTCATTCAAGTGTGACCCAGCTCCCCTCATGGGTGTAATAGGGGGGTGGGGGTCCTGTGACTCCCCCCCAAATATCTGTGCCCCCCCCCAAACTGCAGCCCCTCAAGAAGGCTCCACCCACTGCGGGGGGACGACACTCACTCAGGTTGTGATTGTCCTTTTTCTGCCTCTCCTTCATCAGCGCTTTGGCTTCGTTCTCTGTAACCAGGGAAGAAGGGAGCGTATCAGCGGGACAGACGGACGGGCGTCTGGAAAGACACAGCACCCACCGCCGGGGAAGGGGGGGGAGCGCCCCCTGCCATGCCCCCCCACCCCGCCGCTGCTCCCCACACCGTGGCGCCCCCTAGCTTCCGGTACCTGACAACTCTGTCTTGATGTTGGGCAGGTCGGCAGGGCAGGAGTTGCTGACCGGGACGGTTGGGTCTGAGAGCCCCGGGCTGCTATAAATCTCCAGCAGGTTCCCGGCCACCGGCAGCTGCGCGGGAGACAAGGGGTTAAAATTCATTGCGGGGCAGTGACACCTCCCGGCCTAGGGGGGCGCTGTCTGGCCCGGCCACTACCTTGCAGGATGCCTTAAAGGGGCGGCATCTTGGCAGGGATGTTCCCGCCCACCCAGGCGCCCTTAAAGGGGTGAAGCCTCAGTTGGCCGCCACCCCCAGTCGGCCTTAAAGGGGCAGAGTCCAAACCCACCCCTGTCGGCCTTAAAGGGGTGGAGGCTCAGCCAGCTGCCTCCTCCCACTCACCCTTAAAGGGGCGGTGTACCAACCTACCCGGTTGCCTTTAAAGGGGCGGAGTCCAAGCCAGCCACCACCTCCCACTCACCCTTAAAGGGGCAGTGTCCCAACCTACCCGGTTGCCCTTAAAGGGGCGGAGTCCAAGCCAGCCACCACCTCCCAGTCACCCTTAAAGGGACAGTGTTCCCCCTCCTACCACCCCAGCTGCGATCTGCAAGGGCCGCCCCCCGACCCTGCCCCCCATTACCGTGCTGGGCAGCTGCAGCCCCCCGTCCACGGACATGTAGTTCAGCATCTCGTCATTGTAGCTGGACTCCAGGCTGATGATCTCATCGATGACATCATCGATCTGGGGACGGGGGGGTCGTTAGATGTGTTTCCCAGGGTAGAGGGGAAAGTGGGTGTCCCCGCCCCACCCCCCGCAGTGTGCAGGGAGCGGGGTAGGTTGGGAGGGGCGGGAGAGGGGCAGACGGGGAGGGCAGCTGGGATGTGGGCAGCAGGAGCCCAGCGATGTGGGCTGGGGGGCTAGGATGGGGGCCATGGGGGCGCAGAAGGGCTGGATGGGGGCAGGGGTTTGGGGTGGGGGCACAGAGGGGGGAAGGGAAGGGGTTTGGGGGAATGGGGGTGCAGAGGGGGCCAAGGGGTTGGATGGGGGGCAAGGATTTGGGGCAGGGGACGGATGGGGGACACAGGGAGCAGAGGGGCTGGATGGGGGGCAGTGATTCGGGGCAGTGGCACAGAGTGGGGAAGGGAAGGGAGCTGGGGGAATGGGGGAGCAGAAGGGGCTGGATGGGGGGCAGGGATTCGGGGTGGGGGCGCAGAGGGGGGGACCCCCACTCACCTCTTTCTCCGAGTTGGAGCCGATGTGCAGCATGGCCATGGGGCTGTTGGGGGCGCTGCCGGGGCCCGAGGCGGGCTGCTGCCGGGGGGGCAGGCTGTGGGGCTCGGGGGCCGAGGCAGCCTGCGGGGAGCGGGCGGGGGCCCCGGGGCTGGAGCCCGCCAGGGCCTGGGCGGCCAGCTTGTTGCCCATGGTGGTGGAGAGGTACTGCTTGACCTGCTGCCGCTGGGCCTCCTGGATGTGGTACCGGGTCGGGTTCTCCAGATGGGTCTGGACCTGGGGGGGGGCAGAACAGGGGCCGTTAGGGGTGAGCCCCTCCCCGCCCCCCCCACAGCCAGCCCCTGAATGCCAGCTGGCGCTCCCTAGAGGGGACAGGCCCCTGCCCCATTCCCCACCCCCCTGAGCCAGCCAGTCCCTGCCCTGGAGCTGATGGGAGCCGGCGCCCCCTAGAGGGGACAGGCCCCTGCCCCATTCCCCACCCCCCTGAGCCAGCCAGTCCCCGCCCTGGGGCCGGATGGGAGCCGGCACCCCCTAGAGGGGACAGGCCCCTGCCCCATTCCCCACAGGGCCCCGGGCTCTCACCTTGAGCACCTCGACCGGGACCTGGGCGGCGGGGCGGGGCAGGGGGCTGCTGACGGAGATGGCCGGGGTGGGGGGCGCAGGGTTGGGGGGCAGGAACTGGGCCGCCTGCTGCTGCTCCCGCCGCTCCTGCTCCTGGGTCTGCGCCCGCATCAGCTGCTGCCGCAGCAGCACCCGCGACGACGACATGCTGGGGCCGGGGGGGTCCCCCAGGGCTGGGGGGGGCCGGCGGCTGCAGGGGGGCGGCCGGGGGGCTGGGAGAGACAGACAGGGTTAGAAACGGGGGGGGGCATGCACAGAATCCTCCCCTCCCCCCATACAGCCCCCCAAATCCTCCCCCTCCCCCCACCATCCTCCCCCCACCCCTCCCTGTACACCTCCCCCCATTTCCTGCTCCCTGTCCATCCCCCCTCCCACCCCCATTGTCCACAGGCAAATATCGAAGACGGCTAAAGGTGGCCATCTTGGATTTAGTCCATGGGGGCGCTGGGGCCAATTTGGGGGTGGGGACTTGTATAATTGGGGTGAGGGGGCCCTTTGCTCCCCCACCCCCCTTCTCCGCCCCCTGGCGGTCAGAGCCTGGTGTGGGAGGCTGCCCCAGGGAATGCCCCCCCCCCCCCCCCCCCAGCCACCATCTGGCATTGGGGTCTTTGCATCTCCATGGGGTTTGCAGGATGGGGGGGGCCCAAAGTAGGGAGAGGGTGACAGGAGAGGGGCCCTACTAAGAGCTGCCCCAAGATGGCCGCCTTACCTCCCGGAGATGGGCTGGCTTTTGAGCTCGTAGAAGTTGTCCCCGGCCAAGGAGAAGACGTTCTCTAAGTCAATGTCCGCGACGATGCCCGACTCAGGGAGCAAAGACTCAAGGCTGGGGAAGGGCGGGGGAGACAGGGCGAGCGTGAATCCTTGTGCATGGATCTCGTGCAAATTTCTCACGGCGCATCCTCCCCCTGCCCCCTCGTGCCTCCCCAGTAGACGCAAGAGTTGGCCTTGGGTGTTGGCCATGGGCGTTGGCCATGGGCGTCATTGTCATGAGGGACTCGCGAGCGCCCCCTACTGGCTGGTGCCCGCCACTAGACGCCTCCTCACCCCCTGCCCATCCTTGCACCAGGCCCTCGGGCGATGAGGGGTGGGGGGCAGGGGTAACCCCCCCAGACACACCGGGGGGGGACACTTCCTGGTTTGAGATTGACCCAGAGAGGGAGACCCAAGGTGGCGGGGTTGTGGGGACCCTGAAATGGCTGCTATGGGGGGGGGGGGTCCAACACAGATGGGGGGAGCAGGGTTAACCATCTAGGGAATACACCACAACCCCCCCCCCCCACACACACACACACACCCCTCTTGGGCCCAGAGACTCTCGCCTTCCCGGCGCTCCAACCACCCTGACTACGCCGCAGAGACGCACAACTCCCGACAACCAACAACCGCCCTTCGCCAGACCCACTCCCCGTCCTGCCCACAACACCCACAAAAGACCCCCTCCCCGGTTCCTTTCCTCTTGGGATCTCACCCCGTAACCTGCCGGCTCTACCGTGTGTGTAGCCGGCCGGGGTCTGTTACGGGATCCCAGGAGATCTCTGGGCAGGGCAACGCTTGCCAAAAAAAGGGGAAGGGGCTGGGATCTAGTGGGTCCCTGGGACAAAGCTTTTACCAGGATCCAGGATCTAGTCTGTTAACAGGAAGAGGGATCTCGTTGGTCCCTAGGACCCAGAGCTGAGACCTAGTTGATCCACGGGGGCAGGACCAGCTCTCTGTGCAGGATCTGGGATCCAGTTGATCCCTGGGACAAATCTCTTAACAGGAGCAGGGACCTAATCTGCGCACGCCTGGGAGAAATCCAGCTTCTCGATCCCCCACCCCTGGCCGAAAACGGGCGTTCCTCCCCGGCACCAACGTGCGCCAGATCTTCCAGGGGCAACCGTGGGGCGGGGGGGGGGGCGTGCGTGGAAGTGGCGGGGGGTCAATCTACCCCCCCACACACACACACACTTTGGGAACAAACAATCCACTTCCCAAAGGTGAATCAAGCCGGTGTGAACACCCTCCCCTCCCGGCGAGGCCCCGGCTCCGGTCCCGGAGAGCGCCGGGCAAAAAAGGCCAGAAGAGAAATTGGCACAAATGTCACTAGTGGCCAGGGATGGGGGGGGGGCCCCCTTTGCCCAGCTCTGATCTGCCCACCCCCAGAGATCAGACCCTGCCCAGGGGGGAGGGGGAAATGTGGCTCCTGGCCTGCGGCCCAAGGGGAGCAGATACTGGGGTGATCTGGGGGGGGACGGGAGCCGGCTGCGA
Organism: Emys orbicularis; assembly: GCF_028017835.1. Taxonomy (NCBI): domain Eukaryota; kingdom Metazoa; phylum Chordata; order Testudines; family Emydidae; genus Emys; species Emys orbicularis. The sequence goes on from NW_027045156.1 coordinate 322,247, forward strand.
CTTTCCCACCACTTCCCGGGCTTGTTGCTTTTAATATAAAGAACACATGAAACGTGACAGGGGCCAGCAGGGGGCAGCAACCCACCCTTAAAGGGACCCCCCCTGCATTCCAGGACTCCCTCCCCCCACCCAGTAAAGGGGGGCATTGGAGTCATTTAATGACCAGTCTGCCCCAAACCAAGGTAGATGGGAGTCAGGACTCCTGGGTTCTCTCCCCAGCTCTGGAAGGGGAGTGGGGTCTGGTGGGGTAGAGCAGTGGGGGCTGGGAGCTCGGACTCCTGGGTTCTCTCCCTGGCTCTGGGAGGGGAGTGGGATCTAGTGGTTAGAGCAGAGAGGCTGGGCACCAGGACTCCTGGGTTCTCTCCCTGGCTCTGGGAGGGGAGTGGGGGCTGGTGGTTAGAGCAGGGGGGGCTGGGAGCCAGGACTCCTGGGTTCTCTCCCTGGTTCTGGGAGGGAAGGGGGGTCTGGTGGAGTAGAGCAGGGGGGGCTGGGAGCCAGGATTCCTGGGTTCTATCCAGGGGTGCTGGAGCAATTTTTATGGGGGGGTGGAATTGAGGAGGGATGCCTTGATCCCAGATACTTACACAGCCCTTTGGAGGGGTCTCTACAGACACCCGGCCCCTCCCCACCCCCATCTCAAGCTCCAAAACACCCCAGCTGGGGATGGGGTCCAAAGGGTTAAGGGAGTTTAGGCCTTTCCAGGCCTTTGGGGGTTAAAATACCACCCCCCCCAAACACACACACTTGGAAATTGCAATGATGAGAGTTATAGTCTCCACCTCCCGCCCCCCCAGACACCTGCTTTTGCTTTCAATATGACATGGTGCAGGGGGCTGCGGGTCGGGAGTGAGGGGCACCAGCAGATGGGGGGGGGGGGGGCTGGGACTCCCAGTGGCGGAAGGAAATTGAATGGCAGGGAAAGACGCGGACTCAGCAGCTGGAGAGGAAGTGACAGAGACTGGGGCGGGGGGGAGTCAGCTCAGCTCCAGGCTGTCTTGGGTGTGGAGGGGTCAGGGGATGGGGGGCTCCCCCCGGTCGGCCCCGGTTCCCCTGGAAAGGTGAAGTTCCCTCCCGCTGGAGGGGAACTTCACTGGAGCCTTGTCTGAAATCTAACCCGCTCCCCCCCCCCTCCACAAGAGCCTTCTCCAGTGCACACACACCCCCCCCCCCCCGTGAGCAGAGCGCCTGGGTTCTGTCCCTGGCTCTGGGAGGGGAGTGGGGTCTAGGGGATAGAGCAGGGGGAGCTGGGAGCCAGGACTCCTGGGTTCTCTCCCAGCTCTGGGAGGGGAGTGAGGTCTAGTGGTTAGAGCAGGGGGGGCTGGGGGCCAGGACTCCTGGGTTCTCTCCCGGCTCTGGGAGGGGGCTGGGGGCTGGTGGTTAGAGCAGGGGGCTGGTTCCAGGCCTTCCCCCAAGTCGCTGAGTGACCTTCAGTGACTAGCCCCCTTGTGGCCCCCTCCCCCGCTCCAGGGATCATTAACCAGACCCTGGAGCCCAGGGGTCTGGGTCGAGAGGGTCCAGAAATGTCCATAGAGCAGGGTTGGGGGAGGGGGGTGTCTGTTACAGCAACTCTGTGAGCGGAGAGAACCCAGGAGTCCTGGCTCCCAGCCCCCTGCTCTAACCACTAGGCCCCACTCCCCTCCCCCACACTCCTGGCTCCAGATGCAGCCAGCGACCCAGGCCCCCCCCCCCCCCCACCAGGTCCCCCCTGGCCGGTCGCTCTCCTGCCAGCACCAACCCCTGGTGCCCAGACGGTGCCAGGGGCACTGAGACCCCACGTCCCTGGGCACCAGCCTGTGCGCCCCTCCCAGCTCTGCCGGTGCCCCTCACTCCCGACCCGCAGCCCCTGCCAGCCTGGCTCTGCCCCCCCCTAGCTCTGCCGGTGCCCCTCACTCCCGACCCGCAGCCCCTGCCAGCCTGGCTCTGCCCCCCCCAGCTCAGGGGTGCCCCTCACTCCCGACCCGCAGCCCCTGCCAGCCTGGCTCTGCCCCCCCCCCAGCTCTGCCAGTGCCCCTCACTCCCGACCCGCAGCCCCTGCCAGCCTGATTCTGCCCCCCCCCCCCAGCTCTGCCGGTGCCCCTCACTCCCGACCCGCAGCCCCTGCCAGCCTGGCTCTGCCCCCCCCCCCAGCTCTGCCGGTGCCCCTCACTCCCGACCCGCAGCCCCTGCCAGCCTGGCTCTGCCCCCCCCCCCCAGCTCTGCCGGTGCCCCTCACTCCCGACCCGCAGCCCCCTGGAGATTCAACCCATCCCCTGAATGGTGGAGAGGGGGAATCTAATGACATGGGGGGGGGGGTGTTTTCTGTTACCTAGAAATTGGGGCTGGGGGGGGGTGTGTGGACCTGGGCCGTTTGGGGCAGGAGCTGGGACCGGGGGGGGGGGTGAGTGGCTGGCGCAAGTGGGGAGCAGATGCTGGGGGGGGGAAGGAAGAAGGAGGGGGAGGGAGACCGAGAAGGGAGGAGACACCAGGGGGGAAGGGGGGGTCCGTGGAGGGAGGGGGACTCCAGCAGACAGGGGGGTCCCGTCCCGGGGGTCTCTGCCCCCCTCACCTCAGCACCTGGACGGCCTCGGCCGTGCGAGGTCCCTCCAGCAGGACGTAGACGGTCGGGGGGCCCCGCTGGGGGTCGGGATCCCGGGCCCCCTGCCCCGCCCCATGCGACATCCTCCCCCCCCGCAGGGCTCCCGGCCCGGGGGGGGCGAGCGGGGGTCCCGGCTGGACGGGTCCTCCCCCGGGGGGGCGCTGGGCCACACGGGCGGCTGCTGGCTCTGGTGCGGGACCCCCCGAGCCGCGATCGCGGCCGATAAACACCGGGCCGGAGAGTTATTGCCTCATCCCGGGCTGGAGGGGGGGGCTCGCCAAGGGAAATGACGTCACGTCGGGAAACACCCCCCAGCCCAGGGGGGTGCAAGGGGGGCATTTGACACACGAACAGCTGGTGCTCCTCACTCCCGACCTGCAGCCCTGGGCTCCCCCCACCCCCAGCCCTGCCGGTGCCCCTCACTCCCGACCTGCAGCCCCTGCTCGCCCAGCCCTGGGCTCAGGGCCACCCGGGGGCAGGGGACAAGTGGGGCAATTTGCCCCGGGCCCCACAGGGGCCCCTACGAGAATATAGTATTCTATAGTATTGCAACTTTTTTTTTATGGAAGGGGCCCCCCAAATTGCTTTGCCCCAGGCCCCCTGAATCCTCTGGGCAGCCCAGGCTGGGGTCCCCCCCAGCCCTGCCAGTGCCCCTCACTCCCGACCTGCAGCCCCTGCTAGCCCAGCCCTACCCCCACCCCAGCTCTGCTGGTGCCCCTCACTCCCCACCTGCAGGGGCCCCTAGATCTGTATGGGGAACAGTTGTGGGTGCAGTTCCAGGGTTGGCCAGCAGGGGTTGCTCTTACTAGACTCGGACTTGCCCAGGCCCAGGGGGGTCAAGCCCAGGGGGTCTGACTGGGGTTACGTGGGGTGCAGCGTCAGGCTCAAAGCCTCACATGGATTTCCGGGGATCCCACCCGTAAGCCACTCGGGCTGAGCCCCCGTCTCTGGTTGCGTGTGTGCGTTTGTGAGTCTGTTGGTGCGTCCAACGGCGTGTGGAGCTTGTGTCCATGCGTGTGTCTCCATCACTAGTGGTTTGTGGGTTTGTGTGTGCGAGTTGTTGCTGTGTGAGTCTGTGCGTCTGTCAGTCGTCGTTGTGCATGGCAGATTGTGTGTGTGTGTGTGTATCAGTTTTGTTGGCGGACGTGTGATCGTGTCTCTCTCTGTGTGTATTGATTGTTGTGGTGTGTGTGTGTGTGATTGTGCATCTCTGCATATCAGTTGCCGTAGTGTGATTGTGTAGCTCTTTGTGGGTATCAGTTGTCATTGTGTGTGTCCGATTGTGTGTGTATGTGTATGTCAGCTGTTGTGCTGTGTGTGTGATTGTCTGTCTCTGTGTGTATCAGTTCTCGTGGTATGTGTGTGTGATTGTGTATGCCTGTTTGTGTATCAGTTGTCATGGTGTGTGCGATTGTGTATCTGTGTGTATCAGCTGTCATGCTGTGTGATCAGTTGTGCCTCACTGTGTGTATCAGCTGTTGTGGTATGTGTGTGGCTGTGCATCTCTGTGTGTGTATCAGTTGACATGGTGTGTGTCTGATGCTGTGTCTCTGGGTGTGTGTCAGGTGGTGTGTGCAGTTGTCTATCACAGTGTGTCTGTGTGTGTGACTGTGCATCTGTGTGTGCAATTGTCTACCTGTGTATCAGTTGGGGGGGGGATTGTGCACCTCTGTGTCTGCCAATTGTCAGGGTGAGGAGGTGACTGTGCCTCTGTGTATCAGTTGTCCTGGTGTGTGTGTCTGGCTAGCTCTGTGTTGTGGTGTGTGTACCCCCTACAACCCCCCCCCCACCGTTTACAGCCAATCTCTGCGTCACACCGGGCCCCGCCCCCTCCATTCCCTCCAGCGCCCCAAGGGTTAACCCCTGGAGCAGGCGAATTGGAATGACAACACACGCTGTGTGTGTGTGAGCTACACCCGGCCTGCCTGTGCGCGGGGGGCTACACCCGGCCTGTGGCAATGTGTCTCTGTTTGTGGTGCATCGGGAGCCGATTTGCCAATGCCCAATAACCAGCCAGCAACTGTCCGACTGTACAACCCCCCCCACACACCCACACCCTCCCTCCCTCCTCCGCCTGTTGGCAGCAGGGAGGGTGTGAAACAGGCGCAGGGGAGGTGTAGCCTGGGCAGTTTCAGCAGAAAAAGAGCTGGGATGGATCCGGGAACCGGCTGGATGGATTAAACCGGGGAGGGGAGGCTGGGGGGGGGAAGCTTGGGGTCCACCCCTTGCACCCCTTGCACCCCTGGACTGGGGCCTCACACACACACACACACAGCGGTTGTGCACCCACCGATCTAGGAAGCAGAACAGCGCATTCCAGAGAGGAAAGGTAAGAGGGACCCCCCTGGAAAATAGGTTGTAGGGGGACTGGCTGGCTCAGGGGGGCGGGGAATAGGGCTGGGGCCTGTCCCCTCTGGAGGGCACCGGCTCCCATCCGGCCCCAGGACAGGGACTGGCTGGCTCAGGGGTGTGTGTGTGGAGTGGGATAAACTCTCCCCTGGCAGTCAGGGCCGGGCGCTGGGGGGCACCGCGGGGTGGGGACCAGGCCGGAGGGCAGGTGGGTGCTGTGCTGTGGGAGCTGGGGGGACTGGCAGGGCTTAGCTGGAATGTGTTCCTGACCCCGTGTGGGCCGCTCCGCCCCAGAGGTGGCTGCATCTCAGCGCCCCCCTGGGATGGCTCTGGTCCGGTGAGAGGGGCAGCTGGGGTGGCTGATCTGAGGGTAACCTGGACTGCAAATAGGGGCAGGGGGGAGTTGATGCTGAGTTTCTAGTGGGCTAAAGCAGGGGGCGGGAGGGGCTGGGAGCCAGGACTCCTGGGTTCTCTCCCCGGCTCTGGGAGGGGAGTGGGGTCTAGTGGTTAGAGCAGCGGGGCTGGGGGCCAGGACTCCTGGGTTCTCTCCCCAGCTCTGGGAGGGGAGTGGGGTCTAGTGGTTAGACCAAGGGGGCTAGGAGCCAGGACTCCTGGGTTCTCTCCCCGGCTCTGGGAGGGGAGTGGGGTCTAGTGGTTAGAGCAGGGGGGGCTGGGAACCAGGACTCCTGGGTTCTCTCCCCAGCTCTGGGAGGGGAGTGGGGTCTAGTGGTTAGACCAAGGGGGCTAGGAGCCAGGACTCCTGGGTTCTCTCCCCGGCTCTGGGAGGGGAGTGGGGTCTAGTGGTTAGAGCAGGAGGGGCTGGGAGCCAGGACTCCTGGGTTCTCTCCCCGGCTCTGGGAGGGGAGTGGGGGCTGGTGGTTAGAGCAGGGGGGCTGGGAGCCAGGACTCCTGGGTTCTTTCCCCGGCTCTGGGAGGGGAGTGGGGGCTGGTGGTTAGAGCAGGGGGGCTGGGAGCCAGGACTCCTGGGTTCTTTCCCCGGCTCTGGGAGGGGAGTGGGGGCTGGTGGTTAGAGCAGGGGGGCTGGGAGCCAGGACTCCTGGGTTCTTTCCCCGGCTCTGGGAGGGGAGTGGGGGCTGGTGGTTAGAGCAGGGGGGCTGGGAGCCAGGACTCCTGAGTTCTCTCCCTGGCTCTGGGAGGGGAGTGGGGTCTAGTGGTTAGAGCAGGGGGGTTGGGAGCCAGGACTCCTGGGTTCCTGGGGGTGGGGGTTAGCCGTGCTTTGGCCTGGCTGCATGGCAGTGACCTACTTCGTGGCGCAGGGAGAGGTTGATGCTGAATCTCCGTGGCCCAGCACCTGTCCTCCCTCAGTGGGGCTGGCCGGGGGCTCTGTGGGCAGGGGGCATTTTAACCTTTGCAGCGCCAAAGAGCCGCCCCCCCCCATCAATGTGCACAGGCCAGAGGGGGGCTGGAGGGACCCAGGCCCTGACTCAGGGATTGTCTCTGGCCCCCTAAGCAGCTTTGGAGTCAGCTGATTGCGCCGGCAACCACCGACTCGTTAATCCCAATTTTAATGAGAGTCAGGAAAATGGACAGAGACGCCCCTCCCTGCCCTGAGCCGGGAAGGAACCCAGGAGTCCTGGCTCCCAGCCCCCCCTGCTCTAACCACTAGATCCCACTCCCCTCCCAGAGCCGGGAGAGAACCCAGGAGTCCTGGCTCCCAGCCCCCCCTGCTCTAACCACTAGACCCCACTCCCCTCCCAGAGCCGGGAGAGAACCCAGGAGTCCTGGCTGCCTTCCGATAGATGAATCATTCCTGGGCTGGTTATGCCGGGACTCTGGAATGTAGGAGGCCCGTCCGACTGGTGCCACCGGTGTCCTTGTGCCTCTGAGAGAGGAGAGAAAGTACACCGTGTCATTAGCCGGCGGAGTGTGTTGCAACTAACTCTGGGGCGGGGCAACTGGGGAACCGCCAGGGGGACAGTTTATCCACCTCTGAGATGCAGCCACCTCTGGGATGGGGCAGCTGGGGAAAGGCCACACACAACACCACACAGGGACGGCTCACCCAGCCCTGAGATGCAGCCACCTCTCGGGGAGAGCTGGGGAACAGCTGCACATAACGCCGCACAGGGACGGCTCGCCCGGCGCTGAGATGCAGCCACCTCTGCGGTGGGGCGACTGGGGAACAGCTGCTGAAAGGGAAACACACCGCTGCGGGGGGGGGGTTCCGTTTTCTGGGGGCCAGCGTCCCAACCAGTTTCCTTGAACAGGAAACCCTGGTGAGTCCAGGGGCGAATTTCACACAGATCCTTTCCGGCTTTTCTGGCAGCAAACGCGATCAGCACATCTTTGCTGGTGGGGGCGGGGGGTGGGGCTGGCCCTCTGGTATGTGGGGGTCGCTTGGTTCAGCCCCTGGGTAGGGGACCAGGTAGGAACACAATAGGGGGATACCAGCAGGGGGCGCTCTCTCCTGGCAGTCAGGGCCGGGCACGGGGGGGGGGGGTGTGCCTGTGGGGTGAATTCAGTGGGGCTGTGCGGAGCCTCAGGGGGCGCTGTGGGGCAGGTTCAGTGGGGCTGCGCTGTGGGGTGGGGCTGTGCTGTGGGGCGCCCCCAGGGGGTGCCGTGGGGCAGCCTCCTCCCCCCTTGCTCTGTACCTGCCCAGGCCGCAGCCAGGAATGTGTGGAATGTCCCCCCCCAGCCCTGCGCCATGGCAGGGGGGGCAGCGCAAACAGGCCCTGCCCCCCCCAGCCACCAGGCCGGGGGGTCCCCAAATACATCAGGGGGGAGCCCCTTGGTCCAGGGCTGCTTAACCCCGGCAGCGCCTGCGGTTCCTGCCGGATGCCTGGGTTCTCCGGAGATTGTAGTGTGTGCTACCCTGCTTGTGTGTGTATTGTGTTGGTGTGTCACTGTGTCGTTGTCTCAGAGTGTGCGTGTCATTGTGTGTGCATGTTGTGTGTGAGTGTTAGCGTGTGTGTTTCCTTGTGTGCGTGTTATTGGGTGTGCATGTTGTGTGTGAGTGTTAGCGTGTGTGTTACCTTGTGTAGGTGTTAGTGTGTGTTTGTCTGCTGCATCAGTGTGTTAGAGTGTTTTCCCTTGTGTAGGTGTTATTGGGTGTGTGTGTTGTGCTGTATTGTTTTGTGGGAGTGTAGTGTGTTAGAATGTGCATTACCTTGTGTGGTGTTACTGTCTGTGTGTTTTGTGTTGTATTGTTGTGTTAGCGTGTGTTGATGTGTTAGTGTGTTATAGTGTTACCTGGTGTGTGTTACCTGGTGTAGGTGGTAGCCTGTGTTGTGTTGTGACAGTGTGTTGGTGTGGTAGCGTGTGTATCCTTGCGTAGGTGTTATTGTGTGGTTTAGTGTGTATTGTGTTGGTGTGTGTTGCCTGGTGTGGGTGTTAGTCTGTGTGTGTGTTGGCTTGGGTATGTGTTGTTGCAGTGTGTGTTACTCTGTGTATTTGCCTGGTGTGTACATCTGTTACCTTGTATGTGTCTGTGTTGTGTGTACATGAGGGTGTATCTGTGTGAGAGAGGGAGAGATAAATGTGTGTGTTGTGTCTCACTCTGCATGTGGAGATCTAGGTGTGTCTCACTGATGGTGTGTACTTGTGTGTGTCATGGATGGTGTGGAGATCCCTGGGTGTGTGTCCCAGGTGCTATGTCCCAGAGCGCGTCACTGGCTGTGTGTGTCCCTGGTTGTGCCTGTCCTGGGCGCAGTACCTGGCTGTGTGTCCCTGGCTGTGTGTGTCCCGGGTGGTGTGTCCCTGGGTGTGCGTGTCAGGGAGCGGCAGGCGTGTCCCTGGTTGTGCGTGTCCCAGATGGTACCTGGCGGGGTGTACCTGGCTGTGTGTCCTGGGCAGGTGACGTGTCACTTGTTGTGCCTGTCCCGGATGGTATGTCCCTGTGTGTGTGTATACCGGGTGGTGTGTACCTGGCTGTGTGTCCCTGACTGCGTGTCCGAGGCAGTGTGTACCTGGCTGTGTGTGTCCTGGGCGGCCTGTACCTGGCTGTGTGTCCCGGGTGTGTACCTGTGTCTGTGTGTCTCTGGGTGGTGTGTCCCGGGTGGTGTGTGTCCCGGGCGGCCTGTACCTGCCTGCGTGTCCCAGGCTGTGGGTGTCCCGGGTGGTGTGTACCTGGTTGTGTGTGTCCAGGGCGTTGTGTACCTGTGTCTGTGTGTCCCTGGCTGTATGTGTCCAGGGCGGTGTGTCCCTGGCTGTGTGTGTCCGGAGCGGTGTGTACCTGTGTCTGTGGGTTTCTGGGGCGGTGTGTCCCTGTGTCTGTGTGTCCCCGGCTGTGTGTGTACCAGGCTGTGCGTGTCCGGGGCGGGACCTGGCGGCGGGTGAGCCCGGCCCGGCCCGGCCCCGGCGCGCCAGGGGTTAAAGGCGCGGCCCCGCCCCCGCTCCCGCTCCCCGCCGTGGCCCCGGATCGCGGCACTTCGCTCCCAGGCTCCAGCGGGTCGGTCTCGCCGCGCCCCCCCGCCCCCAGGTGAGTCCTGCCCCCAGCCGCTGTGCTCGGGGGGAATCAGCCCCCCAAAGACCCTGAGAAGGGGGGCAAAGGGAAAAGCCCCACCCCAGCCCCACCCCACGAGAACCCCCCCGGGGGTCAGAGCCGCGAACTCGCGTGTTTTCGGCTCCTGGAACAAAGTTAGGGTGTTAGCGGGCGGGCCTGATCTCAGTTCCCCCGGGGTCACTCCGGAGTCACTCCGGATTGCAATGGGGGCGGGGTCGAGGCCGGCTGCTGATCTCCGCTGCCCAGCACCGAACTCCCCCTCCCCCCCTTTCTCCCCAAAACTATCGAACACAGTGCCCTCTCAGCTGAGAGCCCGGACGCCTGGGTTCTCTCCCGGCTCTGGGAGGGGAGCTGGGGCTGGTGGTTAGAGCAGGGGGGGCTGGGAGCCAGGACTCCTGGGTTCTCTCCCCGGCTCTGGGAGGGGAGTGGATCCTAGTGGTTAGAGCAGGGGGGGGCTGGGAGCCAGGACTCCTGGGTTCTCTCCCTGGCTCTGGGAGGGGAGTGGGGGCTGGTGGTTAGAGCAGGGGGGGCTGGGAGCCAGGACTCCTGGGTTCTCTCCCCAGCTCTGGGAGGGGAGTGGATCCTAGTGGTTAGAGCAGGGGGGGGCTGGGAGCCAGGACTCCTGGGTTCTCTCCCTGGCTCTGGGAGGGGAGTGGGGGCTGGTGGTTAGAGCAGGGGGCTGGGAGCCCGGACTCCTGGGTTTTCTGGGAGGGGGGTGGGGCCGGAAGCTCCCCGAGACAGCACTGACGGTGTTCACAGGAAATTGCTGCTGTGAGGATCCCAGGAGGGGACCTGTCGGGTCCTGCCCGGGGCCGAGCTGGGAATCAAGACGAGCCCCAGGGGCCAGACGCTGTGACCTGCCGCTGTGGGGTGTTGCAAGGGCTTCCGGTGGCACCCCCCTCACTCCCGACCCGCAGCCCCCCCAGCCCGGCCTGGGGGCTGTGAACAAGAAACATTCCTGGAACAGGAGGATTTCGCTGCTGTCAATTGAGGATCCTGAACAACCTGCCCAGGACCCCTCCCCCTCCCAGACACTGGGGTCCCCTTCTGAGTCCCCCCCGCCCCCGGGCTGGAGCCTGGCCGGCAGCTCTGGGAGGCGCGGACCCCATTTCTCCTCCCGACGCCCCTCCGGGGCCAAGGTCGCTGTGATGGAGTTTAGGGGTTTGGATCCGGACGCCTGGGTCCCTGGCCCACCCCCGGGGGGCTGGGAGAGCTGGGGGCGGGGCCTAGGGCTGTTGTCAATCTTGCCCCCAGCCCTTTGGGGCACCCAACAGGAACCCTCCCAGGCACCTGGTTCCCCCTGGACCCTTCGTGGGGGAGGGGGGACACCCCCGCAGCTTCTGCCATTGGCGAGTCCTGTGTGATGGGGGCGGGGCAGAGATTATATGGCATGTTCCCTTTGGGTGGGGATTGGGGGCTGGTGGGTTAGAGCAGGGGGGGCTGGGAGCCAGGACTCCTGGGTTCTCTCCCCGGCTCTGGGAGGGGAGTGGGGGATGGTGGGTTGGGAGTCAGGACTCTTGGGTTCCTTCCCTCGACTTGGCCAGAGACCTCCTGGATGTTTGTCGGTGGAATTTCTCTCCTTTCCTTGCAGGTCAGAGCCCTGAGATTTCCCTCCCCCGTGACCATCTCAGGGCAGGGACTAGTTGGGGGAGGCAGGAATGGGGCCTGTCCCCTCGAGGGGGCCCTGGCCCCAGGGCAGGAACTGGCTGGCTCGGGGGAGGGGTTGGATGGGGCCAGTGGGGTGCTGTATGGGGGGTGACCTGGGTCCCCCTCACCCCGTCTCTCTCTCTTCCCCCACAGACATTGGGGTCGGGGGCTCATGGCTCTTAGCCCGGCCTGACCCCGCGCCGCCCCCACGGCCCCAGCATGGAGGTCAAAGGGCAGCTCATCTCCTCCAGCTACAGCTCAGCAGGTAATGGCCCCGCCCCCAAGAACCCTGGCCCCGCCCCCAATGACCCCTCCTGCCCTGCCCGTGGTCTGCGCCCCCCCCCCCCCCCGCCAGCCCTTACCTTGGCCCTTGTCTGACTCCACCCCCAAGCGCACCCCCGCCCTGACTCCACCCCTTGTCTGACTCCACCCCCACAGATCTCCCCATGTCCCCCCCCCCCCCCCCCCGCCCAATAGCCCCTTCCCGGCTGTGACACCCACATCCTCCTGTCTCCCCCACACACACACCAACTCCGACCCCTCCCCATCCCTGTTTCCCATCTCCCCCACCCCCAATAATCCCTCCCCCTCAGCTCTGACCCCCGTCTCCTCTCTCCCTCCCCCCCCGCGCAGATGTCCTGGGGCGGGAACCCAGTGCCCGGCTGCGGCTGCAGGAGCTGCTGGACCGGCAGCGGGGCCTGCGGGAGACGCTGGGGCTGCGGGTCGCCGAGCTGCGCCGGCTGTGCCTGCAGGAGGCTGTGAGTATCCGGTACCCCCCACCCCCCCATCCCCAGCCTGGGAGCTAATGCAGTGCCTTGGTAGCGGCATAGCTATAGTAGGCTATTATCCTTCTCCGTCTCTCCCCTGTTCTCTCCTTCAGCGCCAAGGGGGATTTGAACCCGGACTGTCCCCTCTAGATTGGAGGGAGTCATGCTGCGAGCTGCGCAGGCATAGTAGGCTCTTATCCTGCTCCGTCCCATCAGCGGTAGTAGGTTGTTATCCTTGGTCTCCAGCCACAACCTGGAGCGGCTCCCTATGCTGCCCCTCAATCTAATGGCGTGGCTCCATTCGCTGTGTAGCTCTAGTAGGTTGTTCTCCATTCCCCCATCAGCGGCAGTAGGTTGTCATCCTCAGTGCGATTCGAACCCACAACCTGTAGTGCCCCCCTGCAATCTAATGGTGCAGCTCTGTTAGCCGCATACCTGTAGTAGGCTATTATCCTTTTCCATCCCCTCCCCTCCAGCAGCAGTAGGTTGTTATCTTCCGCCATTAGCTGCATAGCGACAGTAGGCTGTTCTAATGCTTGTGCCCCTGCCCGCCCCCAGGAGCTGACGGGGAAGCTGCCCCCCGAGTACCCGCTGGAACCGGGGGAGAGACCCCACCTCATTCGGAGAAGAGCGGCGCCCGCCCACCGGGGACCTGGAGCCGAGGTGAGGAGAGGACTGGGGGGACAGGAAAGAGGGTGAGGGACTGTGGGGAAGGGGGGGCCATGGAGGAGTTGGGAGTGGGGCTGTGGGTGGATCTGGGGAGGCCGCACGGTTTCTAACCCCCCATCCCCCCAGGTGCTGGCGTGGGAGTTGTGCCGGGAGCTAGGGGAATTGGGGGGGGGCGGTGGGAGCCTGGGGGGGGCACAGTTCTCACCCCCCCGTCCCCCCAGGTGCTGGCGTGGGAGCTGTGCCGGGAGCTAGGGGAATTGGGGGGGGGGCGGTGGGAGCCTGGGGGGGCACACAGTTCTCACCCCCCCGTCCCCCCAGGTGCTGGCGTGGGAGCTGTGCCGGGAGCTAGGGGAATTGGGGGGGGCGGTGGGAGTCTGGGGGGGGCACAGTTCTCACCCCCCCGTCCCCCCAGGTGCTGGCGTGGGAGCTGTGCCGGGAGCTGGCCGTGCAGCGGCAGGTGGTGGAGGCCGCTCGGCGCCTGGCCCTGGCCCCGGAGCTGACGGAGCAGCAGCGGCGCAGGCGCCGGCAGGTCCAGGCCGAGGCGGCCCAGCGCCTACGGGAGCTGGAGGGGCAGCTGGGGGAGACGCGGGCCCGGCTGGGGGCGCCCCGGGGAGTGCACGGTGAGAGCCCCCCCCCGCGTCCCGGCCCGATCCCAGCACCCCAACCCCCCCAAATCTCCGGGCCCCTCGCTCCAGACCTCCCCACCTTCCCCGAACCCCCCAGGTCCCCCAAACCTTCATCACCCTCCACCTGACCCCATGGGGTTCACCCTGAGAATCAGAGCCCCCCGAATGTCCCCACAGTCCCCTTCTCTCCCTGACACCCCCATAGCCCCCCGAATGCCTCCACAGGCCCCCTTCTCTCCCTGACACCCCTGTAGCCCCCCAGACACCCCCATAGCCCCCCGAATGCCCCCACAGGCTCCCTTCTCTCCCTGACACCCCTGTAGCCCCCCAGACACTCCCATAGCACCCCGAATGCCCCCACAGGCTCCCTTCTCTCCCTGACACCCCCGTAGCCCCCCAATGCCCCCACAGTCCCCTTTCTTCCCCAGATGCCCCCCTAGCCTCTGGGACACCCCATTCTCCCCATCACCCCCTTCTCCCCCAAACCCCTCAGTCACCCCTGAACCCCCTGGCCTCCCCCCCCCCCACTGCCCCTGTTGCATTTGTGAGCCCTCAGAATCCAGATTTTCAGAAGTGGAGGGGAACATTCCAGCCCCCCCACATGTCTGCTACCGGAGTGGGGCGGGGTCGGAGACTTGGGGGGGCTGGTACCGGGGGGGGGAGGTTTATAGGGGACTGACCCAGCTCCCTGTTTCCATTCCCCACCCTCTCAAGATGAGGTGTTCACCTCCGAGAACAGCTCCCTCTCCGAAGCGGCCAGTCACGAGAACGGTGAGTGTGTCAGGACACCTGGGTTCTCTCCCTGGCTCTGGGAGGGGAGTGGGGGCTGGTGGTTAGAGCAGGGGGGGGGCTGGGAGCCAGGACACCTAGGTTCTCTCCCCAGCTCTGGGAGGGGAGTAGGGGCTGGTGGTTAGAGCAGTGGGGCTGGGAGTCAGGACTCCTGGGTTCTCTCCCCGGCTCTGGGAGGCGAGTGGGGGCTGGTGGTTAGAGCAGTGGGGCTGGGAGTCAGGACTCCTGGGTTCTCTCCCCGGCTCTGGGAGGGGGAGGGGGCTCTGGTGGGTTAGAGTGGGGGGGGGGGGGCTGGGAGCCAGGACGCCTGGGTTTTCTTCCCGGCTCTGGGAGGGGAGTGGGGGCTAGTGGTTAGAGCGGGGGGGGGCAGGACCGGTGGGGTGCAGGCGGGGGGTGGGGGGCGCTGGACTCCTGGGTTCCATCCCTTGCATTCTCTCCCCAGACGACCCCCACTGTTTCCACCCACCCAAGGGGGGCCCCTCGTCCCCCCGCACCCGGGATCACCTCCGCGCCGTGTCCGGCAGCCCCGACCGCCGGCCCGGCTGGCGAGGGCCCCCCACGGAGCTGGGCGGGGGGGCTGCCAGCCGCCGCAGCTCGCTAGCCAGCCCTACCAGGTGGGTACAGGCCGGCGTCCCCCCCCCACCTGCTCCTCACGCCCCTGGTGTCCCCTGCCCCCTCTTTCCCCCCTTCCCCCCCCAGGCCAGTGGGGCTCCCCCCGCCCCCCATCCGGCCGGGCCCAGCTGGTCTCAGGTTTTGTTTGCTCCCCTCAGCCCGAACCGGACCCTGCCCCGAAGCATGTCCAGCTTCGAGGGCCGGAGCGTCCCGGCCACCCCGGTTCTGACCCGGAACATCTGCAGCGGGAATCAGAACTTCAGGTACCGGAGCAGAGACCCCCCCTAGAAACCCCCCGGCGCCCAGCCCTGCCTGCCCGGGGAGAGCGCCCCCTAGAGACCCCCCGGCGCCTGGCCCTGCCCGGGGAGAGCACCCCCTAGAGACCGCCCGGCCCTGCCTGGGGAGAGCGCCCCCTAGAGACCCCCCCGGTGCCCCACGGCACCCAGCCCTGCCCGGGGAGAGCGCCCCCTAGAGACCCCCCGCCCCACGGTGCCTGGCCCTGCCTGACCGGGGACAGCACCCCCTAGAAACCCCCCGGCACCGGGCCCTGCCCGGGGAGAGCGCCCCCTAGAGACCCCCCGCCCCACGGCACCGGGCCCTGCCTCGGGAGAGCGCCCCCTAGAGATCCCCCACCCCCTGGTGCCCGGCCCTGCCCGGGGAGAGCGCCCCCTAGAGACCCCCCGCCCCACAGTGCCCGGCCCTGCCTGCCCGGGGAGAGCGCCCCCTGCCCAGCCCCCCACCTGACCCCCGCAGCCTGGCGCCCCCCATTGCGTCTCCGCTTCACCCCTCAGTCTCCCATCCGAGGGCAGAGCGCGGGGTCCTGTCTTGCTTAGCGGGAGTTGGGCAGGGCCTGTCCAGGTGGGGCCGTGATGTTGGGTTTGGGGACTGGGGGGGTGAATTGGGGGGGCTCTGGGGGTCACGTTGGGGGTACTGAATTTGCGGTGCCTGCGGTACTCCACCCTTCACTAACCTCCCTTTTCTTTCTGCCTCCCCCCCCCAGGCCGGACGCCCCCCCAGCCGCCCGCCAGTGGTCGGGGAGCCAGGACTCCCAGCTCGGCCCCCCGAGCCGGGACCCCAGCGCCGACCGGGCCCCCCCGGCCTTCGCCGCCCGCACCCGCCGCAGCAACAGCTCGGAGGCCCTGATCGAGCGGGGGGCTCCCCCTGAAGACCCCCCCTTCCGCGCCCCCCCCCCGGCCCCCCTACGCTGAGATCCTGCTGGACTATTACCTGGAGCGCCAGTGCTGGCCGGCCGGGGACCACCTCTCGCGCCGCGACGCCCCCCCGCCTCCCGGCTGGGGGTACCCCGAGAGCCCCCTGCCACGCCGGGCGGGACGCGCCAAGTCCTGCGGGCCCCCTCCCCAGAGCCAGCCGCCCCCGGCCCCTCAGCGCCCGCCCCGGGCCGTCCACAAAGCCTTGGCCCTAGAGGGGCTCCGGAACTGGTACCTGCGTAACGCTGGGGGAGCGGGGCCGCCCCCACCCCGGGACAGAAGAGGGGGCCCCCCCCGCGGCTGGCCCGAACCCCACCCCCGGCCGGAGACGGGGGGCTACCTGCCCCATTCGCTGAGCTACGCTGGCCAGCCGCTGCAGGGCAGGTATGGGCGCCGGGGGGGCTGGCAGCCCTGATTTAAGGTTGGGGGGCCTAGGGGACCAATCAGCCCCCCATTGCTCCCCCACAGCAGGGGTACACCTACTAGAGGGGGGTGTTTGGGGGGCGGGGGAGGCTCTCGCGTCTCTTGCTAGGGCATCGGCCTTTCGTCAGCTGCTCCCCGCCCCACCTCCATGGGCAGCGTTGGGGGGGGGGAAGGACCCAGGCGTCCGGGAGTGAGTATGTGTGTGTGTGCGGGGGGATTTAAGGTGAAGGGACCCAGGCATCCTGCTCTGCTGCCGGATTGCGGGGGGGGACCTAGGTGTTGGTGGGGGAGGCAGCAAGGGACCCAGGCATCCAGGGGAGGGAGCAAGGGACCCAGGCGTCTGGGGAAGGGTGACTCTCTCTGCTATGACTTAATCCTCCCCATCCCTTCCTCTGGCTAATCTCTCTCTCTCTCTCTTCCCCCCCCCCCCGGTCTCTCCCCCCACATCTGTCTCTCTCCCTCTCCCCCCGTCTGTCTGTCTGTCGCTCTCTCTGCCTCTGTCCGGCAGACCCTTCGCAGACCTCCTCTACCCGGACGGGCCCAGCGCCCCCTCCCCCGGCCTGGGGCCCCCCCTGGATGTGGAGAGACACCCCCCAGGGACGCTGGTCTGACCTCCCGGGGTGGGCAGGGACAGCCAGGGGTTAATCTCACAGGGTGGGGGGACACTCCCCTGCTGGACGGGGGTGTGTGTGGCATCAGGTGGATTGGATGGGGGGGAGATGCGCACGTTTCCCCCCCCCCACTAGGGTGGTGTGGGGCACGGATTCCGCCCCCCATGGGCTGAGACACACCCGCAGCGACCTCAATCTGCCCCCGCCCACATTCAGATATGGGGGGGCAGGTCCTGGCTGGGGAATCAGCCACCTACTGAACCCCCATTACCACCGGCACTAACCGCCTCCTCCCCCCCAAAAAATCCTCCCCCTTCTAAAAGTCTGGACAGACACCCCCCTGCCCTGCCCTATCAGTTCCCTGACACCCCCCCATATTCCCTCCCCCGCACCTGGCCATTCCTCCCCCCAGCACCACATCCCCCTCCCCAAACCTAGAGAGATGCTCCCTGCCCCCCCATCCAGTGAGCCCCTCATACCCCCCCCCCCCGTCCGGCTCATTTAGGAAACGAACTCAAACTCTCGACATTCCAGCCCTGGCCGGCGTCCGGTGGATTTTCCTTTCAAAGTTGCACACGAAACAAGAAAGTCACTTTTTTCTTTTCTTTTTTCCTACTGGATTTTATTTCGGGGGAACTGGGGTGGTGGGACGGGGACTCTACTCCCCAGGTCCCATCCCCCCTGCGTGCACACCCGCCTCCCCGAGCCACGTGGTAGTAGCGACGGGCACCAGCATGCGACCTGCTCTGGGCCTTGACTTTGTCCCGTTCCCAGCGCGTGGATTGTAACGGGAATTTCTTTGGCAAATGTCAAACTGGTCACTGTGCAGAACGGGGTTTGTATAATACAGAGCGTAAAGGCGAGGCTGTGGCGTGGTGGCTTGGCTGGGGGCGGGCAGGGGGGCGCGCCGGTGGGAGCGGAGCCTGGGCTATCGGGGGTGGGGCGGGAAAGGGCATTTCTGACCCTTACGGTTTGGGAGAAATGTCCCAAAATGTGATGCCTGCCTGGGTCTGCGGACAGCCCGAGCTGATTGCTCGCAGAGGTGTGAACTGCCCTGGGGGGAACCGATCCCTGCCTGGGTCTGCGGAGAGCCCGAGCTGATTGCTCACAGAGGTGTGAACCGATCCCTGCCTGGGTCTGCAGAGAGTCTGAGCCAAAAGCTTGCAGAGGTATGAACTGTCCTTAGGCCAGGTCTACACTACAGCCCTAAATTGGTATAACTGTGTGTTGATCAGGGGTGTGAAAAATTCACACACCCCCAAGCAACATAATTACCCCGACCTAACCTCCCATGTAGACTGTGCTAGGTTGGCGGGAGAACGTCTCCTGTCGCCATAGCTACCGCTGCTCGGGAAGGTGGATTAACTATGGGAGAGCGCTTGCGGCTTAGAGGGTCTTCACTGAGGTGCTACAGCTGTGCCACAGCAGCGTTTGAAGTGTAAATCTGCCCTCAGTGTAACGGACGCTGCCTGAGTCGGCAGAAAGCCTGAACTGGTCGCTCGCAGAGGTGTGAACTGTTCTGAGGGTGACTGATGCTGCAAGGGCGT
This sequence comes from Emys orbicularis, assembly GCF_028017835.1. Taxonomy (NCBI): domain Eukaryota; kingdom Metazoa; phylum Chordata; order Testudines; family Emydidae; genus Emys; species Emys orbicularis. The sequence continues at coordinate 340,532 of NW_027045156.1, forward strand.
GAGCCACTCGCTGCCTCCAAATGGGGCATTAAATGCCCCCCTCCCAGCAGGGCATACAGCGTGCGCCTGGCCCTGGCCCTGCCCCTCTCCCCCCCAAACCCAGCAAATTACCAGGGGATCCCACTACTACCACCAATGCCTCTGGCAGTGCCCTGTTGGGAATTTTTTTTTTGCTGGTTTTCATTTTATTTTGGGGCAGGGATGTCCCACTCTGACCTCGTGTGTATAACAGCAGCCTTTCTCCCTCGTCCCCTGGCTCTATACTGAACCCTGCTAAAAACCTCTGGGGGAAGGGGTTCCACAGATTAACGTAAAAACGTACTTCCTTGGGTCAGTTCCATCTCACATCCGAAGGGGACCAGTGTGATCCTCTAGTCTGACCCCCCCCGTCTCACACAGGCCAGAGAACGGACCCCAATTCCTAGAGCAGAACTTTGAATTCCATTGGATTCCTTCTAGTGGCTTTGGGAGACCCTACATAAACCAAGTAAAAAATGCCCCCCAGTTATGGGGTAAAAGAAAACCTGGATTCTTCCATTGTCATTGTTCATCCACAGCTTTTATCCCCCCAATAAACCACAAGAGGGGCAGGGGAATGGAAAACCAATGGGATTAAAAAAAAAAGGGGGGGGGGACAATGGCTTTGTTTTTGCAGGTTTTGGGGGATTTTGCGTGTGTGTGCGTGTGTGAGAGAGCGAGAAACCTTAATTTCCTGTGAACGATGGGGGAATAGACTCCAGGGTCTTTTAAAAAGTGTTTTTGGAGTTCGCCAATGTTTTTTCTCCAGGGGGGAGGTGTGGGAAAACTTGTTTAAAATTCCCCTGAATTCACAGGGAATTGGGGATTTCCCCCCCCACATAAGTTAAGGCCCCGTGCCCCATTCCCTGCCCCCTTGAGCCAGCCAGACTCCACATCCTGGGGCCATATCCGAGCCAGCGCCCCCTAGAGGGGGAAGGCCCTGTGCCCCATTTCCCGCCCCCTCAAAGCTATGCAAGCGTTTATAGCAAGAAATGGCACAGAAGTTTTATTAGACGGTTTTTGCTCCTCAAATAAATAGGAGGAGTTGTGGATAAATACTCAGCGCCAGATGCAGCATCCCACTGAATCCTCAGTGCCCCCTTGGGGTCCCCCTTGAATACACCCCTTCCCACTGACCCAACCCTCCCAGTATTACAGCCCCTTGTTTCTTTTGTTGCTGTATAAACAGGGTACTTAGATAGGGCCTACATAAACAGACCTAGGGGGTTGGTCCCTGGGTCAAATCATGTGGCAGGTAGTTCCATAGGTTAACCACCCCCCCCATTCTCCTCTGCTAAATTCCCCATGCCCCTGGTCGTTCAAATGATTACCCAGCTCTCAGCCCCTCACTGGGCTCCTGGGTCAAATCATGTGGTGGGGTAGTGCCACAAGTTAACCACAGGCCATTCTTCCCTGTGCCAAATCATGTGGAAGGTAGTTCCACAGATTAATCACAGCTCATCCTCCTCCTCCTGTTAAGCTCTCCAGGCCTCTGAGTCAAATCATGTGGTTGGTAGTTCCACATGTAAACTATAGCCCTTTCTCCCTGCCTAAATTATCTGGTCCTCTGTATCAAATCATGTGGCAGGTAGTTCCACAGGTTAGCCATAGCTCATCCCCTCCCCTACTCCAACCTCAAGGCCCTGGCTCGACTCAGGGGGATGCTGCATCTTCGCGGTAGCGCGAGCGGGCGTGTAGGAGAGTAGCGAAGCGCAGGCCCGAGGCAACGGTGAGGGGCTGGTGGGAAGGACGGCCGGGGGGGGGGGTCCCGTCTCGCTCCTTAAGAGCCAGCTTCTTGTTCTTGGCCCATCGCCTCCAGCAGTAGCCCCATGGGCGTCCGCTTCAGCCCAATGCTCTCGATCTTGTTCTCGATTTTATTCTTGAGGTTCCGGAGGCGAAAGGAGGCGTGGATGAGAATCACTGCAAGTGGGGAGGGGGGAGGGGAAGGAAGCGAGAAAGTGGGGGGCTGAAAGCGTCCCCGGCGCTTGCTAAGAACTGCCCCAGGCCCCCGCAACCCAGGTCTTGCGACACAGCAAGGCGGCAAGTCGCTACCCCCCTGCCGCCGCTCGCATGCGTGGATGCGGCTGTCCGAATGCATCTGCCATGCCGCAGCGTTTGCAAACGCTCCCCGCATGCAGGCAACCTCCCACAGCAAAAGCAGCACCACAGCAGGGACTGCACGCATGGATGCTGCAGCGAGAATGCATGCGCCATGTCCCCGCCCACTGGCCAAAGGACGCAGCAGCGTGGGGGTCTGCATCGGCGGACGTGCATCTAACATGCAACCAGCTGCTGCAACCGATGCAACAGGGCGGTGACGGCCCGCATGGCTCTTGCGGCTAAAACGCAGGGGCCTGCAGCACGCGTGGATGCTGCGGCTGGTACGAGGGCCCACGCTGCCCCGGCGTGCACACTGCTGCAGCGGGAATGCATCTAAAATGCAACTGCCCCACGCTTGCAGCACGGCCCCCAGAGCGCAGCCCCTCCATGGGCGGATGCTGCAGCGGCCGTGCCACGAAGATGCAACCCGCCCGCAGCAGGGAGGCTGCGGGAACGGCCCTGCCGGCCACCCGTGAGAACGCCTCCATTGTGGGGGCTGCATGCATGGATCTGCCAGCAAGGAAGCAGCAGCCGCGCACACCCCCTTGCCCTCCCCCCGGCCAGTATACAGCATGTGACCCACTGATCTGACTCCCCCCAGCGCATGCATTGTGTTCGCCCCCTGCCTGCCCCTACTCCCCCCCATCAACCCCACCTCCCTGATCTCTGCTACCCCATGCGTCCCCACCCCCAAATTCCACCCCAGCAAACCTGGCCCTCTTCCTCTGTTCCACCCTGCCCCACAGCATTCCCAAGGCCCTACTTAACCCAACCCCGTAGACGCCACACCCCCATCAACCCTGCCTCAACCCCCCACCCTACCGCCCATCCCTCCCCCCCACACTCACTGGAGATGGGCAGGGTGACTGTCAGCAGGAAGACCCCCGAGCCCCCCAAGAGGGACACCAGGCCGTAGGCGCTCCCCAGCACGGCCAGGAGGCTGGCGCCGGGGTAGCTGCGCCGGAAGCGCCGAATCGGGGCCTTGTTCTCAGCCGCCCAGACGAAGGCGACGAAGACGAGGGTCACGGCGGAGCCGGAGAGCAGGGTGTGCAGGGGCCGGAAGTACCTGCGGGGACAGGGCAGAGTGAGAACCCAGGAATCCGGGCACCCACATTTTCCATTGACCCCACCCTCACGCCTTGCATAGACACCCACCCCGGAGCATGCGCCCCCCCCCTTGCATAGAGCATGCATGGCCCCCCCACCCCTTACGCTGACCCCCCAGCATGCACAGCCCCCCCTTGCACTGACCCCCCCGGGAGAATCCATGGCCCCCCACCGCTTGCACTGACCCCCCCAGCATGCACAGCCCCCCCCTTGCACTGACCCCTCGGGAGAATCCATGGCCCCCCACCGCTTGCACTGACCCCCCCAGCATGCACGGCCCCCCCTTGCACTGACCCCCGCGGAGAATCCATGGCCCCCCACTGCTTGTATCGACCCTCTGGGGAGCAGGCACAGCCCCCCCTTGCACTGACCCCCCCCAGCATGCATAGCCCCCCACCCCTTATACTGACCCCCCCTGAACATTGCATGGCCCCCACCCCTTGCACTGACCCCCCCCCCCCGAGCATGCACGCCCCCCCCCCCCGGCCGGCGCTCACCCCCCCAGCAGCAGCGCCAGCCCCAGCCCCAGCCCGTAGTTGCTCTGGTAGTAGAGCAGGTTGTTGAGGACCCGGTTCCTCCAGCGCTGCGGATCGCGCGGGTCCGGGGCCGCCAGGCGCGCGGGGCCCAGCAGGAAATCGCCCAGCGCCCGCAGCGGGGGCGGCCGCACCTCGGACATCTTCAGCGCCCGGGCCGCCGACTACAGCCCCCAGCATGCACCGCGCCGCCCCAGCCCGCGCCCGCCGGGGCCGCCCGCCGCGGGGCCGCCTGGGAAATGGAGTCCTGGAGGCGGCAGCTGGGGAGAGAGGGGAGCAAAGGGGGGCGGGGCTGGGAGCCAGGACTCCTGGGTTCTCTCCCTGGCTCTGGGAGGGGAGTGGGGTCTGGTGGTTAGAGATGAGTGGGGGCTGGGAGCCAGGACTCCTGGGTTCTCTCCCTGGCTCCTGGTATGATCTCAAGCAGGATTCTCCGCCCCCACCCCCCACCTAATTGTTCTGCAACTGGCTACCGCTGCCCCGAGCCCACCCCCAGAAGTGGTTGCATCTGTTGCTGCTGCCTCATACTTGTGTGGGTCCCTGCTGCCCCCTGCGGGTGGGGATCCCTGCTCTGGGTGTGGATTTGTCGGGGGGGGGGGCTGCTCTGGGTGTGTGGGGGGTGACTAAACAGGTGATTGTGCCGGCTGGCAAGTGGGTTGTTGGTTGCAGGTGTGGGGGGCAGTGCATAGGGGTGCTGTAGGGTGGGGCTTGTGGGGGGGCTGTGCCGGGCATGGGGGGAGGTCATGCAGGGGAGGTTGGCAGTGTTGAGGGGAGTGTGGGAGTGAGGGAACGAAACGGGCCTAGTGGAGGAGGAGTAGGGGAGCGAGGGAACGAGACGGGTCCGGTGGAGGAGGAGTGAGGGAGCGAGGGAACGAAACGGGCCTAGTGGAGGAGGAGTGCAGGAAGGAGACAGGCCCAGGGGAGGAGGAGTGCGGGAGCTAGGGAACGAAACGGGCTCAGTGGAGGAAGAGTAGGGGAGCGAGGGAACGAAACGGGCCTAGTGGAGGAGGAGTAGGGGAGCGAGGGAACGGACAGCCCCAGTGGAGGAGGAGTAGGGAGCGAGGGAACGAGACGGGCCTGGTGGAGGAAGAGTGCGGGAATGAGACAGGCCCAGTGGCGGAGGGGAGTGCGGGAACGGGACAGGCCCGATGGAGGAGGAGGAGAGGAGTGCGGGAACGAAACAGGCCCGGTGGAGGAGGAGTAGGGGAGCGAGGGAACAAGACAGGCCCATTGGAGGAGGAGGAGGGGAGTGCGGGAACGAAACAGGCCCGGTGGAGGAGGAGTACCGGAGCGGGGCCGCACGGATCCCCGGCCCTGGTGCTCCCACCCGGCTCTGGTACTGCCCCTGGGGAGGGACCCTTACAGTGCACCAGCCCCCCTTTGGGCTCACACTCTCCCTGGGGGGAGCCCCTTGGCTTCTCTGCCCCCTGGGACCAACCCTTAGTGCTGCCCCATCACGCCATGAGCCCCCCGCGGTGAGGCCCCCCCCGGAGGGAGACGGACCCCCAAAGGGAGCCACCCCCACCCCCCAGCTTCCTAAATCTGGAGTGACTCTCGGCCTGTGTGAACGCAGGAGGCTTTATTCAGTGTTCGGAATACAGTGTCGATGGGAAAGGTACCAGCTGGAGCACAAAGGGGCCAAGGTGGGGGCCATCCCTGGTCGTTTATTGCTAGGTGGGAGCTTTGGGGGCAGTGAGAGGGTTTGGGGGGCCCTGAACCCCCTCACTGCCCCCAAACCTCCCACTGTGCCTGACAGAGCCCCCCAAACCCTCCAGGGCTCCCCACGGAGCCCCCCCACAGGGCCCCGAACTCCCCATAGCCCCTCTCTGTGTCCCCCCACCCAGCATCAGGGCTGTGGAGCAGCAGGTAGGTGGTCTCCTGGCAACAGCCAATGGGAGGCGAGGATGCAGCTGGATTGGGGCGGGGGGGCCGAGGGGAGGGAGGCGGCTGCTGGGCCCTTTTGAGCCACAATTGGTGGGGGCGGTTGCCCTTCCCCCCACAGCCCAGACACACACACCCAGGCTCAGAAGGGGGGGCTGGCTGGAGGGGACCCCAATGCCTGACCCCCCAAGGCTGAGAAAGGGGGCTGGCTGGAGGGGACCCCCCAATACCTGACTCCCCCTCACACACTCCTCCCTCCGTCTCTCAGGCTCACCCCTACCAGGGCCCACTTCGGGGCTGATGGCAGATGGATCCAACCAAGCCACCGGGGCCGGGGACCCTCTGGCTTCGGCCTCATCTGGTCTTCCTCGGGCAGGCCCCGAATCTGGGAATGAAATGTTTGGGCTTCAGTCCTAAATCTCCTGCCTCTGGGGCTCTGTGCAGAGCAGAGCGCCCCCTACTGAGCCCCCCGACCCACAGCACAGTGCCCCCCAGTGCCCAGCCCTGACTGCCAGGGGAGAGCGCCCCCTACTGAGCCCCCCGACCCACAGCACAGCGCCCCCCAGAGCCCTGTCCTGACTGCCAGGAGATAGCGCCCCTACTGAAACCCCCGACCAACAGCACAGTGCCCCCCAGTGCCCAGCCCTGACTGCCAGGGGAGAGCGTCCCCTACTGAGCCCCCCGACCCACAGCACAGTGCCCCCCCAGCGCCCTGCCCTGACTGCCAGGGGAGAGCGTCCCCTACTGAGCCCCCAGACCCACAGCACAGTGCCCCCCAGTGCCCAGCCCTGACTGCCAGGGGATAGCGCCCCCTACTGAACCCCCCGACCCACAGCACAGTGCCCCCCAGCGCCCAGCCCTGACTGCCAGGGGATAGCGCCCCCTACTGAACCCCCCGACCCACAGCACAGTGCCCCCCAGCGCCCAGCCCTGACTGCCAGGAGATAGCGCCCCTACTGAAACCCCCGACCAACAGCACAGTGCCCCCCAGTGCCCAGCCCTGACTGCCAGGGGATAGCGCCCCCTACTGAGACCCCCGACCCACAGCACAGTGCCCCCCAGCACCCTGCCCTGACTGCCAGGGGATAGCGCCCCCTACTGAAACCCCCGACCCACAGCACAGTGCCCCCCAACGCCCAGCACTGACTGCCAGGGGATAGCGCCCCCTACTGAAACCCCCGACCCACAGCACAGCGCCCCCCAGTGCCCTGCCCTGACTGCCAGGGGATAGCGCCCCCTACTGAGACCCCCAACCCACAGCACAGTGCCCCCCAGCACCCTGCCCTGACTGCCAGGGGATAGCGCCCCCTACTGAAACCCCCGACCCACAGCACAGTGCCCCCCAGTGCCCGGTCCTGACTGCCAGGGGAGAGCGCCCCCTACTGAAACCCCCGACCCACAGCACAGCGCCCCCCAGCGCCCAGCCCTGACTGCCAGGGGAGAGCGCCCCCTACTGAGCCCCCCGACCCACAGCACAGCGCCCCCCAGTGCCCGGTCCTGATTGCCAGGGGATAGCGTCCCCTACTGAAACCCCCGACCCACAGCACAGTGCCCCCTAGCACCCTGCCCTGACTGCCAGGGGATAGCGCCCCCTACTGAAACCCCCGACCCACAGCACAGTGCCTCCCAGTGCCCAGCCCTGACTGCCAGGGGAGAGCGCCCCCTACTGAGCCCCCCGACCCACAGCACAGTGCCCCCCAGCGCCTGGCCCTGACTGCCAGGGGAGAGCGTCCCCTACTGAGCCCCCCGACCCACAGCACAGTGCCCCCCAGCGCCCTGCCCTGACTGCCAGGGGATAGCGCCCCCTACTGAGCCCCCCGACCCACAGCACAGCGCCCCCCAGTGCCCTGCCCTGACTGCCAGGGGATAGCGCCCCCTACAGAGCCCCCCGACCCACAGCACAGCGCCCCCCAGCGCCCTGTCCTGAGTGCCGGGGAGAGCGCCCCCTACTGAGCCCCCCGACCCACAGCACAGTGCCCCCCAGCGCCCTGCCCTGACTGCCAGGGGATAGCGCCCCCTACTGAAACCCCCGACCCACAGCACAGTGCCCCCCAGCGCCCAGCCCTGACTGCCAGGGGATAGCGCCCCCTACTGAAACCCCCGACCCACAGCACAGTGCCCCCCAGTGCCCGGTCCTGACTGCCAGGGGAGAGCGCCCCCTACTGAAACCCCCGACCCACAGCACAGCGCCCCCCAGTGCCCAGCCCTGACTGCCAGGGGATAGCGCCCCCTACTGAGCCCCCCGACCCACAGCACAGCGCCCCCCAGTGCCCGGTCCTGAGTGCCAGGGGAGAGCGCCCCCTACTGAGACCCCCGACCCACAGCACAGCGCCCCCCAGCGCCTGGCCCTGACTGCCAGGGGAGAGCGCCCCCTACTCAGCCCCCCGACCCACAGCACAGTGCCCCCCAGCGCCCTGCCCTGACTGCCAGGGGATAGCGCCCCCTACTGAACCCCCCGACCCAGAGCACAGCGCCCCCCAGTGCCTGGCCCTGACTGCCAGGGGATAGCGCCCCCTACTGAGCCCCCCGACACACAGCACAGTGCCCCCCAGCGCCCTGCCCTGACTGCCAGGGGATAGCGCCCCCTACTGAAACCCCCGACCCACAGCACGGCACCCCCCAGTGCCCGGTCCTGAGTGCCGGGGAGAGCGCCCCCTACTGAGCCCCCCGACCCACAGCATGGCGCCCCCCATTGCCCGGTCCTGACTGTCAGGGGAGAGCGCCCCCTACTGAGCCCCCCGACCCACAGCACAGTGCCCCCCAGCGCCCAGCCCTGACTGCCAGGGGATAGCGCCCCCTACTGAGACCCCCGACCCACAGCACAGTGCCCCCCAGCGCCCGGCCCTGACTGCCAGGGGAAAGCGCCCCCTACTGAGCCCCCCCGACCCACAGCACAGTGCTCCCCAGTGCCCAGCCCTGACTGCCAGGGGAGAGCGCCCCCTACTGAGCCCCCCGACCCACAGCACAGCGCCCCCCAGTGCCCGGTCCTGACTGCCAGGGGAGAGCGCCCCCTACTGAAACCCCCGACCCACAGCACAGCGCCCCCCAGCGCCCTGTCCTGACTGCCAGGTGATAGCGCCCCCTACTGAGCCCCCCGACCCACAGCACAGCGCCCCCCAGTGCCCGGTCCTGACTGCCAGGGGAGAGCGCCCCCTAATGAGCCCCCCGACCCACAGCACAGTGCCCCCCAGCGCCTGGCCCTGACTGCCAGGGGATAGCGCCCCCTACTGAGCCCCCCCGACCCACAAAATGGCACCCCCCCAGAGCCCAGCCCTGATTGCCAGGGGAGAGCGTCCCCTACTGAGCCCCCCGACCCACAGCACAGCGCCCCCCAGTGCCCGGTCCTGAGTGCCGGGGAGAGCGCCCGCTACTGAGCCCCCCGACCCACAGCACGGCGCCCCCCAGCGCCCTGCCCTGACTGCCAGGGGATAGCGCCCCCTACTGAGCCCCCCCGACCCACAGCACAGCGCCCCCCAGTGCCCAGTCCTGAGTGCCAGGGGAGAGCGCCCCCCGCCCAGGCCCCTAACCTGCTCCCCGCAGCACGGCGCCCCCTAGCCTGGGGGCAGAGGCACACACACGGAGATCACCACTCGGCCTTTACATCAAAATACCTGACGAGCCTTTATTTCATTAGTTAATTAATCAACACCAGACAGACAGACAAGGGGGGCGGGAAGCCGTTACTGAATGGACTGATAGAAGCGGGGGGAACCAGGGGGGTGGGGCGGCAGAGCTAGGGTAGTGGAGGAAATGGGGGTTCAGAGCTGGGGGGGCAGAGCCCTGGGGACAATAGGGGGCTCGGAGCTGGGATATTGGGGGGCATAGCCCGGGGGGGGAATAGGGATCTTGAAGCATGTTGGGGGCAAGCCGTCACCCCAATGGGGGGGCAGTTGGCTTGTGGGGGAGAGACGTGGGGCCCAGTGATAAGCCGGCCTGTGGAGGGAGGGGTCATTGGGAGGCAGAGATTGGGGGGCTAGGAGCAAGGCAGCGCCTCCCCCGCACCCACAGCTGGCTACATTCAGAGATGGGCGGGGCAGGGGGAGACGTAAGCCCCCTCCCTCGCCGCATTAGCGCTCACTGGGCCTGGGGGGGGGGGTCCCTGTTACTCAGGCAGGTACCTCAGCAGGGGCTCCCCCCCATACGCCCCCCTCCGCCCCCCCACAGCCTCCTCCTCCTCCTCTGTCCTCTTGGCTCGCTGCAGCTGGGGTGCCCCCGCCTCGGGGCCCTCCCCGTCGCCCCCCAACCGCTTCACGCGCAGCAGGGTGGGGGGTTCTTCCTCCAGCCCCCGGCGCAGGCGTCTGGGGTGGTGGGGGGGTCGCGTCTCGCCGCCCCCTGCGAGTATCCGGCCCACCAGGTACCTGCAAGCCAGAGGAAAAATGGAGCTAGAACCCAGGCGTCCTGGCTCCCAGCCCCCCCCTGCTCTAACCACCAGCCCCCACTCCCCTCCCAGAGCCAGGGAGAGAACCCAGGCGTCCTGGCTCCCAGCCCCCCCTGCTCTAACCCACCAGCCCCCACTCCCCTCCTGGAGCCAGGGAGAGAACCCAGGAGTCCTGGCTCCCAGCCCCCCCTGCTCTACCCACTAGAGACCATTCCCCTCCCAGAGCTGGGGAGAGAACCCCGGACCCCAACTGGGGCACACGGCCTTTTCCCTCTAGGGGGCGCTGGCTCCCATCTGGCCCCGGGGGGGTTGAGACTGGCTGGCTCAGGGGGGCGGGGAATGGGGCCCGGGGCCTGGCCCTTCTCCAGGCACCTCAGCATCTCCGCATCCATCTCCCCAGGCTCCTCATCCCCCGGCTCGTCCTGGTGGCTCTCATAGGCCCCGTCCGTCCGGTAGCGGCTCAGCTGGGGTGGGGCCGGGGCCCGGGTCCTGGGGGGGGCACCCGCCCCGGTCTCATCGTAATCGGGGTACGGGGCCCCCCTGGCCTGGTCCCACAGCTGCAGGAGGGAGGCCAGGGGGACTGATTCCTGGAGGAGGCGCTGGAGAGCCAGGGCGGTCTGGGCCCCGTCCTGCCTCCAGCGGCCACCGGGGGGCACCTCCTGGAGCCACGGGGTGCCACCCGGCTCGTCCTCCCGCCACCGGCCCGCGGGGGGCGCCCCCAGCCTCTCCAGCGCCTGGGCCAGCAGCTCATCCTGGACCAGCGGCCCCAGCCGGGGGTAGTAGATCTCGTTGGCCTGCCCCATCTCCCCCTCGTAGGGAGCCCCCCGTAGGTCCCGTCGGAAACGCCGGGGGCCCCCGGCCGAGTCATGGGGCAGCGCCCCCCTGGGGCCGGCGGGAAGAGCCTGTGGGGAAAACACAGAGAGAAAGAGGCGGAGAGGTGAATGGATGGTACCCAATGTACCCAGCCCATTCCCAGCGAACCCAGGAGTCCTGGCTCCCAGCCCCCACCGCTCTAACCACCAGACCCTACTCCCCTCCCAGAGCCAGGGAGAGAACCCAGGAGTCCTGGCTCCCAGCCTCCCCTGCTCTAACCACCAGACCCCATTCCCCTCCCAGAGCTGGGGAGAGAACCCAGGAGTCCTGGCTCCCAGCGCCCCCTGCTCTAACCACCAGACCCCACTCCACTCCCAGAGCCGGGGAGAGAACCCAGGAGTCCTGGCTCCCAGCGCCCCCTGCTCTAACCACCAGACCCCACTCCACTCCCAGAGCCGGGGAGAGAACCCAGGAGTCCTGGCTCCCAGCCCCTCCTGCTCTGACCCACCAGCCCCCACTCCTCTCCCAGAGCCAGGAGCACAGGACAGCTACGCACCTTTTCAGCTAATGGGGGGGAGGTCAGCAAATGGGGGGGGCAGGTCTGGGAGGTGGTGGGGGAGGGGCATCTCTGCAGTGATCCCCCCACCCATGTGTCTGTGGCAGCCGGGATCCGCAGGCTGAGTCACCAGGAGTGCTGGGGGGGGGGGGGGGGGGGGCTTGGCTGGCAGCTGGCTCTGGGGAGATGGGGAGGGGTTCGTGGGGGGGGGGGCGCTGCCAGCCCCGGCCCCCAGGCATCACGGCCTCCCCGTTGTCTGTGGCTGGTGGGGCCCTTTCTCGTTCTTTCTGTCTCCCCCCCACTCCCCCCCCCCCACTGCGCACAGCTCCTGGCTCCTGTCTGCTGCTGAAATGTGGCTGCTTCTGGGGCGGAGTGCGACAGATACAGAACCCCCCATCCCCCTCCGTCCTCCAGACCCGACATCCCCCTCAAGCTCCCATCCCCCGAGACCCCCAAACCCGGCCCATCCCCCTCAAACACCCCATCCATCTAGACTGCCACCCCCCAAACACCACCCATCCCCCCTACCCTCAAACACCCCCATCCCCTGAGACCCCCAAACACCCCCATCCCCCTAGACCGCCACTCCCCCAAACACCACCCATCCCCCCTACCCTCAAACACCCCCATCCCCCTCAAGTACCCCATTCCCTGAGACCCCCCACGCCCCAAACACCACTATCCCCCTCAAACACCGCCCATTCCCCTAGACCGCCACTCCCCCAAACACCACCCATCCCCTGAGACCCCCCCGCCCCCAACACCCCCATCTCTAATACCCCCACGCCCCAAACACCCCCATCCCCCTAGACCACTCCCCCAACACCCCCATCCCCTGAGACCCCCAAACACCCCCATCCCCCTAGACCGCCACTCCCCCAAACACTACCCATCCCCCCCTACCCTCAAACACCCCCATCCCCCTCAAGTACCCCATTCCCTGAGACCCCCCACGCCCCAAACACCACTATCCCCCTCAAACACCGCCCATTCCCCTAGACCGCCACTCCCCCAAACACCACCCATCCCCTGAGACCCCCCCGCCCCCAACACCCCCATCTCTAATACCCCCACGCCCCAAACACCCCCATCCCCCTAGACCACTCCCCCAACACCCCCATCCACCGATACCCCCTAGGCTCCCAGACACCGCCCACCCCCTTTATACACCCCACACCCACATCGATCCACCCAGCGCTACCGTCTCGACTGAGGGGGGGAACTCACAGCAGCCACCCCCCCCCCCGGTCTCCTGCGCTGTGGGGGGGTCGGGGTCTGGGCCTCAGTGGGGGTGGGGCAGCCCCGGAGATGGGACCCATCAGCCCACCGCCCCAGACTCCCCTGGCTCCAGGTACATCCCCCCCCCCCGGGAGACAATAATAAGGACTGGGGGGGGAAGGGGCGTGGGGTTCGCGTAGGGGGATAAAGGGAGGGAAGATGAGGGGTGCGGGGAGGCGATGGAGAAGATGGGGGAGCAGGGGGAGGTGGGGCACAAGGCAGAGATGGGACGTTGGGGGTGCAGGGGGCGATGGGGAGAGATGGGGCGCAGGGGGCGATGGGGTTCAGGGGGGCGATGAGGGGATATGGGGCCGCAGGGGGAAGATGGGAGTGCGGGGGGGGCGATGGGGAAAGATGGGGCTCCGGGGGAAGGCGGGGAGAGATGGGGCGCCGGGGGGGCTACGGGAGAAATGAGGGCGCCGGGGGGCGATGGGGGCGCAGAGGGCAGGTGGGGAGAGATGGGGGCGCCGGGGGGGATGAGGGGAGATGGGGGCGCAGGGCTCGTGGGTCCCGGGTCCCCCTCCTACCTTCCCGGCGGCGGGGCCCAGCGCGCAGAGCAGGGCCGCCAGCATCAGGGTCGGAGCCATCGCGCAGGGACCGGACGGGACCGAACCGCGGGGAGGGGGAGACACGGACCGGCGCAGGGAGCAGCCGCTGCAGCGAAATCAGCCCCGCCCCAAGCCCCGCCCTCCCCGGATCCTCCCCCCTGCATCCAGCCCCCCACCCTACATCCATCCCCCCGCAGCCCCCGGCATCCAGCCCCCCGTCCCCCCGGGATCCTCCCCCCTGCATCCAGCCCCCCCATCCCCCGGGATCCTCCCCCCTGCATCCAGCCCCCCACATCCTCCGGGATCCTCCCCCCCTGCACCAGCCCCCACCCACCCATCCCCCTGGGATCCTCCCCCCTGCAGGGGCTGCGGGGTCGGGAGTGAGGGGCACCGGCAGAGCTGGGGGGAGCGGAGGGCTGGGCTAGCGGGGGGGGGGGGCTGCGGGTCGGGAGTGAGGGGCACAGGCAGGGCTGTGGGGGCTGCGGGTCGGGAGTGAGGGGCACAGGCAGGGCTGGGGGGGGGCTGCGGGTCGGGAGTGAGGGGCACCGGCAGGGCTGGGGGGGGGGCTGCGGGTCGGGAGTGAGGGGCACAGGCAGGGCTGGGGGGGGCATCTTGGTCCCTCTCTGATAATTCATTTCTGCTTCCTGCAGCATCCATTGCCATGGAGACATAATTACTCATTTATGAAGGGGGGGGGGAGAGAAAGTGCATGATGGGATAGACCCAAGGTGGCCTGGAACTCACTCCCGCCCCCGCCCCCACCCCCACCCCATCCCGGCCGGTGCCCCTCACTCCCGACCTGCAGCCCCTGCCCCCCACAGCCCGGCCCCCCTGCCCTGCCAGTGCCCCTCATTCCCGACCCGCAGCCCCCTGATGGCCCAGCCCTGTCCCCCCATAGCCCGGCCCCCCTGCCCTGCCAGTGCCCCTCATTCCCGACCCGCAGCCCCCTGATGGCCCAGCCCTGTCCCCCCATAGCCCGGCCCCCCTGCCCTGCCAGTGCCCCTCATTCCCGACCCGCAGCCCCCTGATGGCCCAGCCCTGTCCCCCCATAGCCCGGCCCCCCTGCCCTGCCAGTGCTCCTCACTCCCGACCCGCAGCCCCCTGATGGCCCAGCCCTGTCCCCCCATAGCCCGGCCCCCCTGCCCTGCCGGTGCCCCTCACTCCTGAACCGCAGCCCCCTGTTGCATTTGGCAAGCCTCTGCCCCCCCCCCACTCCTCCCCCACCCCCGGCGGGTGTTGTGAGCTGTAAATACAGGGAGCCCACGCGCCAGCAGCCGGCGGATGAGCCCTGGGGGAGGCTGCATCTCACTGTCTGCTCAGGGGGATGAATTAGTTATGGCAGAATCCATTAGTGCCCATTTCTTCTCTGCCGCCTTTCCTGGTTCCCAGCCCAGCCCCCTACGACCAGCAGGCCTCAGCTGCCGAGCTGAGAGAGTCCAGGGCAGCGCTGAGATGTGGCCACCTCTGGGGCGGGGCAGCTGGGGAACAGCCGCACATAACGCCATACGGGGATGGCTCGCCCAGCGCTGAGATGCAGCCACCTCTGGGGCGGGGCAGCTGGGGAACAGCCGCACATAACGCCATACGGGGATGGCTCGCCCAGCGCTGAGATGCAGCCACCTCTGGGGCGGCGCAGCTGGGGAACAGCCGCACATAACGCCATACGGGGATGGCTTGCCCAGCGCTGAGATGCGGCCACCTCTGGGGTGGAGCAGCTGAGCACCAAAACCGGGGAATGGTTGGGAAGTAGGAGAAGGGTTGGATTGTCACCCCCCTTGCCAGGGTCTCTCTCAGCTGTTGTGCTGGGAGGGGAGAGATTGGAATTTCCGTGTCACTCCAAAGCAGGACAGAGCAAGTTTGTGAGATGGATGGATGGATGGGGTGTCAGGATGGGGTGTTGGGATGGATGAATGGGGTGTCGGGAAGGATGGATGGATGGATGGATGGATGGATGGATGGATGGGGTGTCGGGATGGATGGGGTGATGGATGGATGGATGGATGGATGGATGGGGTGTTGGGATGGATGGATGGGGTGTTGGATGGAAGGATGGGGTGTCGGGAAGGATGGATGGATGGATGGATGGATGGATGGATGGGGTGTTGGATGGATAGAAGGATGGATGGATTGATGGGATGTCTGGGGATGGATGGGGTGTCAGGATGGGGTGTTGGATGGATGGATGGATGGGGTGTTGGAATGGATGGATGGATGGATGGATGGAGTGTTGGGATAGATGAATGGGGTGTCGGGATGGATAGAAGGATGGATGGGGTGTCGGGATGGATGGATGGGGTGTCGGGATGGATGGAAGGATGGATGGGGTGTTTGGATGGATGAAAGGATGGATGGGGTGTCGGGATGGATGGAAGGGGTGTCGGGATGGATGGAAGGATGGATGGGGTGTTGGGATGGATGGATGGGGTGTCGGGAAGGATGGATGGATGGATGGGGTGTCGGGATGGATGGATGGGGTGTCGGGATGGATGGAAGGATGGATGGGGTGTCGGGATGGATGGAAGGGGTGTCGGGATGGATGGAAGGATGGATGGGGTGTCGGGATGGATGGAAGGGGTGTCGGGATGGATGGAAGGATGGATGGGGTGTTGGGATGGATGGAAGGGGTGTCGGGAAGGATGGATGGATGGAGTGTTGGGATAGATGAATGGGGTGTCGGGATGGATAGAAGGATGGATGGGGTGTCGGGATGGATGGATGGGGTGTCGGGATGGATGGAAGGATGGATGGGGTGTCGGGATGGATGGAAGGGGTGTTGGATGGATGGATAGGGTGTTGGGATGGGGTGTCGGGATGGATGGATGGGGTGTCGGGAAGGATGGATGGATGGATGGATGTGGTGCCTGGGGATCGATGGGGTGTCTGGGGATGCTGCGAGGGCGATAGAAGGGGGTGGATGGGGTAACAGAAGGAGGCAGAAGAGGGCGGTTCTGACCCAGGACCCCCCCCCCCCACCGGAGACAGGGACTGTAAGGGTGCAGCAGAGGGGTGAAAAGCAGCCCCCGGCTCCCCCACCCGCACTGAGGTAAGGGATGGACCCAGGGGTGGGGCAGGTTGTGTGACCTGGGGTGGGGGGTCCTGGGGCTGTCTGTGTGTATCGCGCTGTGGGTTTTGTCCGTGTCGTTGTGTGTACGTAGGACATCTGTGCCTATGTGTATCTATCTTGCTGGGTGCACATTTGTGGGTGTGATTGGGGGGGTGTATCTCATTTGTGGGAAACGAAGGGGACACAGGGTCTTTCCCCCACAAAGCCCGGGGTAAAAACCCAGGCGTCCTGGCTCCCGCTCCCCATCCCTGTTGTTTATCTTCCCGTCCCTGAGAGCTGATTATATTCCCACGGGGGTTGGAGATTTATGGGTCTGTTTTTTCCACCTCTGCTGCCCTCTGCTTTGAACCCAGTTGTCCGGGCGGTGAAATCAGGAAGCCAAGGCCCAGCGGCTGCCTCACCTCTGACGCCCCCACTTTCATCTCCTGCCAGCCCCAGTACCTGCTGTGCTGGGACGTCCCCCTCCCCCTAGCCACACAGAGCAGGACTCCTGGGTTCTCTCCAAAGCTCTAAGAGGGGAGTGGGGTTTGGTGAGACTTGGGGGGGAGGGTCTGGGAGCCAGGACTCCTGGGTTCTCTCCCTGGTTTTGCGAGGGGAGTGGGGGCTAGTGGGTTAGAGCAGGGGGGGGCTGGGAGCCAGGACTCCTGGGTTCTCTCCCTGGCTCTTAGAAGGGAGTGGGGGCTAGGGGTTAGAGCAGGGGGGCTGGGAGCCAGGACTCCTGGGTTCTCTCCCGGCTCTGGGAGGGGAGTGGGGTCTAGTGGTTAGAGCTGGGGGGGTTGGGAGTCCGGGCTCCCAGCAACAGCCCCCCCCGCCCCGCTCTAACCACTAGCTCCCCCTCCCCACTTGTCTGCAGGGAGGGGTCACTCTGATGCGTCCGGTCATTCACTGGCTCCTTTCCCACTTTCCTCTCACCCAGCCAGAAGCCAAAACCCAGAAAAGGCCCAAGGCTGGGTGAGCAGGGGGTGCAGGTCGGGATTGAGGGGCACTGGCAGAGCCGTGGTGGGGGACAGGGCTGGGGGCAGAGGGCTGCGGGTCGGGGTTGAGGGGCACTGGCAGAGCTGTGTGGGGTGAGTTCTCTAACCATTACACCTGCTGTTCCTACCCTCGGGGCCCTGATGTCTGCGGGCAGCCCAGTCCCCCCTGATGGTCGTGGGGTAGATGCACTATCGAAGGGCGTCTCAGGAGACCCAGGCAGATTCTCCACGTCGGAGAGTAAGTGCCCTGTCTCATTGCAGCTCCTGAACGTATAACAATAATTCATCTGGTGCTGAGATGCAGCCACCTCTGGGGTGGGTCAGCTGGGGAACAGCTGCATATAACGCTGCACAGGGATGGCTCGAGCGGCATGGAGATGCAGCCAGCTCTGGGGCAGGGCTGCTGGGGAGGCACCGCACAGCAGATGGGGTTACTGCTGACAGTGTCTGGTTGCTCCCAGGGGATGTGGATTGTCCCAGCCGGAGATCTCTGCCTGGGGAAGAGGTTCGTCCCAGCGAGGAGACATCGCTAATTCTCCTGCCCCTGACCACTGAGAAAGCAGGGAGAGGTATGAGGGAGTGGGGTCTAGTGGTTAGAGCAGGGGGGGCTGGGAGCCAGGACTCCTGGGTTCTCCCCCGGCTCTGGGAGGGGAGTGGGGGCTGGTGGGGTAGATCGGGGGTGGGGGGGTGGGAGCCAGGACTCCTGGGATCCATCTCCGCTGTCCCCTCTGCATTCAGACTCCACACCCCAGCCCTCGGGGGGCCCTGCGGTCACCCGCTGCCCTGAGCGCTGGAGGGACAAGGCTCCGCTCCCCGCGCCCCCGGCCCGGCGCGGGAAGCAGCGTCTGGGCTCCACCGCGTCTGTCTGCCGCCACCAGAGCTGTAAATCCACCGCCTCGCACATCCAGGAGGTGGCTGGGGATGGTGAGTGCGGGGCTGGGCTAGCAGGGGGCTGCGGGTCGGGAGTGAGGGGCACCGGCAGGGCTGGGGGGGCAGGGATGGGCTAGCAGGGGCTGCGGGTCGGGAGTGAGGGGCACCGGCAGGGCTGGGGGGGGCAGGGCTGGGCGAGGGGGCTGCGGGTCGGGAGTGAGGGGCACCGGCAGGGCTGGGGGGGGCAGGGCTGGGCGAGGGGGCTGCGGGTCGGGAGTGAGGGGCACTGGCAGAGTTGGGGGGGAGCCCAGGGCTGGGCTAGCAGGGGCTGCGGGTCGGGAGTGAGGGGCACCGGCAGAGCTGGGGGGCCCAGGGCCGGGCTAGCGGGGGCTGCGGGTCGGGAGTGAGGGGCACCGGCAGAGCTGGGGGGGCAGGGCTGGGCTAGCAGGGGGCTGTGGGTCGGGAGTGAGGGGCACCGGCAGGGCTGTGTGGGGGGGGGGCAGGGCTGGGCTAGCGGGAGGCTGCAGGTTGGGAGTGAGGGGCACCGGCAGGGTTTTGGGGGGACAGGGCTGGGCTAGCAGGGGGCTGCAGGTCGGGAGTGAGGGGCACCAGCAGGGCTATGAGGGGGGGCAGGGCTGGGCTAGCAGGGGCTGCGGGTCAGAAGTGAGGGGCCCCGGCAGGGCTTTGGGGGGACAGGGCTGGGCTAGCAGCGGCTGTGGGTCGGGAGTGTGGGGCACTGGCAGAGCTGGGGGGGCAGGGCTGGGCTAGCGGGGGGCTGTGGGTCGGGAGTGAGGGGCACCGGCAGGGCTTTGGGGGCACAGGGCTGGGCTAGCAGCGGCTGTGGGTCGGGAGTGAGGGGCACTGGCAGAGCTGGGGGGGCAGGGCTGGGCTAGCGGGGGGCTGTGGGTCGGGAGTGAGGGGCACTGGCAGCGCTGGGGTGGGGGAGGGGAGCCCACGGTTGGGTTCTGGTTGCCGGTTTCGCCCAGAGTTGAGCATTAATTCAGGATCCGCCCCAGGTGCCTCTGGGAGCTCGTTAACTCAATTATTATTATGGCCATTTCCGCCCACATAGAAAAACAAACAGCCTCTGCAAGTGGGCTGGGCTAGGAGCCAGGACTCCTGGGTTCTCTCCCCAGCTCTGGGAGGGGAGTGGGGTCTGGTGGTTAGAGCAGGGGGGGGGGGCGGGCACCAGGACACCTGGGTTCTCTCCCCAGCTCTGGGAGGGGAGTGGGGTCTAGGGGTTGTGGGTGGCCTGGGATCCCGGACTCCTGGGTTCACTCTTCGGCTTCGCTCACCCTCTGCCCCCTCTTTCTCTCCCCCAGACCGCTGCGCTCACTGTGCCCTGGCCTGCCTGTTCTGCGAGTTCCTGGCGCTCTGCTCCCTGGCGCTGGACGGCCTGGGCTGCGGGGCGCTGTGCCTGGCGGGGGGCTGCTGCACCAGGGGGGACCCCCCGGGTCAGGGCTGCGGGGGAGGCAGCTGCCCCTGTGGAGGGGGGTGCGGGCTCCTCCAGGACTGCTGCGACTCCGCGGACTGCCTGGAAATCTGCCTGGAGTGCTGCTCCATCTGCTTCCCCGGCTGACCCAGGGGCTGGGGCTCAGTCCCCGCACCCCAAAGAACCCCACCCCAGCCCCTCACAATCCCACCCCAATCCTGGCTCTCTGCGGGCTGAGCCTCGCCCCATCCAGTGATGTCATTGGATGGACCGAGCCACGCCCCATGCAGCGTGATGTCACCCAGTGGCCCAAGCCACACCTCCACTTATGATGTCATCCAATGGGACGAGAGCTATTGGATGCTCACCAGGGAGGTCCTCACAATGCAACAAGCCCCACCCATCTTACTGGGGCCTCATCAGAGGTGGTAAGCCACGCCCCCATTGGTGGTGATGTCACTGGGTGATAAAGCCACGCCCCCATTGGTGGTGATGTCACTGAGTGGAACAAGCCACACCCTATTGGTGACATCACTGTGTGGAACAAGTCACACCCTATCTACTGTGATGTCATCAAAGGGTCTGCCCAGGTGTCTAGGCAGAGTGACACCATCAAATTGCCCCAGCAAGGGGCGGGTCCTGCAGGAAGCCACGCCTCATTAATTGTGACATCACATGCACCGAGCCACACCTCTATGCAGTGATGTCAGTGAATGCTTGGGTGTGGCTGCCAGAGCTCCTCCTCCTCTGCTGTGATATCATCAAATGGACTCCGATGTCACAAGGGGAAAGGGTATTAACCCCATGGGTGCCGTCCCCAGCTCTGCCGGTGCCCCTCACTCCTGACCCACAGCCCCTGCTAGCCCAGCCCTGGGCTCCCCTGCCCCACTTCACTTATGAGCCGGCTAAAGGCGGGTGCCGTGTCTCCCAGGAGGAGGGTAATCGGGGCTGGAGAGCTGGAGACTTTGCTGGGATCCCCAGCGGCAGGAGTCCTGGTTCTACCCTTCTCACCCCCACGGAGACGGGAGGACGTCATGGCCCCCAAAACCAGCCCCCCCCCAGGCCTCAAAGAGCAGCAGGCAAAGGGGGCGCCGCCCCCATGTTCGTTCTCTTTTAAATAAATCGCATGAGCTCTTTAAGCCGACCTCATTTTTTTGCGGGGGGGAGAGGGGGTGTTGGGCTAGAACTCCCAACATGCACCGTTCCTGATTGGGGCCCCCCCAACTTGCTATAAATTCCTGCAATTGGCTCCCCAAGGAACTGCAAATCCCAGCATGCACTGTACCTGATCCTTCCCAGGGAACCACAAATCCCAGTATGCACTGCGCCTCATCGTGCCACCCCGTCCCAGGGAACTACAAATCCCAGTATGCACTGCGCCTCATCGTGCCCCCCCGTCCCAGGGAAGTACAAATCCCAGCATGCATTGCACTTGCTGGGAGGGGGGGTCTCCCGAAGCACGACTGTCTCTATCCCAGCATGCACTGCTGCTCCAGGAGCCCAGGGTACTGCAATGCCTTGAATGCAGGGCTCTAGGTCACATGACCCATGGAGACTACAATTCCCACAATGCAGTGCTGCAGTAAGACTTTCCCTCACTGCTGTCCTGCAATGCGCATGCGCCGGTCGAATGAGTCTCCCCCCCGCGTGCGCTTAGGCTTGCTGCGCAGGCGCAGTGAAAGCGGGCCGGTCTCTGCGCAGGCCCACTGAAGAAAATCCGCCGCCGTCAGCCCAGCTCCGTTCCCCACAGTCCGCAGCTCCTGCCCCCCGCGGCCCGACTCCTTCCCCCCCAACGTCGGCGCCGCCCTAGCTTCCGCCTTGGGAAAGAACCACTTCCGGTTCGGCGCCGTCTCCCCGGGCGGGTTCGGTCGCGTCCGGCGCGGTAAGCAGCGGTCGGGCAAGGAAGGTTGTGCGCCTGCGCCGCCGGGGGGGGGGGGAGCACGTTCCAACCGCCGCAGGCACGTGCCCGTGCTGCGCGTGCGCCGTCGCTTCCCCCTGTGCGGTGCCCGAACGTTGGGCCTCAGGGCGCATGCGCAGAGGCGATACCAATTAAGGTGGGTCCTACAATAACAGATCAGGTTGGATGGGGCTGTGTGTGAAGGTGTTTGCCAGTGATGTATTATTGTAGGCCCTACAATAATATATGCGTATTCATTTGGGGGCTACAATAATATGTGGCTATTTATGTAGGTCCTACAGTAATATTTGGTTTATTCCTGGTGGAGATGGATTCAGCACCTTGGGACAACACAACTGACTTATTGTAGGACCTACAATAACATATCCATAATTTACTAGGACTCTGGGTCAATCTACCTATTAACGCAGGGCCTACAATCACACATATGTAATTAATTTAGCTCCAGTGACAATATACATATTCACGGAGGGCCGACAATCATGTATTCTTAATGCAGAACCTGTGTCAACATACTTCATTAACGCAGGGCCTAGAATAATATGCCTCAACTTAATTTGGATCCGGAAAATAAATGATATGAAAGGAATTGCAAGGTGATTGCGGGAGGGAGCGTTACCTGTCAACAGAGACCCCTCACCTTGGATATGTTTCTGAGGACAAAGGTATAGAGAAAAGCAAAGAGGATAACACCACAGATAAGGTGGCAAAAACTATAGGGTGAAGCTGAAAAGGCCTTTAGGGTGTGGTTATGGAGAGGAGAGGTCGGCACCACGTGTGGAAGAACTGGATAAATCTGGGGATTTTATAGTGACAAGTGGTGGGTGAATCAAAAGGGAAAGCTTCACTCCCAAAGAAACTTGGTGATGGGGCGAGGAAGTACAAGAAGGGTTAAAAGATAACGGGGAAAAGTTTAAACCTGCCGAAAGAGTAGGAGGAGGCATACAAGAATGTAGTTGCAAAAGCGAAAGCAAAGGACGGTGAGGAACTTTATGCACGACTTGGAACACAGGAAGGGGAAAAAGAAGCGTATCGACTGGCAAAAGGACAGGACAAGCACCAAAAATATATAGAAAGTGAGGTTCAGGTTCATCAAAGATGAAACTGGTGGGCAGTCCCATAAAGGATCCGTGGAACAGGATTTTGAACAAATGCAGAAAGCCCGGGAGAGCCCTCCCACTTCAAAAAGCACCGATCCCTTTCTTGTTCAATTTCGTCCTGAATGCCCTCACATCAAGATTGGCTGTTTGTCTAAAAGATCAACTCTAGGAATTATTTCGGGGAAGTTTTGTGGCCTGGGTTATACAATACATTTACAACTATTATTTAAGGACAGTCTCTAAGCAGCATTTTTCTTACTTTGCTTATCTGTAAATTTTGCTTATTATCGATGGAAATAATTTTTTCGTCTGTTGGTGGGTGTCTGGTAAAATCGATGTTTACTAAGATTTACTGTTTAAAGAAAACTCTATTCCTTCCATGCCTAAAGATAGTCTAGAAGAGGATCTTGATGTCCATCTGGAGAGACATATTGGAGAATCATGGGCTCAAAATAAACATGTGATTTCAATAGTGTGGACACTCAAGAATTAGCCCTGAAGCTAGATGGGCAGGCAGTACCGAAAATGTAAAGTTTCAAGTATCTTGAGTTCCAGAATCCGGGAAAATGGGGAAATAGAGGACTAAATTAGAGCTAGAATAATAAATACCTGGCTCAGACGGAGAGAAGTGGTGCGGTACGTATCAGGAAGATACTGATCAAATTAAAAGGGCAAGTGTAGAAAACGGTGCTCCGTCCCGTGTTAATGCATGGCGGAACAAAGAAGAAACGTGAGGAAAGTATCTGTTCTGCAGAAACGCGCACATTGAGGTGGATGAGTGGTGAAAACAAGAAGGACCATGCGAGGGATGTGTATGTTGGAGACATACTCAAAGTAACCCCCATAAAGGAAAAAAAGTCCCAGATCATTTGGTCACAAAAGCGCAGGCTGGACAATTATGTAGGTAAGAGAGTCCAGAAGATCAAGACTGATGGAAAAAGACAGAGAAGCCAACCCAAGAATAAGTAGTAGCCTGATAGAAGATATGAATTGAACAGAGCAGTTTGGAGGGAGAGGACTCGTACAGCGAAGTCTGTTTGGATAAGGAAGACGACTTAATTTGAGGCTTGTATCAGTAAATCATTTAAAGTAGGGCCTACTATAACAGATCCACATCGACCCGGCTTCTTTGTCAGTACGCCTGTTATTTAGGATTGCAGGGTTTTGATTTTTGTCGGTAAATGTCGATTTCACCGCCCACATCGACAGAAAAATATTTCCAGCGATAATAGTCTAAATTCCCGGCTAGGCAAAGTAAGAGAAATCCTGCTTGGGACCTGATTGAGGATATTGACTTTATATGCTGGATAGTCGAGGAAGAATTGCTCCTCCCTGATTTCGACAAAATATACACGGGCCAGAAGTATGTTGTTAAACTTATTGCAAACGAGTTGGTCACTAACTGCGAAACAGACTGGTGACAATGCTGCTGGCATTTGTATGTTTTGACCTGTGGTGTTGACAACTTGTAACAAGTATAAAGCTTTAACTTTTGGAATCTCGGCATCTCCCGTCATTAAGCAATTGTCTCACCCGGCCCATGATTTCCTGCAACTGCAGAAGTCTAAATTGATAAAAATAAAATGCGTGAAGACCATCATTTTGGGAACCTGTGAATATTTAAATGGATGAAACCAGAAAAAAGCACTTAAAAATAAATGTTGATATTATCCATTGAAATTATACTAAGAAGTCTATTTCTGCCAAACCTCCCATTATTGCAGGGCTATAGAAATTTGGTCCACTGCCACTGTACCTATTAAGGTAGGTGCCTCTGGTGTCCGAGGGTCACGCTACAAGCAGCCTACCTCAGTTTCCCTTTTTCAACTAGTCAAAACTTCAGCCAGGTTTTTCTTGGTTAGAAATACTCCTCCTTGGGTTTGTGACGGGTTGGACCCCCTGGGATGTCACCCAGTGTGCGGGGACACCACTGAGTCTACCTGTTCTGCCAGCCTGGGCCCCCTTTTACCTGTCTTGCTGAGCCAGACTCTTCAAATCTCCTCTCACACACCCACAGGCTGGGCCCAGGTCTTTCCCCCTGTAGTCATCTTGGGTGGGGTAGCCGGGGAGAACTGACTTTGTTTCCCTAGTGTGACCCCCCGTCGCTTACGGTGGAAATTACAAGACGTCCCAGGGAATGGTTTAGTATCAGGTGATAGGATCACAGCGTCCGTGAGGCAGGGGCCGTATGGAGGAGCTTTTCACAGTCCGTTGTCCTCGCTGACGGGCCATCCGCCTGTCTGGCTTTTCCGTCCGTGTGCCTGAAATGTGAGCAGGGGGCGTCACCCAAACCAGCAGAGTTGAAATACAGATACAGAGTCCATATTCCCAACTTCAGATACAGACATTTGAGTCCTGGGCCATTAAAACTATTTTGAAAGGGCCTCCGATAATATATCCACGTTCATTTAGGTCCAGGGCCATTATACCTGTTAGTGTAGGACCTACAGTAACATGTCCGTGTTCATTTAGAACCTGTGTCCATATATCTATTAATGTAGGGCCTACAGTAATAGATCCCTAATTAATTTGGCTCCAGTGCCCTCAGACCTATTATTGTAGGGCCTACAGTAATGTGTCTCAGCTAATTCCGCCTTAACAACACAAAAGTCTTTTAGTTAAGAATGACCCCGGTGCCAAGCCAGGAAGGGTGGGTAACTGGCCCTCATCCTTTGCCCTCCAGGCCCGGGGGGCGTCAGAGCCGAAATGGGGCGCTCGTCGAAGGACAAGCGGGACATCTACTACCGCCTGGCGAAGGAGGAGGGCTGGCGGGCCCGCAGCGCCTTCAAACTCCTGCAGCTGGATGAGGAGTTCCAGCTGTTTGAGGGTAAACCGGGAACCGGCCCCAGCCCCCGCCCGCAGCTCCTTCTATTAGGTGTATTATGGTAGCCCCCGTCTGTTGTGCCGGGCGCTGCACAAAGCCCATGGGAGATTGGGGTCCCATTGTGCTGCCCAGTCTCTTGGGAGAGAACCCAGGAGTCCTGGCTCCCAGCCCCCCCCTGCTCTAACCCGCCAGACCCCACTCCCCTCCCAGAGCCGGGGGAGAACCCAGGCGTCCTGGCTCCCAGCCCCCCTGCTCTAACCACCAGCCCCCACTCCCCTCCCAGAGCCGGGGGGAGAACCCAGGCGTCCCGGCTCCCAGCCCCCCCCTGCTCTAACCACTAGCCCCCACTCCCCTCCCAGAGCCGGGGGAGAACCCAGGCGTCCCGGCTCCCAGCCCCCCCCGTTCTCTCCCTGCAGGGGTGCGCCGGGCGGTGGATCTCTGCGCTGCCCCGGGCAGCTGGAGCCAGGTTCTGAGCAGGAAGCTGAAGTGAGTGTGTGTGTGTGGGGGGGGCTGGAGGCGAAGGGAGGATGGGTGGCAGGGGTTGGGGCAGGGTAGCAGGAGGTGATATGGGGTAGATGGGGGAATGGGAGGGGGGTGGGACTGGGGGATTGGAAGGGTGAAGGCGGGGTGGGGAGGGGCGCAGTGGTGTGGGGGGATAGGACAGGGGCTGGAGGGGGCAGAGGAGGCAGTAGAGTAGAAGAGGGCGGGACGGGGTGGGGGGAGATGGGGCAGGAGGGAGTGGGGTGGGGCAGAAGGGGCGGGGTGAGATGGGAGGGGAGAAGGGGTGGGACTGGGGTGTAGCAGCGGGTGGGAGGGGGAAGGTCCCCCCCAGGCTGTCTCTCACCCCCCGTCCCCCCCCCATCCCCCAGGGGCAGTGCTGGGGAGGGCCCTGACTCCGTGAAGATCGTCGCAGTCGATCTCCAGGCCATGGCTCCGCTCCCGGGGGTCGTCCAGATCCAGGGGGACATCACCAAGGTACGTGGGGGGCCCACGCCAGCCCATTCCTGCCCCCCCCCCGATCCGAGTCCGTCCGTCCCGACCCGTAACCCAGCCCGTCTGTCCCCCGCCAGGTCTCCACGGCGCAGGAGATCATCCAGCACTTTGAAGGGCAGCCGGCCGACCTGGTGGTCTGCGACGGGGCCCCCGACGGTGAGTGGGAGCAGCCCCCCCCCCAGCTCCAGGTGGGAGGGGGGTGGGAGGCCCCTCGCTGGCGCCCCCTGGAGGGCACCGCGTAGGGTAGGACTGGGCCCCACTGAGCCCCCTCTCCCCTCCTGACTTGCAGTGACCGGCCTTCACGATATCGACGAATACATCCAGGCGCAGCTGCTGCTTGCGGTGAGTACCCCGCCCGGCCGCAAGGGGGCACCCCCTGCCGAGCCCCGTTCCCCACAGCACGGCACCCCCTGTCAGGTAATTCCATTCCCCAATCCCCCACCGCAGTTTCAATCGCTACCTATCCCAAATGGCTGTTCCCCAGCTGCCCCGACCCAGAGGTGGCTGCATCTTAGTGCCGGGTGAGCCATCCCCATGCGGCGTTATGTGTGGCTGTTCCCCAGCCGCCCCGCCCCAGAGGTGGCTGCATCTCAGTGCCGGGTGAGCCATCCCCATGCGGCGTTATGTGTGGCTGTTCCCCAGCTGCCCCGACCCAGAGGTAGCTGCATCTCAGTGCCAAGAGAGTTTTCCCTTTTTTATTAAGGATTTTGGCATTTGTTGATAATTTCTCCTTCTCATTCCAGGCTCTGAACATCACGACCCACGTGCTGAATAAAGGAGGCACCTTCGTGGCCAAGGTAAATATTAGGCCCTCTAAGAAGCCCCAGGGTCCTAGCTGAAGGGGTAACAGCCACAAGGGGGTGGCTCACCTGGTGCTGAGATGCAGCCACCTCTGGGGTGGGGCGTCTGGGGAACAGCGACCTCTAGCTGTAGCCATGTCTCTGGACGATTGGAGTTGTAACTGAGGGAGTTAGGGGTGTGATGCCAGGGGGCAACATACTGGTGGGGGGCTGGGCAGGGGTGCTCTCCCCTGGCAGTCAGGGCCGGGCACTGGGGACGCCTTTGGCACCGTCCCTGCACTGCCCCCTGCTGGCCTGTCACCCTGTCCCCACCTCCCTGCCCTAGATCTTCCGGGGGAAGGACGTGACGCTTCTCTACTCCCAGCTCCGCATCTTCTTTCCCGACGTCACCTGCGCCAAACCCCGGAGCAGCCGAAACTCCAGCATCGGTGAGGGCAGAACCGGGCGCCCCAGGGGGGTTGCAGAAGGGGGCAGATCCGGGGGTTGGGAAGGTATCTGGGGTGTCCAGACTGTGACAGATCCAGCTGGGGGTCCCGCACAGGGACCCAGCTGCTCTGTCCCCGGGTGGGTTAAGTCTCTGGGGGCAGGGATCTGTTTGATATTGGGGGGGCACACGCAGATCCTTTTATCTAGCACCCCCTCCTCAGAGCTGGCAGCGCTGCCCAGCACCTGGGCTCGGTGCCAACCCCACACGCTCCCTGGAGCTTGCTTGCTCTGTGCCCAACATTAGAGACAGACACACTTTGCCTGGAGCCCCACACATCGGTGATCAGCAGGGGGCGCTCTCCCCTGGCAGGCAGGGCTGGGCAGTAATGGGCACCGTGGGGCGGGGGGCTCAGCGGGGGGCGCTCTCCCCTGGCAGTCAGGGCGGGGCACTAGGGGGCAAAGCAAACAGGTATCACATTCTGTGCCTCACCTGGCTACACTGGGTCCCATCAACCTGAGGCCTGAGATGCCCAAATCTGTTCTGTCTCGTCTCCTGTCGGGCCCCCCCTTGCCAGCCTCGCCTGGTGCCCCCGGCCCTTGCCAAGGGGATCTGCACCGGGGCAAAGCTACACCCTTGCTCAGTGCTCGGCTGGTCTCCGGAGCGATTCCCTCTCGATGGGCGGGTGTTTAACATCGACGTCCTTTGCCACCCGCCGCTTGGCGAAGGGCTGGGAACCCAGCTCGGGGGGCAGTGCCTGCCGCACGGGGTTTGCGTCCGCTCCAGGCGCCCCGGCTCGCCGCACCCCCCTAACCACATCTCTCCCACCTCCAGAGGCCTTCGTTGTCTGCCGGGGGTACTGCCCGCCCGAGGGCTACGTGCCGAATATGTCCAACCCCCTGCTGGACCATTGCTACGGTAAGGAGCTGGGCTGCAGAGAGTGGGGGGCTCGGGGGCACCGTGCTGTGGGGCGCAGGGCTCAGCAGGGGGCGCTCCCCCCTGGCAGGCAGGGCTGGGGGGCACCGTGCCGGGGGAACAGGGCTCAGCATGGGGCGCTCTCCCCTGGCAGGCAGGGCTGGGGGGCACCGTGCCGGGGGAACAGGGCTCAGCAGGGGGCGCTGTCCCCTGGCAGGCAGGGCTGGGGGGCACCGTGCCGGGGGGAACAGGGCTCAGCAGGGGGCGCTCTCCCCTGGCAGGCAGGGCCGGCTCTTGCTCACATCTGTCCCTTTCCAGATGTGGATTTTAACCAGCTGGAAGGTCCCAACAGAGTCATTGTCCCGTTCTTGGCCTGTGGGGATCTGAGCGCCTACGACTCGGACAGGACGTATCCCCTCCAGGTGAGACTGCAGGGATGGGGGCAGGATCCTGGCGGGGCGGGGAATCAGGAGGGGATCTCAGAATTGGGGGGGCCGGGCGGGATGGGGAATCGCAGGCTGGGGGGAATGGGGGCGGGATCCCGGCAGTGGGGGGGGCGGGCATGCTGGCACCCCCTACTCCTCTATCTCTCTCTCTCTCTCGCCCCCTCTGCAGCTGGCCCCAGGGAAGGAATACAGCTATGTGCCCCCCACCCAGCCCCCCATCCGTCCCCCCTACCAGGAAGCCTGCTTCTTGAAGAGGAACAACCTATTGGCTAAGGAGCCCGGGCCGTCCCCATTGGAGGAGGCTGGCCCCGCCCCCTCGAAAGGGTCAGCACCGGAACCTCAGGGCTGCCCTCCGGAGGCAGCTGTTGAAAATGTCCTGGCGTCTCTGTCCGTGTCACCGTAGCGCACGGGCGTGTGCGTGTGTGTGTGCGTGCGCGTGCGTGTGTGTGCGCGTGTGTCCCCCTCTCCGCCGGGGATGAGCCCTGCTCTGAATCTGTGAAAAGAGCATTTTAATTTAACCCTTTGTGGCCAGTTTTGCAGGGGGCTCTGCCCGCCCCCCCTCCCCCCCATGGCCTCTGTTTTAATAAAGACTCGCGGAGATGTCATCAGTGGATGCCTTTCAACCCCGGCCCTGAATCACCTGGGCAATCTTCCCCTTCAGGGATATCATGGAGCAGGGAGTTCTGCTGGTTAATGGCGGCAGCGTCTTCCCTCGGTTAAGGGCCCACCCGTTGGTTCCTTAGCCCCTTTGAAGCTGGCACTGGAGAGCCTGTCTCAGCCGGCGTTGCTTTATTTTGTGCGTTAATGGAGCCCCCCGGCTCTGGCCCGCTGCCCCCGCAGTCCTCTACGAACACAGAACAGAATGACAGGCCCCGCTCCAAAGAGCTGATGGTCTGCGTACTCTGAGCCTCCTTTGATTGCCCTAGATGCAGCCAAGGAAACAGGGTCAGACACGATATTAATGAGAAATAATGCAGACATCCCAAAAATAACACCGACACCCCCTCCCGCTCTAGCTCGCCGAATGGCTCTTCCGGTGCGTCCTCTGGGAGGTATCTGCTTAAAGACTTAGCAGCCGTGCTGGGTAGACAGAGAGGCCTTCCGCGACAGCAGTTTCATATCCCCCGCCATTCGTAAGTACAGGGGGGTCCCCTAGATCACCCTAATTATACAACAGCACTTAGCATTTGATCTCCAGCTCCTGCCTCATCCCCATTCTTTCTGGGGGTCAACCAGTTTCCACCCCCCCCATCCTCTTGGGGAAGCGTCGCCTCCTGCAGTATCCTGTAGCAGGGAGTTCCGCAGATTAACACCATCTGTCTTCTACCTCTGCCTGCTCCCTGCCCCATGTGGGGTGGGGTCCCGCTTATACCACGGTGACGTCATGGGTGCTGGGTTGGTTCTGGACTCCGTTGGGATGGGCGTTGGTTTTCCTGGGGGGAGACCCATTTGCGGGGACCCCGGGACTCAGCTCTCCCATCTCGAGGGCCCCCGGGGGAGTTCCAGCTGGCCAGCCCTGGCCCAGCCCCCCTCCAGGTCGGGGGAAGCCGGGGCTGAAATGGAAGCGATCCAACGGTGTGTGCTCGATTCGGCAGAGGCTCTCATCGGGGGAGTAGCAGGGGTTGAGGCCAGTCAGGGAGGCGCTGTCCTCCCCAGAGCCACTAGGGGGCACCTGTGTCTGGGAGGCCTGGTTCTTGGTGCTGGTTGGGCTCTCCGGGGTGAGCTCGTCCCGTCGGAAACAGTAATGAGCGAAGAGGCTGATGAGAAACATCTCCACCACCAGGGAGTAGTAATAGATAACTGGGAAGGGAGAACGGTGAGGTTAGAACAGCGCCCCCTTTTGCCCGGCCCTGACTGCCAGGGGCGAGCGCCCCTTGCCCCCACCCTAGCGCCGCCCCGGGGGATTGCTGTGGGTGGACTCACTCTGGGAGCGGGTATCGGCCGAGAGCGGAGGCTGGCAGGGAATGGCCCCCAGGGCCCCCATGGTCTCCAGGATGCCGCTCTGCAGGCCGCACACAACAAGGACCAGGATGATGCAGACGAACTTGGAAGGCAGGTTGTAGCCGGCCAGGGCCGGCTGGGTGGCCTTGTAGAAGAGCAGGTAGCCATAGAAGGAGAGCAAGGTAGAGATACCAATGATGGCGTTGATGTAGGAGTTGGGGTTGGTGTAGCTCACCTGCAGGAGAGGCCGTGGGTCAGAAGATGGGTCTGGGTGGTCTGTCAGGCCACCTCCCTCTGTAGGGTAACGGCCAGCCCCACGCCCAAGGGTAACGCCCAACCAACTCACTCCCACACCCAAGGGTAACGCCCATCTTCAACTCAACTCTATACCCCAGATAACACAGAAACCTCAATCCAACCCCACCCCATGCCCAAGGATAATGCTCTGCCCAATCTCACACCCGAGGATAATGCTCAACCCAACTCAGTGCCCCCGAGTAATGACCAGTGCCTGGGGTAAGCCTCAACCCAACCTCATGCCTAGGGAGAACACCCAAGCTCAACACAACCCCATGGCCAAGAGTAATGCCCAACCTTGCCCAACACCCAACGGTAAAGTCCAACCTTGACCCAATGCCCAAGGGTAACGTTCAACCCATCCCAGTGTCTATGGGTAACATTCAACCTAACCTTGAGGGTAATGCCCAATCTCTGCCCAACACCCAGGGGTAACGCTCAACCCAACTCTGATGGGTAATGCCCAAAGTCAACTCAACCTGATGCCCAAGGCTAATGCCCAACCCAACACCCAAGGGTAGCGCCCAATGTCAACCCAACCTAACCCCCTCCCCAAGGATAATGCCCAACCTCAACCCAATCCCATATCCAAGGATAATGCCCGGCCCAACCCAATGCCCAAGGGTAACCACCTCAGCCCAGCGCCCTACGGTAACATCCAACCCAACGCCCAAGGGTAACCCTCAACCCAATGCCCAGGGTAACACCTGATGCTACACCCCTGGGTAACAGTTGACCCACCCCAACCTACACTCCATCTTAACACCCAACCCCAATGCTAAGCTGGTGCCGCCATTCCCTGCCCTCGGTAGACGAGTTACCCCCTCTACCCTGAGGGGTCTGCCCACCCCATGCCAGGGAGGGGTAGGGGACGGCATGGGGCCAGAGCGACTCACATCGCCGTAGTCATACTTCTCGTCGGTCCAGAGGATGAGCGTGACGAAGAAGAGGATGGTCCTGATGAGGGACAGCTGGTACACGGCCAGGGTCATCCAGCGTAGGTTGGACCTTGCGGATGGGGAGCGGGTGAGACATGGGGGTGATCAGTTTAAGGGGACTCCCTAGATGACAGCTCCACCTCCTCCACTCAGCCACAGGGCCCCAGAGCGAGAATGACGGTATAGCCTAGGGGTTACGGCACTGGGAGGCGGGAGACCCAGCGACCAGACACCCTGCTCCAATGAGGGAACAGCTTAAATGGGAGAGATTGAGATGATCCATCTCCTCCTTGGGCTGCCTTGCCTGGCTCGGGGAAAAGAGTTCCCAGCCTTGCCGCAGCCCCATATGGAGAATATAGGAATTTGGGTGGCCCCTAGGCGTGCCTCAGTTTCCCCTTTGCTTCATCTGGCTCCCCATTGGGTGCAAAGGGGCTAATGCTAAAGGGGACCATTGTGGCTCCGGGTTAGGGGGCTGGCACGTCAAACCCATGCGCCTAGGAACAACAGAAGAACCCCTGACCCACATCAGGGGGGTGCCGAGGCCAGCTGGGCACGGGAACCCACCGTGGCTGCGGCTGGAGACCCGGGCACAGCGGGATGCGGGGCCAGAGATGCCAGGTTTTAGCTGGCTTCCACCGGCCCTCGGGTCTCAGCTTGGCTTGCCGAGGTCTAAGGACCTGCCGGAAGCCGGGCGTCCGCTCGCGACGCTGCCAGGGGCACTGACCTGGCTCCTAGCTGAGGGCAAGAAGGGCCGGGCACTTACCAGCTGGTGGAAATGTTGGGCAGACAGCAGCAGCAGCAGCAGGGGAAGGGGTTGGGGGCCACGTGCTGACCCCGCAGGCGCTGGACCATGCAGGCCGAGCCCCCAAAGAAATCGGTCACCAAGTCCAGGAATTTCCACAGGGTGATGGAGTGGTAGCTGCGGAGACAGGGCAAGCAAGGTGGCATTGAGATGCTGCTGATGCTGGAGTGGGACAGCTGGGGGAACAGCTGCACATAACGCTGCACAGGGACGGCTCGCCTGGTGCTGAGATGCAGCCACCTCTGGGGCGGGCCAGCTGGGGAACAGCCGTACATAACATTGCCTCACTATGCCCCTCCTCTTTAACTTAAGTCCCGCCCCCTGCTTCCAGGACACTCACATGTTCGCAACAAAGTTACAGACGAAGGAGGATCGGGGGATGTACATGGCAATGAGGGACATGCTGCTGAACACCTGGGGATGGAGCAGAGAACAGTGTCAGGGGAGCCCGGACTCCTGGGTTCTCTCCCTGGCTCTGGAGGGGAGTGGGGTCTAGTGGTTAGAGCAGGGGGGGCTGGGGGCCTGGACTCCTGGGTTCTTTCTCCGGTTCTGGGAGGGGAGTGGGGTCTGGTGATGAGAGCGGGTGGGGCTGGGAGCCCGGACTCCTGGGTTCTCTCCCAGCTCTGGGAGGGGAGTGGGGGCTAGTGGTTAGAGCAGGGGGGGCTGGGAGCCCGGACTCCTGGGTTCCATCCCTGGCTCTGGGGGGGAGAGGGGTCTAGTGCCTAGAGCAGTGGGGGGCTGGGGGGCTGGGGGCCAGGACACCTGGTTTTTAGCCCCAGGTCTGAGAAGGGAGTGGGGTCTAATGGGTTGAAGCAGGGCAGGGCTGGGAGCCTGAACTCCTGGGTTCTCTCCCCGGCTCTGGGAGGGGAGTGGGGTCTGGTGGTGAGAGCGGGGGGGGGGCTGGGAGCCCGGACTCCTGGGTTCTCTCCTGCCTTACCGGGTAGACCCCCAGGATCCAGAGGGAGAGGCTGGTCCTGCGGGAGGCGCCCCGGCGGCGTAGGAAGAAGCCGGTGTGCTCCAGGAAGAGGCCCAGCTGCACCAGGCCCAGGGCCGTGGGAATGAGGAAGATCCACAGCTGGGCTTGGAACACTGGGGGGTGGGGGGGTGAAGGCAGACAGAGGGGTGAGCCTGAGCCCCACAGAGCTCCTGCTCCCCCCAAGTGCCCACCCCGGGCTGACACCTCCCCCTCCCCAGGGACACCCCCTCCATTCGGGCCTGATTCCCTTCCCCATGGCTGCATGCTCCCCCCCTCCACTCTGGTCCTCGGGGCGCCCGGACGCCTGGGTCCCACCTTGGAAGATCTCTGAGGACAGGGGGAACTGGCCGCTGTGGAGGGTGCAGTTTTGGGGTCGCGCCATTTCTGCCCTCCCCTCCCTCCGCTCCCCTCTCTTCAGACACCGCCCGGCGTCCTTGATTCTCTGTTTCCAGCTTCCCCTGCCCTCTCCCCCCCCACCCAAGGAAGGAGCCTTCCTTGTTAGTCACTGTATTAATTAATCATTGACCCAGCCCAGGTGCGAGCGCCAGGTAACGGGGTCCAAGTCCGGCTTCCTCCACTTGCTGGGCAGCGGCGAACGGTTCGGTGGCTGAGGCCTGTGGAACTCTCTGCCACTAGATGGAGAGCTCACGGCTCCTGGGTCCTATCCCCAGCTCTGGGAGGGGAGTGGGTTCGAGCGGGTTGGTCTAGCTCCTGGCAGGATGGGGCTCCGCTCTCAGCTGGGGTGTCTGGCACCACGGAGGCCCCCAATCTCAGTCTGGTGGGGAGATGGGGGGGCGGCACCCATTGCAACAGGGGACCTGATCCTGGTGATAATGCAAATGATTAATAAGTCATTAATAATGAAGCATGAATGAGTGCCAAAGGCTTTGAGTTTGAAATGAGAAGCCCCACCATCGATTAACGACGCGTTATTATTAAAGCGCGGATGGCTCATTAAGCAATCCAGCCAGCAGGAGGCAGGAGTGGTTCTGTGCATACATTGTGTTTATTATTTATTTTACAGGTAACAAATCCGATACTTGGGGGTTTTCTGTTAAAAAAAATCCCTTTTTCTAAGCTAAGTACAGTACTTTCCTGTCCCCCCCCCCTTGGCAGGTTTGGGGGTCGAGGGGGGGGGGTAGCAGCTGTAACTCGGGCCATATAAACTCACAGAGTTCTGGGTCTTGCAGGTCCTAGAGGGGACCTTGCATGGGGAGGAGTTCTGGGCGGGGGCCGGGGTGTGTCCTTCCTTGGCTGGCAGTGTCCTTTTTCTCTCTGCTGCTACAACAGGGTGGGATCGGAATCAACCATAGAGATTTCAGTCCTCCGGTTCCTAGAGAGGACCAGGGCACGGTGAATGGCATGTGTGTGGCAGGCAGGGGGACAGATGCAGGATAGAGGTCATTCTCCATGGTGTTTGTTCTCTCACTCTGCTCCTACAACATGATGGTAGTAGTGGGATCCAAACTGACCATAGAAATCTCAGTCCTCCAGTTCCTAGAGAGGACCAGGACATGTTATATAGGTGGGGGAGATGCACAGATAGAGGTCACCCTCTATGGTGTCTATTCCCTCTCTCTGCACTTATAAGATGGTGGTAAGAGTGGGATCCGGACCCATCATAGAATTCTTGGCCTTCCAGTTCACTCCAAGGCAGGGAGGGGTTAATGGCTGGCCACTGGGCAGGGGACAGGGACTGTGATTCCCCATGGGGCTACTAGCCCCCCCCCAGTCCCCGATGCCCATGCCCTGGTGCCAGATGCCCCAGCTGAAGGCCGCCAGCTCTTGCGGTTGTGTCCGATGGTCTCAGTAGGGGCCGAGGGAGGTACAGTCGACTCACACCAGGACACCCCCCACCTCCTGGTGTCTCTGTGTCCCAGTCCAGCTCAGCCGATGAGGCGGTAGAAGACCCAGCAGCCGAAGGTGACCCAGTGGCTGGCCCAGCTCAGCTCCGACCACTTATAGATGGTATAGGACATGCTGTAGCCCTGCGGCGGAGAGAGACACTACAGTTGGGGGAGGGAATGCCTGTGTCCTGGGGCGCCGGGGGACAGTCGGGAGCCCAGTGGGTTGGGCCGCCTGTGACTCAGGTACAGCTGAGAGTTAGGAGAGTAGGAACACCTGTTCCTGTGGTGACAAGGTACAGCCAGATCCCACCAAGGCAAGGACCGAGGTACAGTCAAAAATCTGGACAGTAGGGATGCCTGTTCCCTGGGGTGAGTGACATACAATCAGAGAGCAGGAGGCTGGGCTGCCTGTTCTTGGGGGTGACCGAGATACAGTTGGATCTCAGCTGGGTAGGGGGGCCTGTTTCCTGGGATGACTGAGGTACTGTTGGACCCCAGGAGGGTAGGGCCGCTTGTTTTCTGAGATGACTGAAGCAGAGTCAGAGATCAGGAGGGGAGGGCGCCTGTTCCTGCTGATGACTGATGTACAGTCGGACTGCACCACCCCACCTGCTCCTCTACGGTGTCATCAGCGTCGATGTCAAAAAGTGAGCCCAAGTAGGCCAGGTGGAAGACAGCCAGAGCGCCGAAAAGCAGGTTCAGCAGCCGAACCCAGAGATTCTGCGGGAGAAAGACCCCAGTTCAGAGACCCCCACCCATGTCCTTCCCTTCCCATCCCCTACCAACCCCGGGGAGACCCCTGTCACCCTGCACTCACCTCCTGGCTAAGTATAGAACCCAGGAGTCCTGGCTCCCAGACCCCCTGCTCTAACCCACTAGACCCCACTCCGCTCCCAGAGCAGGGGATTGAACCCAGGCGTTCTGGCTGTGGGCTCACCGTGTTATGGCGGTGGGGACAGCCGGGCGGGCAGCGCTTGGAGAGGAGGCAGGCGTCAAAGATGACAGAGAGGCGCTTCCGGAGGACTTGGGAGAAAAGAAAGACGTGAGAGCAGGACACTGGCCCTGGAGATTGAGGAGAATCCCCTTGGGGGGGTGTGACAGTACGGGGCATAGGACACACATCGCTGCACAGTGTGTGTGTCCCTGCTACCCCCTAGAGGAGGGGATGAGCCCTGCTCTGCGTGGGTGTGTGTATTTAACCGCCCCCCCCCCAACCCCGCACAGATCATGCCATCACACAACCCCTCCAGAGGCGGCCTGAGAATCCCCCTCAGGCAGTGAGCACTACGGGGCATATGCCACACAGCCGCCAGTTCTGCAAGGGCCTGTCCGGGCCCCGGGGAAACTTACCATGCTCCACGTAGGTGATGAATCCCAGAGACAGCAGCACAGCGGCCAAGTGGAAGCTGAGTCCCTGGGGTTGGGGATGAGGAGGAGAGGGGAGACATCAGCCAGTGGCCAGCCCGGGAGGGGGGCTGCTCCCCCATTTGCCACCTCTCCCCGAGCCCCCCCAAAACTTACATGCAGGAGGGCGCTGGCGGCGTACGTGACAATGACAGCGGAGAAAGTCCCCAGTTGCAGGCTGTTCTTAAAGACATCTGCAAGGAAACACCGGAGGGGCGGGGTGTGTGTAAATCTACCAAACTGCCCCGCTCCCCACAGCGCCCCCTGCTGGGAGAGATCAGGGATGGAATAGCCAGGAGATTTCCCCCCCCCCAGCTCCCCACAGCGCCCCCTGCTGGGAGAGATCAGGGATGGAATAGCCAGGAGATTCCCCCCCCCCCCCCCCACAGCTCCCCCTGCTGGGAGAGATCAGGGATGGAATAGCCAGGAGATCCCCCCCCCCCCAGCTCCCCCCAGCACCCCCTGCTGGGAGAGATCAGGGATGGAATAGCCAGGAGATTCCTCCCCCCCCTCCCCCCCACAGCTCCCCCTGCTGGGAGAGATCAGGGATGGAATAGCCAGGAGATTCCCCCCCCCCAGCTCCCCACAGCGCCCCCTGCTGGGAGAGATCAGGGATGGAATAGCCAGGAGATTCCCCCCCCCCAGCTCCCCACAGCTCCCCCTGCTGGGAGAGATCAGGGATGGAATAGCCAGGAGATTCCCCCCACCCCAGCTCCCCACAGCTCCCCCTGCTGGGAGAGATCAGGGATGGAATAGCCAGGAGATTCCCCCCCCCCCAGCTCCCCACAGCGCCCCCTGCTGGGAGAGGCCGGGGCTGGAGTAGCCGGGAGCTCCCCCCACAGCCAGCTCCTGCCCCGCTCCCCCCAGCGCCACCTAGTGGACCTTACAGGAGTTAAGCCAACTGGACATGGGCAGGTTCCAGCTGGTGACGACTTCCACCATCGACCGGGGCAGCTCAACATTCAAGGGTCGGGACACCGTCAGGTCCCTGCCAGGAGAGAGAGCGAGCAGTCAGGACGCCTGGGTTCTCTCCCCAGCCCTGGGAGGCGAGTGGCGTCCAGTGGTTAGAGCAGGGGGCCTGGGGGCCCAGACTCCTGGGTTCTTTCCCCAGCTCTGGGAGTTGAGTGGGGTCTAGTGGTTAGAGCGGGTGGGTGGGTGGGGGGGGGGCAGGGAGGGGAGCCCGGATGCCTGGGTTCTCTCCCCCACTACTCACCATTTGAGGTTGTCCTTCTCCTCGGTGAATCCTGCCCCAGCCAGCGTGGCCGTGGCCTCGGAGAGGAATCCCACGAAGTAGCTGCTGAAGTGGAAGGAGATGGCACTTTCGTAGGCCCGGAGCCACCTGCGGAGGTTGGGAGGGTGGGGGGTCAGGCCACGGGAACCTTGCTCCCAGAGAGGGGCAGGGCCCGGCTCCCACTGTGGCCGGCCTTCCACTCACCTCACTGCCAAGCCCCTGGGCAGCGTGGGCAGAGGGAGAACCCGGGAAATTCAAGGAGAAACTATCAGGTGGAGAACCAGGGTGCCATGCAGGGAGCAAGCCGGCCACCGAATCACGGAGCGAGGCAGCCACCGAGCGAGCCGGCCACCGAGTCACAGAGCAAGCTGGCCACGGAGCGAGGCAGACACCGAGTCACAGAGCAAGCTGGCCACGGAGCGAGGCAGACACCGAGTCACAGAGCAAGCTGGCCACGGAGCGAGGCAGACACCGAGTCACAGAGCAAGCCGGCCACAGAGCGAGGCAGCCACCGAGTCACAGAGCAAGCTGGCCACGGAGCGAGCCAGCCACCGAGTCACAGAGCAAGCTGGCCACGGAGCGAGCCAGCCACCGAGTCATGGAGTAAGGCAGCCACAGAGCAAGGCGGCCAGCCATGGAGCAAGGCAGCCACCGAGTCACGGAGCGAGGCAGCCACAAAGCAAGCCGGCCACGGAGCAAGTCGGCCACCAAGCCAGGCAGCCACAGAGCGAGCCAACTACCAAGCCACGGAGTGAGCCCGCCATGGAGCGAGCCAGCCATGGGGGCACGCAGTGAGTGACTCAGGGAGCTAGCCACCGAGCCACGGGAGAAGCCACAGGGCCACGGAGCCAGCCATGGCTGAGTCACTGAGAACCACAGACCTCCGAGCGAACGCTTCCGCTGGCCGTGGCAGCCGGGCAGTGAAGCCTGGCCAGAGATCCAGGACCTCAGTGCTGGGGGTGGGGCAAATAATCTGCTGCGGCAACAAGCCAGCTGCAGGACGGCAAGGCCAGAGGGCAAGCGAGTCACGGAGCGAGGGGGCCAATGGGCCGCGGCACAGAGGAGCTGTTTGCCGAGCCGCAGCGTGACCCGCGAATGAGCCCCTGACCCGTCGCACACCAGGGCCGCCGTTACCTGGCCTTCCGCTTCCTCCTGAGGCCGGCGGGATCCCAGGCGAGGAGGGGGAGCAGAGAGAGTGAAGGGGGAAGGAGTGAGAAACAGAGAGAGAGACGGAGACCGACCCTGGCCTGGGGGCCGCTCTCCTTAGCCACGGCAGTAGTGGGGCACCTCTTGCGGGGGGCAGAGGGGTGATGCTGGGCATCGGAGGGGGCAACAAGTGGATTAAGGTACCGGTGGAAAACTGAAGGAGGAGTGGGGTCCAGTGGATAGAGCAGAGGGGGCTGGAAGCCAGGACTCCTGGGTTCTCTCCCTGCTCTGGGAGGGGAGGGGGGTCTAGTGGTTAGAGCAGAGGGGGCTGGAAGCCAGGACTCCTGGGTTCTCTCCCTGGCTCAGTGAGGGGAGGGGGGTCTAGTGGGTTAGAGCAGGGGGGGCTGGGAGCCAGGACTCCTGGGTTCTCTCCCTGGCTCAGTGAGGGGAGGGGGGGTCTAGTGGGTTAGAGCAGGGGGGGCTGGAAGCCAGGACTCCTGGGTTCTCTCCCCAGCTGGTGCCTTGAGGGCACTGGGAGGTTCCTGCAGCAGCAGAGGGAGACCCAGAGGCCGGTGTGAGGGAGCAGGAGGTCGTGGGGTCTCACACCTGCCCCCTAGGGTGGGAAATGGGGCGGGGGGGGAGGGGACGCACACACTCACTTCCTGAGCTGCCGGTAGCCGTAGAGCGGGATGAAGTAGGAGAACAGGTAGGGGGCGACGCAGGTGGAGACGAGGAGGCAGATGATGGAGAGGAGGAGGCTCCGGGACACCTTCCGCAGCCAGGGGAGGCTCTGAGGGGCGAAGGGTAACTTAGCAAATGTGTCTCTTCCCCTCCCCCGCCCCCGCCTGAGCCAGCCAGTCCCCAGCCTCGGGCCAGAGGGGAGCCAGCGCCCGCTAAAGGGGACAGGCCCCAGCCCCATTCCCCATCCCCTGAGCCAGCCAGTCCCCACCCTGGGGCCAGAAGAGAGCCAGCGCCCCCTAGAGGGGACAGGCCCCAGCCCCATTCCCCACCCCCGTGAGCCAGCCAGTCCCCGCCCTGGGGCCAGAGGGGAGCCGGCACCCGCTAAAGGGGAAAGGCCGCCAGGCGCAGTACCAGGTGTGCCCACCAGGGGCGCTGTTCCCCCTCCCCACACCCCGACTCTCACCAGGGTCCGGCTCTCCACCGCCTGGAGGTAGCTGCGGAAGCGGCTCCAGGGCCCAAAGATGGCCGTGCCCACAAAGTAGATGTAGCCCATGAACTCCACGGGGGAAGGGACAGCCGGGAGCTCCCCGCGGTCCAGGTCGAAGCCCAGGGACACGGCCTTCATCGCCACAATCATCTGGGCCCCTGCCATGGAGAGAGAGACAGGCGGGGGTGGGGTACCCCGGGACTACAGGGGAGAGAACCCAGGAGTCCTGGCTCCCAGCCCCCCTGCTCTAACCACTAGACCCCCCTCCTCTCCCAGAGCTGGAGACAGAACCCAGGTGTCCTGGCTCCCCACCCCTCTGCCAGTCAGCCCGCCTTGCCCTGGGGGTGGATGGGAGCCGGCGCCCCCTAGAGGGCAAAGGCCCCGTGTCCCAGTGCCAGTGGGGGCAGGTCAGAGTCTCACCTCTCATTTTATGCCAGGTCACGGTATCCACCATGTGCATCTCCCTGCCAGAGAGAAGGACGGAGACTGTTTAAGAGAGAGGAACTAATGGGGTGGGTGGGGGTCTCCCTGTGAGATCAGCTGATCCCCAGCCAATGGCTGGCTCTCCTCCCCAGACATCGCTGCACCCCCCCTCCCCCAGAGCTGCCTTCCACCCAGTCTTCCAACTTCTTCCACCTGCTAGACCTGGCTGGGGTCCCTATGGGGTGCTGCGGGGTCTCACCTGGCTTCAGGGCCCCCTCCCCCCCATGGGTCCAGCCTTCCCCTCTCCATGGATCATG
Source organism: Emys orbicularis (assembly GCF_028017835.1). Taxonomy (NCBI): domain Eukaryota; kingdom Metazoa; phylum Chordata; order Testudines; family Emydidae; genus Emys; species Emys orbicularis. Next base: position 381,991 of record NW_027045156.1, read on the forward strand.
TATCCCCCCCTCCCCCCGCCACGGACCCAACTCCACCCAGAAGGACTTTGCAGACCAGAATCCCTCTGTGCCCCTTCCCAGGCCCAGCCCCCTCCCCGCACCCCGCCAGGCCTCACCCCATGAGGAGGTAGATGAGGATGGTGATGGAGAGGAAGACCCCACGGTGGGCCGAGTGCCGGCACAGGAAGAGAACCAGGTAGCACAGCAGGCTGAGCAACACCACCCAGACCATCTGCAGCTGGAAGAAGTGGTGGAGGGCGTAGAACCCCCCCACCACCGTGCTGAGGTGCTTAGCATAGCCGGGCAGAGCTGGGGGAGGGGGGACATGGAGTTGTGGTGGGGACCCTTCGATCCATCCATCCCTCCAACCAGCCCTCCATGCATCCAACCCACCTTCCATCCATCCATCCCTCCAACCAGCCCTCCATCCATCCATTCCTCCAACCAGCCCTCCATGCGTCCAATCCACCAACCCACCTTCCATCCATCCATCCCTCCAACCAGCCCTCTATGCATCCAACCCACCTTCCATCCATCCATCCCTCCAACCAGCCCTCCATGTGTCCAATCCACCTTCCATCCATCCATCCCTCCAACCAACCTTCCATCCATCCATTCCTCCAACCAGCCCTCCATGTGTCCAATCCACCTTCCATCCATCCATCCCTCCAACCAACCTTCCATCCATCCATTCCTCCAACCAGCCCTCCATGTGTCCAATCCACCTTCCATCCATCCATCCATCCCTCCAACCAACCTTCCATCCATCCATCCCTCCAACCAGCCCTCCATGCATCCAACCCACCTTCCATCCATCCATCCCTCCAACCAGCCCTCCATGCGTCCAACCCACCTTCCATCCATCCATCCCTCCAACCAGCCCTCTATGCGTCCAACCCACCAACCATCCATCCATCCCTCCAACCAGCCCTCCATGCGTCCAACCCACCTTCCATCCATCCATCCCTCCAACCAGCCCTCTATGCGTCCAACCCACCAACCATCCATCCCTCCAACCAGCCCTCCATGTGTCCAATCCACCTTCCATCCATCCATCCCTCCAACCAACCTTCCATCCATCCATTCCTCCAACCAGCCCTCCATGCGTCCAATCCACCAACCCACCTTCCATCCATCCATCCCTCCAACCAGCCCTCCATGCGTCCAACCCACCTTCCATCCATCCATCCCTCCAACCAGCCCTCTATGCATCCAACCCACCTTCCATCCATCCATCCCTCCAACCAGCCCTCTATGCGTCCAACCCACCAACCATCCCTCCATCCCTCCAACCAGCCCTCCATGTGTCCAATCCACCTTCCATCCATCCATCCCTCCAACCAACCTTCCATCCATCCATTCCTCCAACCAGCCCTCCATGTGTCCAACCCACCTTCCATCCATCCATCCCTCCAACCAGCCCTCTATGCGTCCAACCCACCTTCCATCCATCCCTCCCTCCAACCACCCCTCCATGCATCCAACCCACCTTCCATCCATCCATCCATCCCTCCAACCACCCCTCCATGCATCCAACCCACCTTCCATCCATCCATCCCTCCAACCAGCCCTCCATCCATCCATTCCTCCAACCCACCTTCCATCCATCCCTCCCTCCAACCAGCCCTCTATGCGTCCAACCCACCTTCCATCCATCCCTCCCTCCAACCAGCCCTCTATGCGTCCAACCCACCTTCCATCCATCCATCCCTCCAACCAGCCCTCTATGCGTCCAACCCACCTTCCATCCATCCATCCCTCCAACCAGCCCTCTATGCGTCCAACCCACCAACCATCCATCCATCCCTCCAACCAGCCCTCCATGCGTCCAACCCACCAACCATCCATCCATCCCTCCAAACAGCCCTCCATGCGTCCAACCCACCAACCATCCATCCATCCCTCCAACCAGCCCTCCATGCGTCCAATCCACCAACCCACCTTCCATCCATCCATCCCTCCAACCAGCCCTCTATGCGTCCAACCCACCTTCCATCCATCCATCCCTCCAACCAGCCCTCTATGCGTCCAACCCACCTTCCATCCATCCATCCCTCCAACCAGCCCTCCATCCATCCATTCCTCCAACCAGCCCTCCATGTGTCCAATCCACCAACCCACCTTCCATCCATCCATCCCTCCAACCAGCCCTCTATGCATCCAACCCACCTTCCATCCATCCATCCCTCCAACCAGCCCTCCATGTGTCCAACCCACCTTCCATCCATCCATCCCTCCAACCAGCCCTCTATGCGTCCAACCCACCAACCATCCATCCATCCCTCCAACCAGCCCTCTATGCATCCAACCCACCAACCATCCATCCATCCCTCTAACCAGCCCTCCATGCATCCAACCCACCTTCCATCCATCCATCCATCCCTCCAACCACCCCTCCATGCATCCAACCCACCTTCCATCCATCCATCCCTCCAACCAGCCCTCCATCCATCCATTCCTCCAACCAGCCCTCCATGTGTCCAATCCACCAACCCACCTTCCATCCATCCATCCCTCCAACCAGCCCTCTATGCATCCAACCCACCTTCCATCCATCCATCCATCCCTCCAACCACCCCTCCATGCATCCAACCCACCTTCCATCCATCCATCCCTCCAACCATCCCTCCATCCATCCATTCCTCCAACCCACCTTCCATCCATCCCTCCCTCCAACCAGCCCTCTATGCGTCCAACCCACCTTCCATCCATCCCTCCCTCCAACCAGCCCTCTATGCGTCCAACCCACCTTCCATCCATCCATCCCTCCAACCAGCCCTCTATGCGTCCAACCCACCTTCCATCCATCCATCCCTCCAACCAGCCCTCTATGCGTCCAACCCACCAACCATCCATCCATCCCTCCAACCAGCCCTCCATGCGTCCAACCCACCAACCATCCATCCATCCCTCCAAACAGCCCTCCATGCGTCCAACCCACCAACCATCCATCCATCCCTCCAACCAGCCCTCCATGCGTCCAATCCACCAACCCACCTTCCATCCATCCATCCCTCCAACCAGCCCTCTATGCGTCCAACCCACCTTCCATCCATCCATCCCTCCAACCAGCCCTCTATGCGTCCAACCCACCTTCCATCCATCCATCCCTCCAACCAGCCCTCCATCCATCCATTCCTCCAACCAGCCCTCCATGTGTCCAATCCACCAACCCACCTTCCATCCATCCATCCCTCCAACCAGCCCTCTATGCATCCAACCCACCTTCCATCCATCCATCCCTCCAACCAGCCCTCCATGTGTCCAACCCACCTTCCATCCATCCATCCCTCCAACCAGCCCTCTATGCGTCCAACCCACCAACCATCCATCCATCCCTCCAACCAGCCCTCTATGCATCCAACCCACCAACCATCCATCCATCCCTCCAACCAGCCCTCCATGCATCCAACCCACCTTCCATCCATCCATCCATCCCTCCAACCACCCCTCCATGCATCCAACCCACCTTCCATCCATCCATCCCTCCAACCAGCCCTCCATCCATCCATTCCTCCAACCAGCCCTCCATGTGTCCAATCCACCAACCCACCTTCCATCCATCCATCCCTCCAACCAGCCCTCTATGCATCCAACCCACCTTCCATCCATCCATCCCTCCAACCAGCCCTCCATGTGTCCAACCCACCTTCCATCCATCCATCCCTCCAACCAGCCCTCTATGCGTCCAACCCACCAACCATCCATCCATCCCTCCAACCAGCCCTCTATGCATCCAACCCACCAACCATCCATCCATCCCTCCAACCAGCCCTCCATGCATCCAACCCACCTTCCATCCATCCATCCCTCCAACCAGCCCTCCATGCATCCAACCCACCTTCCATCCATCCATCCATCCCTCCAACCACCCCTCCATGCATCCAACCCACCTTCCATCCATCCATCCCTCCAACCACCCCTCCATCCATCCCTCCTTCTCTCCATCCAACCCACCCACCCTCCAAGCCTCCGTCCATCCCTGCCACCTGCTTACGCAGCCTCCAGAGCAGGCGGCAGGCCAGGCAGATGAGCAGCAGGAGCCAGATCTGCTCCAGCCCCTGCTGGGCCGTGGGGATCACGCAGCCCTGCAGCAGCTGCTGGTAGAACTCCTGGCGGGTGAAAGTGGCCATTGCCAGGGCCTGAAAGAGAAGGGGGGGGGGGAGTCAAGGAGAACCAGAATGGGCAGGAGCTGCTGGAGAGGACACAGAGCAGAAAGAGCCTATGGAGATGGGGGGGAGAGGGACAGACATACTGGGATGTTTGATTGGCTGGCTTCATGGATGGTTAGATGGATGGATGGTTAGATCAGGGGTTCTCAAACTGGGGGTCAGGACCCCTCAGGGGGTCACGAACTGTCAACCTTCACCCCAAATCCCACTTGCCTCCAGCATTTATAATGCTGTTAAATATATTTAAAAATGTGTTTAATTTATTAGGGGGGGTGGCACTCAAAAGCTTACGATGTGAAAGGGGTCACCAGTAAAAAAGTTTGAGACCCACTGTGTTAGATGGTTAGATGAATGGATAGTTACATGAATGGATGGTTAGATGGTTGATGAATGGATGGATGTGTGGATGGTTAGATGGATGGTCCTATCTCAGCGCAGGGGGCTGGACTTGGTGACCTCACAAGATCCCTTCCAGCCTGACATTACAATTATTCTATCCATCCATTCACCCTGCACCACCCCCTACCTATGTACCTATCCACCCATCCCCCTACACACCCCTCTATCAATCCATCCAGCTCCATGAACACCCATCTGTCGTTCCATCCATCCGTCCATCCCTCCCCATACGTACCCACCTATCTCTCCATCTGCCCCATGCACACCCTTCGATCTATCCATCCATCCATCCATCCATCTCCATACACCTATCTATCTATCTTCCCAAACCCTAGCACACTGATCTATCTATTTTCCAGGATTCACATAGATCGACCAGGGCCTGATCCAGCCTAGGAACCCCGGAGTCCGGGACACCGCTGGGCCACAGGGGGGTGGTGGGGTGAGGGTGGAAGGGGGGTAGTATTGAATGAGTGGAATGTGCATCACCCCAACCTGAGAACTAGGAACGCTGGGGGGGGGCTCCCCCCCGCCCCAGCCCCCCCAAGGCAACATGTCTTGATAACCCCCCTCTCCCCCCAAGTGAGAAGCCTGGGAGACCGGCACTGACATCCAGATGTGGCCAGAGGCGGCCAGGGGTGGGGGTGGGATTCCCCCTCTGCAGCCACACTGGGCCCTGCATCCAGATGTGGCGGGAATGGAGGGGGTTCCCCTAAACAGCTGCACTGGTGGCTGGATCCAGATGTGGGGGGGGGGGGAGGGGGCGTTCCCTGCTCTCCCCTCCGTCCAGCTGTGGCTCGCGCGGGGCCCGGGTACCTTTGCAGCGAGCCTCTCCCTCCAGGTCTGTCTGTCCCCGCGCGGCCAGTCCTGCGGTCCGGCTCTCCCGGGGGGAGGGGGAGCTAATCCCCTTTAAATTTGGGGGCGGGAAAGATCGGCGTCGCCTCCTATGGGAAGGGAAGACGGCTCGGCTCGGCCAATCGGGAGCCGGATGGGATGGGACGGGGCGGGCGATCAAGACAGCCAATGGATGCCCTCTATCTCCAGCGCTCGGAGCCAGGACGCCTGGGTTCTCTCCCTGGCTTTGGGAGGGGAGTGGGGGCCAGGACTCCTGGGTTCTCTAGTCTCCGCAGCTCGGGGAGGGGAGGGGTCTAGTGGATTAGAGCAGGGGGGGGGTTGGGAGCCAGGACTCCTGGGTTCTCTCCCTGGCTCTGGGAGGGAAGTGGGGTCTAGTGGTTAGAGCAGAGGGGGTTGGGAGCCAGGACTCCTGGGTTCTCTCCCTGGCTCTGGGAGGGGAATGAGGGCTAGTAGGTTAGAGCTGTGGAGGGGTTTATATTTTAGGTACTTCTCTGTCCCCCATTGCTACAGTATCTCAGCACCTCACAGTCACTTGATACCTTAACCCCGGGAGGCAGGACAGTGCCCTATGTCCACTCTGCAGGTGAGGAAGCGCAGAGAAAGGAGGGCCCACCCTGCGAAAGGTGGCAGGGAAGCCAGGCGACCTGCCCCTTGTGGTTTGCGCTAATCTGACTTTAGCTAGCATTAAACAAGCCTGGGAACAGCTGCATATAACATCGCACGGGGAGGGCTCACCTGGCACTGAGCTGCAGCCACCTCTGGGACAGGGCAGCCGGGGAACAGCCACACATAACGCAACACGGGGCTGGCTCATCCGATGCTGAGATGCAGCCACCTCTGGGGCAGGGCAGCCGGGGAACAGCCACACATAACGCAACACGGGGCTGGCTCATCCGATGCTGAGATGCAGCCACCTCTGGGGCAGGGCAGCCGGGGAACAGCCACACATAACGCAACACGGGGCTGGCTCATCCGATGCTGAGATGCAGCCACCTCTGGGGCAGGGCAACTGGGGAACAGCTGCAATCCCTCTACCAGCTGGGTTAAGGCCCTGCACCTTGGGAGAAGCCCCTCCCCCCACTGAGTATAAGCCCCTCCCCCCACTGAGTATAAGCCCCTCCCCCCACTGAGTATAAGCCCCTCCCATGGACCCAGGACACCTGTGAGTGAGCCTCACCATCTGCCTCACCCTTGCCTTTGAAGATAAGCCCCACCCTCCAGCCACAGGCTCCTCCCCTGATGAGCACCCCCTGGGCACAGGCCCCACCCCCCTAGACACTGGACCCTCCACCTGGGCACAGACCCCTCCCCTTGGACATGGGCCCCGCCCCCTGCTGGGCACAATCTCCTCCTCCTGGATATTAGCCCCTCCCCCTGGGCTCAGGCCCCGCCCAAATACGGCCCCTTCCCTCCTCCTTTTAAATCTCCCGCTCTGACGACACCTGTTACCATGGCTACCCCACCCCCCCGCCCCTGCTGAGCCCACATCGCCTCAGCCGGCCTCTGGGCCAATCCGCTCCTCGGGAGGGCCTCTCGCGGCCCCGCCCACCAGCGCCCCGGCCTCCCATTGGCCGCGAAGAAAAGGCCAGCAGACCAATGGGCGGGCGGATCGAGCGGAGGAGGAGGAGGCCCCGCCCGCCTGCCGCGGTCAAGGAGCGCGCTCATTGGTCGCGGGGGCGGGGCTTAGGGCTGCAGGTGGCCGCCCGGGCGGGCGCCGGCCTCAGTCTGCGGTCAGCTGCCAGCAGCGTCGGGACTCGGGCCGGAGGCGCTGAGCGGGTGAGGGGCTGCCGGGGCGGGCACGCAGGGGGCTGCACGCAGTGACGTACACCCCCCTCCCCGGGGGTCCCCGTTCCCAGCCCAGCTGGGGGTGGATCTGCCCCCCCACCCGCCAATCCGGATCAGAGCCGGCGCCCCCTAGAGGGGAAAGTCCCTGGATCCCCTTGCTGACACCATCCCTCTTTTCCTTTGCAGTGGGAGTCGCTGTCTTGCCTGCCATGGGGCTGGAGGCTGAGCCCCTCGCCGCCCCCCACCCTTACTGGCCCCGGGACCTGGAGATCCGGCGCTACATCCCCAACGACCGCCCCACCTGGCACAGCCTGGCTTTCCTCTTCTCTGTCTCGGCGGCCCTGCTGACGCTCACCTGGCTGGCCGCCGGCTGGCGGGGGTGGACGGGGGCGCCCATGAGGCCCGGGCGCCGCCTGGCCCTCTGTTGGTTCGCCATCTGCGGCTTCATCCATGGCGTGATTGAGGGCTGGTTCAGCCTCTACCACACGGATATACCAGGGGACCAGTCCTTCCTCTCCCAGCTGTGTAAGGCATGGGAACCAGGACTCCTGGGTTCTTTGGGTGGGGGATGGAGTCTGGTGGGTTAGACTGGGGAGGCTGGGAGCCAGGACTCCTGGGTTCGATCTTTCGCTCTGGGAGGGGAGTGCGGTCTAGTGGTTAGAGCAGGGGAGGCTGGGAGCCAGGACTCCTGGGTTCGATCTCTAGCTCTGGGAGGGGAGTGCGGTCTAGTGGTTAGAGCAGGGGAGGCTGGGAGCCAGGACTCCTGGGTTCGATCTCTAGCTCTGGGAGGGGAGTGGGGTCTAGTGGTTAGAGCAGAGGCGCTGGGAGCCAGGACTCCTGGGTTCCATCCCCAGTTCTGGGAGGGGAGTTGGGTCTAGTGGTTAGAGTAGGGGTGGCTGGGAGCCAGGACTCCTGGGTTCGATCTCTCGCTCTGGGAGGGGAGTGGGGTCTAGTGGTTAGAGCAGGGGAGGCTGGGAGCCAGGACTCCTGGGTTCCATCCCCAGTTCTGGGAGGGGAGTGGGGTCTAGTGGTTAGAGCAGGGGAGGCTGGGAGCCAGGACTCCTGGGTTCTAGCCCAGCTGAGGGGAGCCCTGACGGGAGCTGTTTGCTACCCCGTGATGTGAGGAAAGGAAATCTGCTAAACAGGTTACCTGCCCTCCGGGTGAATCCTCTTCCGGAGAGAAGGGACGGGAGCCCGTGAAATTGGAGGCCGGGGAGAACTGTGGATCCTTGTAGAAACAGCTCCAGAGGTTGCACTGCTCCTAGCTGGGAGCAGGGAGAGGAAACTATGGAAATTCCCAGCCCCAAAACTTTGTGAAAACCGAATGGGTTTTAGACTATTTCCTCCCTTGTTTCAAAACCTCTCCATGTTCCTCCCTCCCGGCCCATAAAATGATGAATTTGATTCGTTCTTTTTGACCCGACGAACAACCGTTTCAGCTGAATCTTGTTTTCGCCTCCAGGGAAGGAGTACGCCAAAGGAGACAGCCGATATGTCATGTGAGTTTTAGCCTTTGTGTGTCCCATTCCCCCCCTTCCCCTTTTCTGATTCCTACCCACCCACCCACCACAATCCACTGGCATCTGCCCAAAATCCACCTGGAAATTTTGGAATGGATCGGATGCAGCCTTCAAAAAACCCATCAGGTTTCACACGTGCCTGCTAGCTCAGCGCAAGCAAACAATATGTGGTTTAATATCACTACATGCAAATGCATCCCTCCAGGAACAAAGCACACAGGCAATGCGTACAGGATGGGGGGGACTCTGTCTTGACAAAGATTTGGGGGTCATGGGGGACAATCGGCTGAATGGGGGCTCCCGGTGCGACGCTGGGGCCAAAACGGGGATCGCGAGGCGGAACACAGAGGGGATTTTCCCCTCTGGATTTGGCCCTGGTGCCACCGCTGCTGGGATCCGGCATCCTGTTCTGGTGGCCACAACTCTAGAAGGCCGTTGATCAGTCGGGGGGGCGTCAGAGAAGTGCCATGAGAATGATTCAAGGATCAGAAACCCAGCCTTGGCATGAGAGACTCCCTGAGCTCCAGCTATGGGGCTGAACGAAGAGACGGCTGAAGGGTGATTGGATCCCGGTCGTAGCTACGCAGGGAACAAACATTTGAGAACGGGCGCTTGATCGAGCAGAGGAAGGTCAAACCCGATCCGACGGCTCGAAGTCTAAGCTAGACCAATTCCGGGTGACCGCCCCTTGCCTTCATTGCGTTATTCCCAGCAAACGACGGGCTAGCTAACCAGGGCTACTTGCTTTCTCCTCGGCGATCAATAACACGCAGCCCTTCGGAGGAAGCCCCTTTTAGCCATAAGGCAGGAGCGCTGCGGGGAAAACAGCCAAAGAAGCGACACGTAAATCGACCAGGGGCGGTGTCAGTCTAAAGATTGGCCCCCCAATTCCCTCCCCGATCTCCGGGCGAAGTTCGAAAGGCTGAGTCTGTGGGGCGGGGGCGCTGGCGCCACCCGCTTCTCCCCCACACGTCCTGGGAATGTAGCTTGCCAGGTCCCAAAAGATCAGCCGGGTTTGCTGCGTCGTGCCATGGCCTTTTCACAGCCACGCCGCTCGTGGATTGGTAGGTTCTGGGGACAGAAGGGGCCGTTGTGATCAGCACGTCCGACTTCCCGGACAACAGAGACCAGAGAACCTGCCCTGTCATGCCAGGCGCTGCACGGATCCACCCCTGAGAGCAGGGCCCCTGTTGGGTGCTGCATAACCCCCACCCCACCAGCCGCTAGATCGGGGCCCCTGTCCCCGCACAGCCCCTCCCAGAGGGAGATCACAGCCCTTGCATTGCTGGGTGCATGAAGCCCCCCATTGTGCCTGGCGCTACACAGACCCCCCCCCCCCCACTGAGACCCCAAAGAGCTTCCAGTCTAAACACACCCAGGCAGGACTATTCTCCTCGTGGTACGGCTGGAGAAACTGAGGCCAATGGGGTGCGAGCTGAGACGCATGGTTGGCTGGGAGGGATGGGAACGGGGGGGCCTTAGAAGTTGGGTTAACCCTTGGGTGCCTCTCTCTGTCTGCAGAGAGGACAATTTCACCGTGTGCATGGAGACCATCACTGCCTGGGCGTGGGGCCCGCTGAGCCTCTGCACTGTGCTGGCCTTCCTGCAGCGCCAGCCCCACCGCTACGTCCTGCAGCTGGTGGTGTCGCTGGGTAAGGGCGGCCGGATGCCTGGGTCCCCTCCCTGGCTTGGGGAGGGGGGGTCTAGTGGTTAGAACCGGAGGGGCTGGGAGGCAGGACTCCTGGGTTCTCTCCCTGGCTGTAGAATGGCCCAGGGGCTGATGGTCAAAGGTCCCAGATCAGCTTCATCTTGACCTAGCCTGGACCCCAGATGTCCCCTGATCTTTCCATGACCCTTGGATTCTCCTCGATCTGACCCCTTGACCTTTCCTCCCCCCCCCCCCCCAGGCCAGCTGTACGGCGACGTCCTGTACTTCTACACTGAGTACCGAGAGGGCTTCGCCCACAGCGAGATGTGGCACCCGCTTTACTTCTGGTTCTACTTCGTCTTCATGAACGCCCTGTGGATCGTCATCCCCTCCATCCTCCTCCTCGACGCCTGGGGGCACCTGAGCGCTGCCCAGAGGGCGCTGGACTCTGTCAAGCCCAAGAGACACTGATGCCTCACACCCCCACCCTGGGTGGCGAATCTGGCACAAAACTGCCCCAGGGGGCTGCAGGATGAATGATGCTCAGGGATTGGAGTGCGCAGGACTCTCTCCCTGGCTCTGGGAGGGGAGTGGGGTCCAGTGGGCTAGAGCTGGGAGGCTGGGAGCCAAGACGTCTCGGTTCTTTTCCCAGCGTCTGTGGGAGACGTTCCTGTTTCTCCAGGCCGGCTTTATTTGCCGACCTGGTGGGGAGGGACGGGTGAGCGGGGGAGGAAATCACTAGCATGGGTGGGGGAGATGTCTGCCTCCCTATGTCTTGTTATCCTAGCACCCCCTCCTCCGCCGAACCCTCCCTGTTCCCATAACCAAAGCTCCGACCCCGTCTCTGTGTGCCCCCGACAACGACCCCCTTTGCCTCCTGACTGGCTGTAGGGTGGGGGATGCTGGGACCTCAAGTGCCTCCGGTGGACAGGACCAATCAGCTTGTTTTAATAAACGCATGTGTGTACTCCTTTGCCTTCCAGCAGCTGTCCTTGTCTGCCGCTGTCGCCCTCGGGGTGGCGCCGCGCTGCCAGGACAAAAGGGGTTATACAGGAGGTCATACCAGCTGATCCCAAGGGTCCCTCCTGGGCTGGGATGCTTTAGAGAGGAGAGGGCGAGGCCCTGATTAAAATCATGACCGGGAACAAGGGAGAGTGGGACCTTCTCTGAGACGGGCAAATTCCAAATACCTTTTCCCTGCACTCTGCATCTCAGTAACCTGTGTCCCATTCCCAGTCTCCTGCCCTGGGGCCGGATGGGAGCTGGCGCCCTCTAGAGGAGAAAGGCCCCATACCTCAGTCTCCTGCCCTGGGGCCGGATGGGAGCTGGCGCCCCCTAGAGGAGAAAGGCCCCATACCTCAGTCTCCTGCCCTGGGGCCGGATGGGAGCTGGCGCCCTCTAGAGGAGAAAGGCCCCATACCTCAGTCTCCTGCCCTGGGGCCGGATGGGAGCTGGCGCCCCCTAGAGGGGAAAGGCCCCATTTCCAATGCAGTGTTCACTGGGTTGGGCACGGTGGGATTGTGCCTGCCTGTAGGAAAGCTCCGCCCCCTCAATGGAGGGGCGGGGCCATGGAGCCCCTAAAACCCCTGATTCTGGGGGACAGCGAATGAAAATGCAGGGAAGGGAGCAAGGGTCAGTTTCAGCCAGTGCCGAAGTCACCTTACGTGACCCCCCCCCCGTGGTGCCCGCTCTGACCCCAGAGCAGCTTGTTAACCCCCCCCGCGGGGGGGCAATGCAAAGTGCGGGGGGAAACTGAGGCAGGGGCCTAAGAGAAACGTGCTGGGGACAGGAGCGGGCGGAAAAGGCCCCAGGGCTGCAGAGCAGCGTCTCCCCGCTGAGTCTGGGGCCCCTGCTCCGGCTGCCTCAGTTCAGGGCCGTGCCCGGGAGCTCGGACCGGAGATTTGCGGTGGGGCCCCCTGGGCTTGGGACGGACGAATCTTGGCCAGCGCCTGCTGGGGGGGGGGGGGGGGGAGGAAACATCCAGATCCCTGGAGCTGCGGGCGGATGTTGTTGTTTTCACCAGTTGGGGGTTACTTCCGGTTGATCCGGATGTTGTTTCCCGGATTGTGCGGTTATTTCCGGTTAACCCGGACGTTGTTTTCCTTGCTTCTAAGGCTATTTCCGGTTGATCCGGATGTTGTTTTCCATGGCTGTGTGGTTATTTCCGGTTGACCCGGATGTTGCTGTCCCTGTTTGTATGTCTATTTCCGGTTGATCCGGATGTTTTCGCCGGTTGGGGGCTATTTCCGGTTGGCTGGGCCGTTGTTTCCCCAGTGAGGGGCTTCTCCGGGCAGTTATTGCCTTGGTTACGCGCTATTTCCAGTTAACCCGGATGTTGTTTCCCGTGGTTGGGCGGTTATTTCCGGTTGACCCCGGATGTGAGTCCCCGTCCCGTGGCGGGGAGGGGCCCGGCTGCCCCCGTCTCTCCCCCTCTCCCACCCGTTTTTTTAAGAGGGCGATGACGTCAGCGCCTGAGCCGAGGCCTCCAAGCCGGAAGCGGAAGTAGCGGCGGGGTCACGTGAGGCTTCCCCCCTTCCCCTCCATCCTCACCTGACGTCAACCGCCCGCCCGGCGCGAGCCGGCTTCTACCCGTCGCGGCGCGAGGCCTCCCCCGCCTCCCCCCAGGGGCGGGGCCGTTACGGTCCCGTCCGGCGCGAGGCTCCTCCCCCCCTCCGCCCCCGCCCCCCCCCGCGGAGCCGGCCCGGGGCCGGGATGGCGGCGGCGGCGGGGGGCGGGGCCCGGGAGGAGGAGGAGGAGCGGGAGGTGGTGCGGGTCCGGGTCAAGGTGAGAGGTCAGGGGTCACGGCGGGGTCAGGGGTCACATAGGGCGGGGGGGAGGGGCACCCCCACAGCTCAGTGGGGCGCAGAGTGGGACCCCCCAACAGGGTGTGTGTGGGGGGGCAGATTGTGCCGGGGAATCAGGGGGAGCCCAGGGCGGGGGGCTGGCGAGAGAAAGGGGGGGTCGGGATCGGGGCGTGAGGAGGGAGCCAGAGCGGAGTCCCCCCCTCCCCCACCCAGCCCCCCCTGCTCCAGCCCACCAGCCCCCCCTCCCCTCCCAGAGCCGGGGAGAGAACCCAGGAGTCCTGGCTCCCAGCGCCCCCTGCTCTAACCCACCAGACCCCACTCCCCTCCCAGAGCCGGGGGGAGAACCCAGGAGTCCTGGCTCCCAGCCCCCCCTGCTCTAACCCACCAGACCCCACTCCCCTCCCAGAGCCAGGGGGAGAACCCAGGAGTCCTGGCTCCCAGCCCCCCCTGCTCTAACCCACCAGACCCCACTCCCCTCCCAGAGCCGGGGGGAGAACCCAGGAGTCCTGGCTCCCAGCCCCCCCCCGCTCTAACCACCAGCCCCCACTCCCCTCCCAGAGCCGGGGAGAGAACCCAGGAGTCCTGGCTCCCAGCCCCCCCGCTCTAACCACTAGCCCCCACTCCCCTCCCAGAGCCGGGGGGAGAACCCAGGAGTCCTGGCTCCCAGCCCCCCCCCCCGCTCTAACCACCAGCCCCCACTCCCCTCCCAGAGCCGGGGAGAGAACCCAGGAGTCCTGGCTCCCAGCCCCCCTGCTCTAACCACTAGACCCCACTCCCCTCCCAGAGCGGGGAGAGAACCCAGGAGTCCGGGCTCCCAGCCCCCCCTGCTCTAACCACTAGCCCCCACTCCCCTCCCAGAGCCAGGGAGAGAACCCAGGAGTCCGGGCTCCCAGCCCCCCCCGCTCTAACCACTAGCCCCCACTCCCCTCCCAGAGCCGGGGAGAGAACCCAGGAGTCCGGGCTCCCAGCCCCCCCTGCTCTAACCACTAGACCCCACTCCCCTCCCATAGCGGGGAGAGAACCCAGGAGTCCTGGCTCCCAGCCCCCCTGCTCTAACCACCAGCCCCCACTCCCCTTCCAGAGCCGGGGAGAGAACCCAGGAGTCCTGGCTCCCAGCCCCCCCTGCTCTAACCCACCAGACCCCACTCCCCTCCCAGAGCCGGGGGGAGAACCCAGGAGTCCTGGCTCCCAGCCCCCCCCCGCTCTAACCACCAGCCCCCACTCCCCTCCCAGAGCCGGGGAGAGAACCCAGGAGTCCTGCTTGTCCTTGTGCCCTCTACGCCTCACCCTTACTGCCCCAGACAAGCCCTCCTTGCCTTCGCTGACCGTGTCAGAGCCAGAACAGAACGGGGGACGCGACCCAGTGTCGCCTGCGTCTCGTCCCCCGGCCTCCCTCCTGGGTGGCTGCGTGGAGGCCAGGAGATCTGGGGCGAGGCACATGCCAAGGAGGGGGAAGAAACGCACAGGAACTCAGACCTCCCACGACCAGCGAGGACAAAGGATTTCGGTGTGAAAGAGCGCAGCGAAACTGCCCTTCCCGTGTGTCCGCGGAGATCTCCGTCCGTCCGAAACGCGGGCGGATCTGTGCAGCGCGGGGGGGGAATGAGCCAGGGCCTTTCCCCTCTGGGGGGCGCGGCTCCCCCTCCGGCACCAGGGTGGGGGACTGGCTGGCTCGGGGGGGGGTGGGGAATGATGCATGGGGCCTGTCCCCAGTAGAGGGCGCTCACTCCAGTCCTGTCTCCCCAGAAGCGCGAGGGGTTCCTGCAGCCTGAGTTCCGCACCTTTGCCGTCGATCCCCAGATCACCTCGCTGGATGTCCTACAGCACATCCTCATCCGCGCCTTCGACCTCAACGGGTGAGTCCCGCCCCAGTCGCCAGGGACCTGTGCCCAGCATGGGAGGGTTAGAGCAGGGGGGAGGTGGGAGTCAGGACTCCTGGGTTCTCTCCCCGGCTCTGGGAGGGTGGTGAGGTCTAGTAGTTAGAACGGGGGGGCTGGGAGCCCGGACTCCTGGATTCTCTCCTGGTTCTGTGAGGGGAGTGGGGTCTAGTGGTTAGAGCTGGGAGCCAGGACTCCTGGGTTCTCTCCCCAGTGCTGCTATTTCTGGGGTTGCCTGGGAGTTAGATCCTGGTTGAGGAAGGAGCTAGTGAAGAATTTGAGGCTGTTGGGAGCCAGGGGGCAAAGAGGAGATTTGTGGGACAGATGAGCTCATTCGGTCTGAAGAGCTAATGGGGGACCCCGAGAAAGGATGGAAGGCAGGGGGGCTGGAACGGCTGGTGAAGGACCCCTAGAGAATAGTGGGGGGTTCTGTATGGTTGATGAAGGACCCCAACCGGAGGCATCCGTATGGCTGACAGCAAACCCTAAAGAGGCGGGGGAGGTTCTGTATAGCCGATGGAGGACCTCAAAGGGGTGTGTGTCCTTACGGCCAATGGGAGACCCCAAGGGAGCAGTGGGAGGTTCCGTATGGCTGACGGCGAGAGTGTGGGGTTCCGTACCGACGGGGGACCCCGAGAGGTGCCGGGAGGGGGAACGCTGCGGATGGGGTGATGTCCTGTGTGCGTTGGAGCCAATCACCTCCCCCTCACCCAGGAAGAAGAACTTTGGGATCAGCTACCTGGGCCAGGAGAAGCAGGGCCAGGAGACGTACCTGTCGCTGCTGTCGGACTGGGACCTGGCCACGGCCTTCGCCAGCGCCTCCAAGCCCTACCTGCAGCTCCTCGTAGACATCAAGCCTTCGGAAGACAGTGAGTCACTGTGGCAGGGCTAGGGACCCAGGAGTCCTGGCTGCCACCCCCTCCTCGTGCTCTAACCGCCAGACCCCACTGCCCTCCCAGAGCTGGGAACAGAACCTGCTAACTGTCATGTGCTGCTCTCTCAGGCCCCCTGCTGGAGGACTGGGACATCATCAGCCCCAAAGATGTCATCAGCACTGATCTGCTCCTGGTGGAGAAGCGGTCCCTGGCGGCGGCCGCCCTGCCTTTCACCCAGTCCATCATCTCCCAGGTGGGTCGAAAGGGGAAGAGGTGGAGGGTGGTTCAGGTAGGAAGCACCCCAAGCTACGTGGGTGGAACAGGGTTCAGAAGAGAACCCAGGAGTCCTGGTTCCCACCCACCCACCCACCCCTGTTTTAACACACTAGACCCCACTCCCCTCCCAGAGCCGGAGGTAGAACCCAGGAGTCCTGACTCCCGCTCTCCTGCATGCTCTTCCTGGTAGCTGGCCACAGCTCTGTTGTTCCAGTGCTAGGATCATCATGGTCCAATGAAGTCTCCTACTGCCTGGACCTCCCCTGCCTGCTCCCGTGCCTCAGTTCCCCCCTATACAGTGGGGAGGATCCTGCCCACCCCTGGCGTCCTCCATGCCTTGCTCTGAGCAGGACTGGGTCAGTGACCCCGTCTCTCTGCCTAGGTGGGCCGGACGCTGTCGAAGGTCCAGCAGGCTCTGAGCTGGTCCTACGGGGAGGACGTGAAGCCGTTCAAACCACCGCTGAGCGACTCCGAGTTCCACACCTACCTGAACCACGAGGGGCAGCTGAACCGGCCCGAGGAGCTGCGGCTACGCATCTACCACGGCGGCGTGGAGCCCTCGCTGCGGAAAGTGAGTCTCTGGGGAGTGGGGCTGGGAGCCCGGACTCCTGGGTTCTCTCCCCGGCTCTGGGAGGGGAGTGGGGGCTGCTGGTTAGAGCGGGGATGCTGGAGCCAGGACTCCTGGGTTCTCTCTGGCTCTGGGAGGGGAGTGGGAGCTAGTGGTTAGAGATGGGGGGCTGGGAGCCAGGACTCCTGGGTTCTCTCCCCGGCTTTGGGAGGGGAGGGAGTCTAGTGGTTAGAGCGGGGGGGCTGGGAGCCAGGACTCCTGGGTTCTCTCCCTGGCTCTGGGAAATGGGATATCGGGGGTAGTGGAGATGGGATGTCAGGGGGTGCTTAGCCATGGGGGAGAGATGTCGGGATGCCTGGCACAAAGGGGCATGTAGCATGGCAGGCTATGTGGGACGATGCCTGGCGCTGAGACCCCTCTCTGCCCCCCAAGTCGCGGTGGGATCCTGGGAGAGGCCAGGCGGGTGAGAGGCAGCGTGGTGGGACGCTGAGGTGGCGGGAAGATGCCGGGCGTTGAAGCTCCTCTCTCTGCCCCCCATGTTGCGGTGGGATGCTGGGAGAGGCCGGGCGGGTCAGAGGCAGTGTGGTGGGACGCTGAGAGGTGGCGGGAAGATGCCGGGCATTGAAGCTCCTCTCTCTGCCCCCCAGGTGGTGTGGCGCTACCTGCTGAACGTCTACCCGGACGGGCTGACGGGCCAGGAGCGCATGAACTACATGAAGCGCAAGACGCGGGAGTACGACCAGCTAAAGGGCCAGTGGGCGGAGCGGGCCAGCCCCGAAGACCTGGACTTCATCCGCAGCAACGTCCTCAAGGACGTTCTCCGCACGGACCGCACCCACCCCTACTACGCTGGCTCGGAGGACAACCCGCACCTGACCGCCCTTCACGACCTGCTGACCACCTACGCCGTCACCCACCCGCAGATTTCCTACTGCCAGGGCATGAGCGACATCGCCTCGCCCATCCTGGCTGTCATGGACAACGAGGCCCACGCCTTCATCTGCTTCTGCGGCATCATGAAGCGCCTGGAAGGCAACTTCCAGGTGGACGGCGAGGTGATGTCCCTCAAGTTCTCCCACCTCAAGCTCCTCCTCCAGTACTCGGATCCTGAGTTCTACGCCTACCTCCTCTCCCGGGGTGCCGACGACTTCTTCTTCTGCTACCGCTGGCTGCTGCTGGAGCTGAAACGGGAGTTTGCCTTTGAGGACGCCTTGCGGATGCTGGAGATAACCTGGAGCTCCTTGCCACCGGATCCTCCGGAGAAGGAGGTGGAGCTGGTGGGGCCGCCGGCCAGGCTTAGTGAGAGCGGCCAGCCTGTCCGCCAACGCCACATGCTGCGGCCCACCTGTAGCTTCGATGCGACTGGGGACCGGCCTTGCTTGGAGGAGCCCGGAGCCCGGCCTTGCCTGGAGCAGAAGACCTTATTGAAGCAATCCAGCTTTGGGGAATTCAAGTACTACAGCGCTCGTGAGGACAGCTCCGAGGAAGAGCCTTCCCTGAGATCCCAGCGCTCCATGGAGGAAGAGGAGGACTTCTGCAGCGAGCAGGACCCCTTGCTCCAGCTCCCGGCCATGACCAAGTCTTTCTCCGCCCCGTCCCTCCGGCCCCTGACCCCGCCCACGCCCTCCCGAGACTCCCCCTCCTCCCCCTCCCCCCTCTCTGGCAGCGAGAAGAACGAGAGCCTGCCGGAGGAGAAGGGAGATTTGGCAGGTGACACGCCATCCTCCCCACCCAGCAGCCCCCTCCCCACCGCCCCCTCCCCAGCCACGGTGAGCTTGCCTCCGCCGCAGGAGTTCGGCAAAGGCAACCCCTTCATGCTCTTCCTCTGCCTGGCCATCCTGCTGGAGCACCGGGACCACATCATGAAGAACAACATGGACTACAACGAGCTGGCCATGCACTTCGACCGCCTGGTGCGCCGGCACAATCTGGCCAAGGTGCTGCACCGGGCCAAAGCCCTCTTCGCCGACTACCTGCAGTCCGAGGTCTGGGACTCCGAGGAGGGGGACGAGGCGGCCGCAGAGTCCCCAGCCGTCTCATGACCCCCCCCTCCCCTGGGGATCGGATCCCCCCAACTCTCCCGCCACTCCCCCTTCCGGCAACCTCCTTGAGACTCATCACAGGTCAATCCTCTCTATTTCCCCCTAGATCTAATGATCTCCTTGGAAGATCCTTCATGGACCAACCAGGATCTCTCCCCCCGTGGGATCCCCTCCATCCATCCCCCTGCAGATCTAATGATCTCCCTGGAACATTCTTCATGAACCAGCTGGGATCTGCCCTTTCCACTGGCATCCTCTCTAATTTCAATTATCTCCTTGGACGATCGGTCAGAGACCAACTAGAATATCTCCCTCCCTGTTAGATCCCCTTCTAACCCCCCCCCCCCTTGGATTTAATGTTCTCCTTGGAAGATCCTTCATGGACCTACCAGGATCTGGCCTTCCCAGTGGGATCGCCTCCATCCATCCCCTTCTGACTCCAGTGATCCTTCTGGAAGATCCATCCCCTTGGAAGATCCTTCAGAGACCCAACCAGGATCGGCCACTCGGACTCCGGTGCCTTTTTCTTTTATGTGCATTAGCGGATCCGGTTTTTGGTTTCCTTCCCTGCTGCGGCCGCAGCCTCTGACGGCGTCGCTGCCCAAAGCTGGGGAGCACTCCCAACTCCCCTCCCCAGATCTTCAGACTCTTGACCGCTGGGATGTATGTGCTCTTTTCTGTTCCGCTTTGGATCCTCTTTTCACTGACCCAGAACTTGGCTGGTTGCTTTTTAAACCAAGTTGCCCAGTCGTGGTATATTTCCTCCTCCAATGAAGAGCTCAAGAGGAGTTTATTCCTCGCTTTGGAGGAAGACCAGACATCAGCTCCCATGATGCAAAGGGACGGGAATCCGGGATACTAGGGGATCAAACAACATGTGATCTCTGCTGGCTTGCCACTTTCATTCGTTAGCCGTTTCCCTGGGCAAACGGACCCCAGTGGCTCCCTGGATTTGCTCGGCTGTAAAACTAACCAGAGATCTTCGATCAGCCAAGCCTTTCTGTTCCTGGTTTTAACGAGAGATCAGCTATTGACAGGATAGAGGCAAGACCTGCCCGCCTGTGGGGCAGGATCCGTATCGGTGGGGAGAGGGGCGGGGCGGAGGGATCGTAAACAAAACCATTTCCGTTGATAGCGCCTCATCGCGCTGCGTTAGCATCCCTGCGGCGGGTTGGCCGTGGCGTGCGATCTGCTGATGGCCTGTCCAGAAGTGGGTCCTGATCTCGGCTGGGCCAGCATCAGTCTGGAGCTTCTCTGGACGCTGCCGAGATCGGCGCCTCGCTCGTTTCTATGACACGGGATCGGAAGCGGTGCCTGGCCTGCGTCAGCCGCGCCGATCTGGGAATTTCTGCAGACGAAGACGTCTTCCGAACATCCTCTTTCCCCTTCGCGTCCGCCCAGAGGAGAGCAGGGCTTCACCAGCTGGGATCTAGCCCCTGATGCCTTTTTGTTTCCGTGGCATCCTTCTGCGTTGGCCTTATCTTAGCTCAGAGACCCACCTCCTACATCAGCATCTGTGTTGGATTGCCTGGCTCAAGACAGCTACGGATATTTTCCCCCTCCAGATATCTGCCCATCCTATCGTCCCAGATCCGGGCTCTTTGTACGAAGTCTGATATGAATCGCTTATTGCAGCCACGTGGGGTTTAGAGTCTCTAAGGCAGACGAAGCAGAGAGCTGGCTGTGTCGTAGCAGAGAAGGGGATTTACTCTAGGTCCTATTGGAAAAACAAACAAGTAAGTCCCTGTAGGGAAGCAGCCTGGCCACTAGAGGTCACCGTTGGGCTTTGCAGATCTGAGTTCTCTACCCCAGGAAGGTTCTGGGTTGTGAGATCCCCCAGGATCTAGGTAGGGATGGGGAGAGGAACCGGACGTCCCCGCGGTGTCAGTTCGGGGGGGATCTTTCTGGTGATCTGTGGGATCGCCAGAGTTGGTACGTAGCCCTGTTACCGGAGGGATTGGCAGGCGTCTCTGGGGGTGTGTGTATCCGGCGTGTGGGAGGTCCCGAGCTTGCGTGTGGATGGAGATTGGCCTGCCCAGAGCCTGCACTGGTGGGGCCCCGTCCCCCCCCCCGAGCTCCTCCGCATCTTCACCCCCCCAACTTGCCATGCCTGGGGAGAGAAATTGATTAGGACTAGGTGTTGTAACTGACCCTCTGTGGCAGCAGTTGATGCTTATCTGGGCTGATGGACTAGGCTGATGGACAGGGGCTGAGGGCAGAGGGGACTGGCCCCTCCCACCAGATTAACTTCCATGTCAATTACAACCCACAGCTAGTCAACTGTAGCAGTCCTGCCCTAGTCAGTTTCACACCCCTTGGCTGGCCCAGCTGTAACTGACTAGCCGCAGGAGCAGGCTTGCGACCCTGGGCTCGCCGGCATCCCATTAGGTCCAACGGGCCCCGAGCCCGATCGAGACTTCAGTGGCCCCTGCTAAAGGCCATTCGGTTCTGGGCCGCTTATCTCCTTGAGAGCAAGGTGGGCTGGCTTGAATCCCAGGCGCTTTCCATTTTTCAAATTTGACCCGCCTCGGTATCTTCTCGCCTTTGGCTACCTCCGAAAAGCAACGGCTTTAAAACACCACGTTCTTCCGTGCTCCGCGGCCCCTTCCCTCGTCCCGGCAGAGAGTCGGACGCGGGTCCAGGGAAGGGAGCCAGCTGGGCTCTAACCTGGATCGCGCATGGGCCAAATCTTAAAATCGGGTTCCAGATCTTCCCAGCGGGAGCTAGGGCAGGGGTGGGCTCTGTGGGAACAGGGGTGCCCAGGGGGTCACCCCTTAGATCCAGGGGCGTTTGCCTCCCCATCTGTTGTTGGCTCCAGCGTCTTGCCAATGCCGGGAAGGCGCCTGAGTCTGGTGTCCAGCAGAATGGACACAGCACACGCTCCCCCTACAGCCCATTGCGGGGGAGTGTGATGGGCTAACCCCAGCGGGTGGCGTGCTCCTTGATAGCCCATGGGGGGCGGTAGCAATCGCTCTCCTCCGCCCTTCCCGTGCCCCCCCGGGCGGCCCCACAATAGCTTAGCCCCGAACAAACACACACCAAGCCCTGCCCTGCTACTTTGGGGCTAGATCAGACCCGTCCCAGCGGGCTGTTTCCTCCGGAATGCCCAGCGTGAGGAAACAAGGAAGCCGCCGGTGTGTCTCGGACAGCTCTGGTTATTTGTGCCGCTTCCTTTGAACGGGCAGGGGGTTCTTGGATTTCACTGCCGGAGGAGGGTCAAACTCAAATCTCATGGACACTCGCGTCCTTAAAACACCTCCATTCTTATTGCCAAGGTTCGGATCTTCTGATCATGGCCAAGCAACGGGGAGTCTCTTTTCCAAAGCTGGCCAGAAACCAGGCCCTCGAACAAACCCTCGGCATCTGTTCCCGGCAAAAGCGAGCAGGACTTGGCAGGATCGCTCGTCGCCTTCCATTTTGTCTTTCCCCACTCTCTCCTTGCTCTGGATTTAAATGAGGCAAACGCCCCAGTAGGGGATCCAAAGTTACTATCTGACTTGCCCATGAACCTGCTAGTGATACCACCCAATCTGAAAGGGTGCAGGGAGGAAAAATGTTTTCCTCTGTGAGTTAGAAAGTGCTCAAAGACCATATCCCCAAGTGGGGAAGTCAACAGTGCGACGCTGATTTCCACCAGCTGAGGATCCGGGGCAGGGGCGACTCTAGCTTTTTTGCCGCCCCAAGCATGGCAGGCAGGCTGCCTTCTGCGGCGCGCCTGCGAGAGTTCCCCAGGCCCGCAGATTCGGCGGCATGCCTGCAGGAGGTCCGCCGGTCCCGCGGCTTCAGCGTACCCGCCGCCGAATCCGCGGGACCGGCGGACCTCCCGCAGGCATGCCGCCGAAGGCTGCCTGACTGCCGCCCTCGCAGGGACTGGCAGGGCGCCCCCTGCGGCTTGCCGCCCCAGGCACACGCTTGGAGTGTTGGTGCCTGGAGCCGCCACTGATCCGGGGCCTGTTCTTGGGTCTAGTCCATTGCATTTTTGCATCTAATCAGTTTCAGCCTCAGACCGAAATACAGTTAGACCGTGGGAGAAGTTCCACCCCATCCCTCAGGGCTCAAATAGCTCTAGGCTGGGCTCTCAGATCCAGCATTTATTTGCCGCACGAGAGGCTAGTTTTGGGGTGGGGTTTTTTGTGTAAACAGGGGAATTGGGGTTGTGAAACTGCAAAGAATTATCACTGGGACTGACGCTGAGGTCCAGAAAAGAGGAAACTGCTTTGGACTTGATTGGAAATGACCCGATTCTGATTTGCCTCTAATCAAAGGGGATTAATCTCAGCTACGCCCAGACGAGGTGCTTGCTCTTGGAGGACGATTTGTGCCAAAGAAGTCAGGAGGGGCAGGTTGCTACCGTCTCAGGCCCAGGCCCTGGAAGGTATTCAGGTGCTTAGCTCACTACCAAAATCCGAGCCAGCGTCTCTAGAGGTCTCCAAGTCTAAATAAGAGCTAGATTTTCCCCAGAGATCAACCCCCAACGTGCTCAGCTCTCTGGAGAAATTGCAGCTCTTTAAAGTTTGCCTTTGATGCATCAAAAGAAAAAAACGTCTTTCAAGCGCTGATTTGCTCCATGGAAGTTGGTTGCCTTTGAGTCTCCGCCAGCGGACAAGGCTCCAGGGGCAGGCTTGGCACTCCGTTCCATTCCGCTCGGAATCGTCCCTTGTCTGTTGCCCTGGATTGAAATGACACAAAGGACTGGCGGGTGGGAATTTTCGAATCCGGCTCCAGCCGCGCTTTGCCTGAAAGCTGGTTCTTTTAGATCCCCAGGGCGGCTTTTCAATCTAGATCAACTGGGCTCGGGTGAAAGCTACGAAGCTGTTTCTGGCACAGTCAGCTGGGAGACTGCCAAGGCTCTGGGTTTCTTGGGAGCGATGGGGGACTGAAAGACACCCTGACACCCACTCCTGTCTCCCCCAAATCCATTGGGTTGTAACTGGTGATGACTATATTCTCTGGCACCTGGGATAGTTTTATCCTGAGACATATTCCGAACCCAGGCTGAGATCTGTTGGTTTGTGGGTCTTCAGATGCCAACTTTCCCCCCAGGTCTTGTTCCTTCTCACACATTGGATTCACCTTTCCTAAGAGCCTGGTACGTCTCCTTTGGAAACTGAGCCAAATTCATCTTTGAGAGAAATGGAGGTTGGGTTGGGTTTGAAAACACCCTATGTTTAGTAGGAAACACAGCTGCTATAAAGTCTTTGCTCCACCAAAGTCAATAGAATTAGGACAGTTTGTGCTCTGACTGTTGGCTCAGAGCGGGGATCGGGCCCAATCTGCTTTTCTACTCCCCTCGCTGAGGTTGCTGACACTTGAGATCGTTCAAGCTGAAGGAATTTTGAATTGATCCAATTTCCAGGAGGTGGTATTTCTCTTCGGGTCAACAGCTCGTGGGTAATTTCACTCCTTTGCCTAGTCAGTGTCACCTGCTGAGCTGGCAAACTCCTGGGCAAAAATCCCAATTTTAAAAATCCAAGGAACCAATGATTTTTTTTTCTCTTTAAAAATCCTTGGGTATCTCAATATTTAAAATCTGAGACAGATCCTAGCGCCCCGGGCGCTGGGAAATCAGATCTCTGGGTATTTTGCAGTGGGCGCTAAATTAGCAGTTGGACATCTCAGTTGTCATTAACTGCAGGAGAATGTGAGCCCCCAACCCATCAGAGTCCCCCTCCCCTTAGCGATCTGACTGACTTTTGAACTGGATCAACCCCAAATTCTTTAGTGAAGTTTCCAAAAATTCCAGCGGCGTTTGCTACCCCATCGCCCCGCTGTGCTGGGATAGTGTTGTTATTGTAGGGACTAATGTATCTTTGGGAGGTAATCAAAGTCTTTCCGCTTCCTGGCTTTGTGATGGGGGCCCTGTCCAAACTCCCGCTCTGCTGCTGAAATCCAGTCGCCTGTTTGATCTCTCGCTGACCGCGAGAGAAGGGACTTTGTAGATGAGAAGCAGAAGCCAATGGTGCTGCGTTGTGAATATTTTTGTTGGTATTCAGCCTTTCCTTATTTTGTGCTGCTCTATTTATTTTGCCAACCTTCTGCGCTGTTAAGTTTATTTACCCGGCTGGGCTGTTTAAACAGGACAAAGGTTTTGAAACAAAGGTGAAACTCACACGGGTGGTGCAGAAATCAACCATCTGGAGTCTTCTCACAGGCTTTGCTTATTTCAGGCCCGGATCCGGGACCCTTTTGAAAAGGAAAAGCGGCCCTCGTGCCAGACGTTGACCAAGCAACTTTTCCTGGCTATGGACTCTCTAAAAATTGCAGTGGATTCTGGGAGGAAGGCTGGGGGAGCAGCCAGTTAATAACACTGCCTTGGGTGGATCAAGGTGTCACTTTCAAGGTGGATTGGGCGCTTCCCCCCCAGGCAACGGTGGCGATTCTGGATTCCTCTGGGGGAAAGGCCGAGGACTTGGATTCTGCTACCGTTAACGGCCCAGCGCCTGGATCTCCCCCTTCAGGCTGCCAGCGATTCGATCTATTTCTGCCTCCCAAGCAGCTGAAGTCTCTAACCGACCAAAAGAGCCAAGGAACCAAATATAGCTAAAGCCGCGGCGGAGGGTGGCCGGGGCGTGGGTGTCGTGACAGGGGACTCGTCCCTGATCACGCTGGGTGTATGGCCTCTGGCTCAGTGCAGCTGTTCCATCCCCTGTATATATCCTCTGTACAGCTGGAGACCCCAGGATGTTCCTAAACCCCCGCGCCCAAAGCCGGGCTTGGCGAAGGGGGTCCCGCTCGGGCCTTTGAGTGAATGTGCTACAGGAATGAAAGTGGAAATAAAAGGAGGAAAAAGTGGATGGTTGTGTCCGGGTTTGTTCATGGGCAGGGAAAAGAAACCCCAGGAAGTATCCAGGAGTCCTGGCTTCCAGCCCCCTCCTTCCCCTGCTCTAACCTCCCAGGCTCCCCTCCCTGAGCTGGGGAGAGAACCCAGGAGTCCTGGCTCTCACCTCTAGCTCCCCTCCAAGAGCCTGGGAGAGGAGTCTGGAGCATCGTGTTACTCCAGTTAGAGCCAAAACCCTTCTCTCCAGTTAGAGCCAAAACCCTTCGCTCCAGTCTGGCACCATCCCTGTGAACTGGGGAGGGGAGGGGGGGCTGGTGGTTAGAGCAGGGGGCTGGGTGCCAGGACTCCTGGGTTCTCTCCCTGGTGCCAGGACGGGAGGGGGGGGTCTAGTGGGATTGAGCAGGGGGGCTGGGTTGTCTATATCACCACTGCCTTGCAATGGATGCACTCAGGACTGTGAGTCTGGTGGCACCTTAAAGACTAACAGATTTATTTGGGCATAAGCTTTCGTGGGTAAAAACCTCACTTCTTCGGGTGCATGGATGAAACTTTCACTCTGTGCATCCGAAGAAGTGAGGTTTTTACCCACGAAAGCTTCTGCCCAAATAAATCCGTTCGTCTTTAAGGTGCCACCAGACTCCTTGTTGTTTTTGTAGATACAGACTAACACGGCTACCCCTGATACTCAGGACTGGCCATGTGTGTCATGTTCCCTGTACTGCAGTGACCTGATGGGTGATTCCCCTCCCCGTTCTCTCTCGCTTTCAGGCAGACTGGCACATCTCCTTCCTTGAGATGCAACCTGGCACCTATCCAGGGGACGGGGAGAATGTGCTTCTATCTGCCTTACCACCCCTTCCCCGGGGCCATTTTATCAGATCCACCCCCGGCCCCATCCGGTGTCTATGTAGCCTGGGCCGCAGAGCAGCTTAATAAGGGAGTTTATCTGCTAGGGTCCCATGCTCCAGCCATGGAGGTTTTCTTTAAACCACATTGTCCCCTGAATTTCCCTGCGTGACCCGGTCACTTCCCCTCCCAGCGCAGCCCTGCGGCCAGAGCTACGCGGGAGCTCAGAGCAGGGGCTCGCAGGGGCCCCTCCTGGCCTGGGCGTCTCCAGGGGCTCCCTTGGGTCCCTCCTGGCCTGGGCGTCTCCAGGGGCTCCCTTGGGTCCCTCCTGGCCTGGGCGTCTCCAGGAGCTCACAGGGATCCCTCCTGGCCTGGGCGTCTCCAGGAGCTCACAGGGATCCCTCCTGGCCTGGGCGTCTCCAGGGGCTCACAGGGATCCCTCCTGGCCTGGGCGTCTCCAGGGGCTCCCTTGGGTCCCTCCTGGCCTGGGCGTCTCCAGGGGCTCGCAGGGGCCCCTCCTGGCCTGGGCGTCTCTAGGGGCTCCCTTGGATCCCTCCTGGCCTGGGCGTCTCCAGGGGCTCCCTTGGGTCCCTCCTGGCCTGGGCGTCTCCAGGGGCTCACAGGGATCCCTCCTGGCCTGGGCGTCTCCGGCTCTCTCAGTTTCTAACCTGGCCAGGGCTGAGGGTTGCTGCGTGTTTGCGGGAGATCGTGACCGTTTTTAAGCCCGGGGAACCAATTGCCACAGTGGGACTTTTTAACAAAAACGGAATAGGGTGATTCAGGGTAAATCCAGGCTTGGGTAAACCGAGGCAGGGTCCTAAAGGGGAACTGGATTAAAAGGGCACCCTCCTGCTGTAACCACTGGACCCCACTCCCCTCCCAGAGCTGGTAGAGAACCCAGGAGTTCTGCTCCCAGCCCCTCCCTGCTGTAGCCCACCAGCCCCCCAGCCCGTCCCATCCCATCCCAGAGTTGCAGATTGAACCCAGGCGTCC
This sequence comes from Emys orbicularis, assembly GCF_028017835.1. Lineage (NCBI taxonomy): Eukaryota > Metazoa > Chordata > Testudines > Emydidae > Emys > Emys orbicularis. The sequence goes on from NW_027045156.1 coordinate 409,429, forward strand.
TGGTTCCCAACTCCCCCCGCCCCCGGTGCTCTAACCACTAGACTCCACTCCCCTCCCTGAGCTGGGGAGAGAACCCAGGCGTCTTGGCTCCCAGCCCCCTCCCCCAACCATGTGCCCACCCCCTGGATAAAACCCAGGAGTCCTAGCTCCCAGCCCCTCCCACTCCCAGCCCCCACTCCCCTCCCCAGGGACTAGAACCCAGGAGTCCGGGCTCCCAGCCCTCCCACCCCCAGGGACTAGAACCCAGGAGTCCGGGCTCCCAGCCCTCCCCCGCTCCCACCCCCCACTCCCCTCCCCAGGGAATAGAACCCAGGAGTCCGGGCTCCCAGCCCCTCCCGCTCCCACCCCCCAGCCCCCACTCCCCTCCCCAGGGAATAGAACCCAGGAGTCCGGGCTCCCAGCCCCCCGTGGGTCCGGTCCCCTCCCACAGCCGGATGTGCCCCAGCAGCGTGGCCCGGGGATCTGATGCAATGGTAACCTGATCCCTTCCCAGCGTGCGCCCCGCCCGGCTCCCCCAGTCCTCCCGCTCCGCCGCCCGCGCCGGGACCCTCCGCTCCGCTCCCAGGGTGAGTGATGTGGGGCCCGCCACGTGCGGGACTCAGCCTGGGGCGTCCTGACCTGCCAGAACTTGGCTTGTCCCAGCCTGAGCCTGTGGCCTCCCTCCCGGTGCCAGCTGGCCAGCTGTTCCCCTCCCAGGGCCGGGCAGAGAACCCAGGAGTCCTGGCTCCCACCCACCCCTGCTCTAACCACCAGCCCCCACTCCCCTCCCAGAGCCGGGGAGAGAACCCAGGAGTCCTGGCTCCGACCCACCCCTGCTCTAACCACCAGACCCCCTCTCCCCTCCCAGAGCCGGGGAGAGAACCCAGGAGTCCTGGCTCCCACCCACCCCTGCTCTAACCACCAGACCCCCACTCCCCTCCCAGAGCCTGGGAGAGAACCCAGGAGTCCTGGCTCCCACCCACCCCTGCTCTAACCACCAGACCCCCACTCCCCTCCCAGAGCCTGGGAGAGAACCCAGGAGTCCTGGCTCCCAGCCCCCCTGCTCTAACCCACCAGACCCCACTCCCCTCTCAGCGCTGGGGAGAGAACCCAGGAGTCCTGGCTCCCAGCCCCCCCCCCCCTGCTCTAACCACCATACCCCACTCCCCTCCCAGAGCCGGGGAGGGAACCCAGGAACCTGACTGCAATTTTCCGACTTCAAAGCAGAGGTGACTGTCTTCCAGTAGCTGGGAGGCTCCTCCTCCTCTTAAATGTTGAAAAGTTGCTCTGGAAATTTGAACGATCTCTTTCTTTTTGGAGAGAAATTGGCCACTGGACAGAGCAGCGCGAGTCGGAGGTGTTAACAGGGATAGAAATCTCAGGAACAAGGCGAATAGTAGCTGCGGTGCCTACTATTGGGGAGGATTTGAGGAGTAACATTGATCCTGGAATTAGTGTAACAATTGTAAGTACTCAGGTTGTCTGTAGTATTAATGGAATTGATTTGAGTAACTCTGGCATATGAGTGATATCAACTTGAGTAGTAACTAGCTGGAGTATTAGTGGGATCTATTTGAGTAGTGACTCTTTGGAGTATTGATGTTAGCAATTTGTGTAGTAACTCCATAGTGTATTAGTGGTATTGATTTGAGTAGTAACCATTTGGAGCATTAGTAACTCTTTGGAGTATTAGTGATATCGATTTGACTAGTAACTCGTTGGAGTATTAGTGGTATTGATTCAAGTAGTAGCTAGTTGGAGTATTAATAACTGGCACAATAATGTTATTGATGTGACTAGTAGCTCTTTGGAGTATTAGTGATGTCCATTTGAGTATTAACTTGGGAACACTGGCTGTGTCCATTTGACTAGTAGCCATTTAGAGTATTAGTAACTCTTTGCAGTATTAGTGGTATCAGTGTGAGTAGTGACCCTTTGGACCATTAGTAACTTTTTGGAGTATTACTTGTGACAATTTTAGTAGTAACTACTTGCAGTATTAGTGGCATTGATTTCACTAGTAACTCTCTGGTGTATTGGTGGTACCATTTGGCTAGTAACTCTTTGGAGTAACAGTGGTAACAATTGGAGTAGTAACTGTAAGTAGTAATGGTGCTTACAATGTGGGTCGTGACTGGAGAATCAGAGGTAACAACTGGAGTGGCAGGGATGGCTGTATTATTGGGAGCAGTGACAGGGTTATGGTGATGTTACTGAGCAAAGTACTTGTAGGATTAGTGGTTATAACATCAGTGGCTACCGCGTTCCTACAATTAGTGACAGTGCCAGTAGCATAAATCAGGGGATTACGGTGTTCCCAGCATTGGGGTAACAGTCTTGGAGTATGAGTGACAAAGTTCACTATCACCGTGTTTGTGTTGATGTTAATGATGCTATTTGTTGTAGCAGTAGCAACAACGTGAGTGATAACGGTTTGGAGTATTTCTGGCAACAGCGTGAGCAGTAACAGTGTAGCTAACACTGTGTGTGGCATGAGCAGGAATGGTGTCTGTAGCATTGTTGAGGGTAACGGTGTGTAGCGCTAGCAGTAATGGGGTCTGTAGCATTGTGGAGGGTATTGATGTTGCTAATGGTTGTAGTATGAGTAGTAACTGTGTCTGCGCACTGTTGAGGGTAACAGTGTTGCTAACACCGCCTGCAGCACTAGCAGGAACAGCGTTTGTAGCGCTGTTGAGGGTAACGGTGTTGCTAACACCCTGTGCAGCACTAATAGGAACAGTGTTTGTAGCGCAGTTGAGGGTAACGGTGTTGCTAACACCATCTGCAGCACTAGCAGGAACAGCGTTTGTAGTGCTGTTGAAGGTAACGGTGTTGCTAACACTGTGTTGCACTAGCAGTAACAATGTCTGTTGCACTGCTGAGGGTAAAGGTGTTTCTACACCGTTCCACCTGACCCCACCCTCTCTACACTGGGACAAATGCTGAAGGCCCCGTCTCAGGCAACACCCCCGCTGGGTGCAGGTGAATGGGACGCTCTGTAATGGGGGAGGGGAGGGAAGGGCGGGGAAGCACATGGGGGGCGTCGCTGATGGGTGGGGCGCGCGTTGTGGTCCAGCGATTAGTTTATCCGGCTTCCCAGGCCGTGGCTGGCAAGGGCGCTGGAGCATGGGGCGGGGGGAGCCCTGGGGTTTGCAAGGGGTCTGGGTTTACCCCTCACCTCTCCTGTCCCTTCTTGGTGCAGTCCCTGACCTTGCCCAGCAGGGGGCACTGTGGGCAGCGGGGCAGGACGCTAGCTGGGTGGGGGGGGCCGTATGAGGGGACAGAAATGCAAGGTCACTGGGGCTCCCCCCTCCTGACTCCCATCTGCTTCCCCGGCTCTGACCAGCCCAGGCTGGGTCCTGTCCCTGGCTCGGGGAGGGGAGTGGGGTCTAGTGGTTAGAGCAGGGGGGGCTGGGAACCAGGACTCCTGGGTTCTCTCCCCAGCTCTGGGAGGGGAGTGGGGTCTGGAGGTTAGAGCAGGCGGGGGGGGCGGGAGGCTGGGAGCCAGGACTCCTGGGTTCTCTCCCCGGCTCTGGGAGGGGAGTGGGGTCTAGTGGTGAGAGCAGGGGGGGCTGGGAGCCAGGACTCCTGGGTTCTCTCCCCGGCTCTGGGTGGGGAGTGGGGTCTAGTGGTTAGAGCAGGGGGGGCTGGGAGCCAGGACTCCTGGGTTCTCTCCCCGGCTCTGGGAGGGGAGTGGGATCTAGTGGTGAGAGCAGGGGGGGCTGGGAGCCAGGACTCCTGGGTTCTCTCCCCGGCTCTGGGAGGGGAGTGGGGTCTAGTGGTTAGAGCAGGGGGGGGCTGGGAGCCAGGATTCCTGGGTTCTCTCCCCAGCTCTGGGGGGGGGGGGGGGGGGCTAGGGGTTAGAGCAGGGCGGGCTGGGAGCCGGGACTCCTGGGTTCCTCTCTGCCTGGTAATTAGCTGTTCCTGACTCTGACACACCCTCAACGGCTGCTAACTATAATTATGTTAGTGCTCCCCCCGGGATATTTTAACGAACACCGGAATAATTACAGCCAATTAGCCACGAGGCCTAATTAAAACTTCTGTCAGATGCAAACCCGTTAGCGTCAGGGCCCGAAGGGGAAGACGAAGGCAGAACGCGGCCCCGAGACGCACTCGCCCCCGGCCTTATAGAGACATGAATCCCAGCGGATTGTGTACACACATCACAGTGCGCGGTGGAAACTCCCGCAGCTGCCAGCTGGACTGGGCACTCCCCCCACAGCCAGCGCCCTGCCCCACAGACCCCACAGCGCCCCCTGCTGGGACAGGCCAGGGCTGGAGTAGCTGGGTCCAGTGGGGTAAAGCACTCGGAGTCCTGGCTCCCAGCCCCCGCCCCCCCGCTCTAACCACTAGCCCCCACTCCCCTCCCAGAGCTGGGGAGAGAACCCAGGAGTCCTGGCTCCCAGCCCCCCTCGCCTCTCCCTCCTAACCACTAGGTGTGTGTTTCTTTAGTGGGAGTGGCGGTGTGTTTGTGGGTGTGTCCCCCTGCTGGAGGGAACAAACCCAGCTCTGTGTGTGTGTGGATGTTGGTCCATGCGTACACGTTGTGTTGGGAGGAAGCAGAGGCATGCATGTGTGGATTGTGTGTGCCGTGGGACTGGCAGGTGTGTGATTGCATTGGGGACAGCTGGCTGTGTGTGTGTGTGTGTGTGTGTGTGTGTTGGGGGGTAGGCAGGGGTGAGTTGATCAATTTTGGGGTAGGAGGTGCGTGTTGTGTGTTGGCAGGTGTGCGGTTGTACTGGGCACAGCCAGTTCTGGGTGTTGTGTGTGTGGGAGGGGGCACAGGAGGTGACATGTATGTGTGTCGTGCTGGAGGAGATGTTGTGGTGTAGACCCAAGAGGCTGTGTGTTGAGAACACTTTAGAGTGTATGTGTTGAACTGTATGTTTGTGTGTTGATCTGTGTGTGTTGGGGATATGTATGTGTGTGTGCTGGCGATACTATTTTTGTGTATGTGTTGATCTGTGTGTGTTGGCAGAAGGAGGGGGGTGTCGTGCTGCAGTGGGTGTTGGTGTTCAGGGCCAGCAGGCTGTTTGTGTGTGTGTTGATCTGTGTGTCGCGTGGCAGCGGGTGTTGTTGTGCAAGGCCAGCAGATTGTGTGTGTATTGATCTGTGTCGTTGTGCAGGGTCAGTGGGGTGTCTGTTGATCTGTGTTGTGTTGCAGGGGGTGTTGTTGTGCAGGGTCAGTAGGTTGTGTGTGTGTGTGAGTGTGTGTTAATCTCTGTGTTGTGTTGCAGGAGGGGTAGTGCAGAGCCAGTGGGCTGTGTATGTCTGTGTGTTCATCTGTGTTGTGTTGCAGGGAGTGTGGTTGTGCGGGGCCAGCGGGCTGTGTGTGTGTGTTGATCTGTGTTGTGTTGCGGGGGGTGTGGTTGTGCAGGCCCAGCAGGCTGTGTGTGTGTGTTGATCTGTGTTGTGTTGCGGGGGGTGTGGTTGTGCAGGGCCAGCGGGCTGTGTGTGTGTGGTGATCTGTGTTGTGTTGTGCGGGGTGTGGTTGTGCAGGGCCAGCAGGCTGTGTGTGTGCGTTGATCTGTGTTGTGTTGCGGGGGGTGTGGTTGTGCAGGGCCAGCGGGCTGTGTGTGTGTGTTGATCTGTGTTGTGTTGCGGTGGGTGTGGTTGTGCAGGGCCAGCGGGCGCAGTGTGTGTGTTGATCTGTATTGTGTTGCGGGGGGTGTGGTTGTGCAGAGCCAGTGGGCTGTGTATGTCTGTGTGTTGATCTGTGTTGTGTTGCAGGGAGTGTGGTTGTGCGGGGCCAGCGGGCTGTGTGTGTGTGGTGATCTGTGTTGTGTTGCGGGGGGTGTGGTTGTGCAGGGCCAGCGGGCTGTGTGTGTGCGTTGATCTGTGTTGTGTTGCGGTGGGTGTGGTTGTGCAGGGCCAGCGGGCTGTGTGTGTGTGTTGATCTGTGTTGTGTTGCGGTGGGTGTGGTTGTGCAGGGCCAGCGGGCTGTGTGTGTTGATCTGTGTTGTGTTGCGGGGGGTGTGATTGTGCAGGGCCAGCGGGCTGTGTGTGTGTGTGTTTATCTGTGTTGTGTTGTGCGGGGTGTGGTTGTGCAGGGCCAGCGGGCTGTGTGTGTGTGTGTTGATCTGTGTTGTGTTGCGGGGGGTGTGGTTGTGCAGGGCCAGCGGGTTGTGTGTGTGTGTTGATCTGTGTTGTGTTGCGGGGGGTGTGGTTGTGCAGGGCCAGCGGGCTGAGTGTGTGTGTTGATCTGTGTTGTGTTGCGGGGGGTGTGGTTGTGCAGGGCCAGCGGGCTGTGTGTGTGTGGTGATCTGTGTTGTGTTGCGGGGGGTGTGGTTGTGCAGGGCCAGCGGGCTGTGTGTGTGTGTTGATCTGTGTTGTATTGCGGGGGGTGTGGTTGCGCAGGGCCAGCGGGCTGTGTGTGTGTGTTGATCTGTGTTGTGTTGCGGGGGGTGTGGTTGTGCAGGGCCAGCGGGCTGTGTGTGTGTGGTGATCTGTGTTGTGTTGCGGGGGGTGTGGTTGTGCAGGGCCAGCCGGCTGTGTGTGTGTGTTGATCTGTGTTGTGTTGCGGGGGGTGTGGTTGTGCAGGGCCAGCGGGCTGTGTGTGTGTGTTGATCTGTGTTGTGTTGCGGGGGGTGTGGTTGTGCAGGGCCAGCGGGCTGTGTGTGTGTGTTGATCTGTGTTGTGTTGCGGTGGGTGTGGTTGTGCAGGGCCAGCGGGCTGTGTGTGTGTGTTGATCTGTGTTGTGTTGCGGGGGGTGTGGTTGTGCAGGGCCAGCGGGCTGTGTGTGTGTGTGTGTGTGTTTATCTGTGTTGTGTTGTGCGGGGTGTGGTTGTGCAGGGCCAGCAGGCTGTGTGTGTGTGTGTGTTGATCTGTGTTGTGTTGCGGGGGGTGTGGTTGTGCAGGGCCAGCGGGCTGTGTGTGTGCGTTGATCTGTGTTGTGTTGCGGGGGGTGTGGTTGTGCAGGGCCAGCGGGCTGAGTGTGTGTGGTGATCTGTGTTGTGTTGCGGGGGGTGTGGTTGTGCAGGGCCAGCGGGCTGTGTGTGTGTGGTGATCTGTGTTGTGTTGCGGGGGGTGTGGTTGTGCAGGGCCAGCCGGCTGTGTGTGTGTGGTGATCTGTGTTGTGTTGCGGGGGGTGTGGTTGTGCAGGGCCAGCCGGCTGTGTGTGTGTGGTGATCTGTGTTGTGTTGCGGGGGGTGTGGTTGTGCAGAGCCAGCGGGCTGTGTGTGTGTGGTGATCTGTGTTGTGTTGCGGGGGGTGTGGTTGTGCAGGGCCAGCGGGCTGTGTGTGTGTGGTGATCTGTGTTGTGTTGCAGGGGGTGTGGTTGTGCAGAGCCAGCGGTCTGTGTGTGTGTGGTGATCTGTGTTGTGTTGCGGGGGGTGTGGTTGTGCAGGGCCAGCGGGCTGTGTGTGTGTGTTGATCTGTGTTGTGTTGCGGGGGGTGTGGTTGTGCAGAGCCAGCGGGCTGTGTGTGTGTGGTGATCTGTGTTGTGTTGCGGGGGGTGTGGTTGTGCAGGGCCAGCGGGCTGTGTGTGTGTGTTGATCTGTGTTGTGTTGCGGGGGGTGTGGTTGTGCAGGGCCAGCGGGCTGTGTGTGTGTGGTGATCTGTGTTGTGTTGCGGGGGGTGTGGTTGTGCAGGGCCAGCGGGCTGTGTGTGTGTGGTGATCTGTGTTGTGTTGCGGGGGGTGTGGTTGTGCAGAGCCAGCGGGCTGTGTGTGTGTGTTGAACTCTTGTGTTGCGGGGAGTGTCGTTGTGCACTGTGCCCATCTGCACGTTGCGCGCCTGACTCACGCCCGCCCAGGCCCCTGCCCGTGCAGGGATGTGATTGGCCGGGGACGTCTCTTGGCGCGGGCGTGCGGCTGGGGGAGCGTGTGGCTCGGCGTGCGACACCCCCCAACACACACACACACACACACACCGGCCTGACCCCGGATCTCCCCGTCTGGCCTGCTCCCCCCTACCCGCCTCGCACGGGTGAGTGTGAAATGCCGGGTGTGGGTGTGCGCGGGGGGGGACACAACCCCTGGTGCAAGGCCATGAGGCGGTTGCATCAGCCGCCCGGTGGGGGGGGGCGGCAGAGGCCGGTGTGGGGGGCTGCGGATGGGGGGGGCAGACAGACGGGGGGGGGGAGCATTGCACCCACCCATGGCCCCTATGTCATTGGAGGGGTCTGCAGGGGGGGCCTTTCCCACACCTTTCTGGGGGGGGTCAGGAAGTTGGGGGGGGGGGCTCTGGTGTTGGCTAGTTTCTCTCCAGCACGTCAGTGGTTAAATCCCAGCCCCCCCCCCACCGTCCCCCCATATCCTCCCCACCCCCACGCCCACCCTCCTGTCCCCCACCCCCGTGGAGCCAGCAGCAGCCACGTGTTGTGTTCTCATCCCACCGCCTGCAGCTGCCTGGGAGCCAGGGGCCCTGCCCGGCTCTGGGAGGGGAGTGCGGGCTGGTGGTTAGAGCGGGGGGCTGGGAGCCAGGACTCCTGGGTTCTCTCCCCGCCTCTGGGGGGGGAGGGGGGTCTAGTGGTTAGAGCTGGGGGTGGGGGCTGGGAGCCAGAACTCCTGGGTTCTCTCCCGGCTCTGGGAGGGGAGTGGGGGCTGGTGGTTAGAGCGGGGGGCTGGGAGCCAGGACTCCTGGGTTCTTTCCCGGCTCTGGGAGGGGAGTGGGGGCTGGTGGGTTAGAGCAGGGGGGCTGGGAGCCAGGACTCCTGGGTTCTCTCCCTGGCTCTGAGAGGGAAGTGGGGGCTGGTGGTTGTTAGAGCAGGGGGGCTGGGAGCCGGACGCCTGGGTTCTAACCCAGCTCTGGTTGTGGGGTGCCCTGGGGAGAGAACCCAGGAGTCCGGGCTTCCAGCCTCCCCCTGCTCTGGATCTGCACACCCCCCCCCCACCTTCCCAAAGACCTTTCTGAGGTATGGGCCGGGGTTAACCCCTCGCTGCCCGGACCCCCGTGTGGGTTCCGGGGTGCTGGGAGGTGGATCAAACATCTCCCAACAACTCCAAAGCCTCGAGGCGAGACCACCTCTGTGTGAGGGTCACCTGAAGGGACCCCAGGACTCCTGGGTTCTCTCCCCCGGCTCCGGGAGGGGAGTGGGGTCTGGTGGGTTAGAGCGGGGGGGCTGGGAGCTGGACTCCTGGGTTCTCTCCCCGGCTCTGGTAGTGGGGTGCCCTGGGCAGCTCCTCAAGGCCTTGTGCCACATCAGCACCTGGCCCTTCCTGACCTTTCCCCCAGTCTCAGTTTCCGATGCCAGGGCCCAGCTTTGCGGGGGGGCGGGAGAGCTAGAGGGTGGGGCCCGAGCAGGGTGGGCCGCTGCCACCCTCTGGGGCGGGAACAGGAAGGCGAGGCAGGGAGCCTCAGACTGGGACTGATCTGAGCGAGGAAGTAGAACCCAGGCGTCCGGGCTCCCAGTCGCGCCCACCCCACACACACCTGCTCTAACCACTAGACTCCCTTCCCCTCCCCGAGCCAGGGAGAGAACCCAGAAGTCCTGGCTCCCAGCCTCCCCCCCCCCTCTAACCACTAGACCCCACTCCCCTCACAGAGCCAGGGAGAGAACCCAGGAGTCCTGGCTCCCAGCCTCCCCCCCCCCCTCTAACCACTAGACCCCACTCCCCTCCCAGAGCTGGGGCGAGAACCCAGGAGTCCTGGCTCCCAGCCCCCCGTGCTCTAACCATCGGACCACACTCCGCTCCCAGAGCCGAGAATAGAACCCAGGAGACCGGGCGCGGCCGTCCTGTCCTGAGGGATCAGGCATCAAAGTTAAGCCCCAGCATGTGGGAAATGCAGGAATGGGCGCAGCGCCAGCTCCTGCCCTTAGGGGGAGCCAGGCGCCTTCCCACCCCACCCAGCCGAGACGGGCGCACAACCTGCAGGCGGCCGCTGTTCCCGTGCGTTCCCTGCCGCTCCGTTACTGAAGACATCAGCCAACCCGCTGACTGTGAGCCACACCCTGCTCTCACCACCAGCCCCCACTCCCCTCCCAGAGCCGGGGGAGGGAACCCAGGAGTCCTGGCTCCCAGCCCCCCCGCTCTAACCACTAGCCCCCCACTCCCCTCCCAGAGCCGGGGCGAGAACCCAGGAGTCCTGGTTCCCAGACCCACCCCCTGCTCTCACCACTAGACCCCACTCCCCTCCCAGTGCCATGAGTTTGTTGGTGACATTCTCTCTGTCCCATCACGGAGGGGAAGTGTTGTCGAGTGGTTGGGAAGCTATTCTAGGCCTCCCAGGACCTGGGATGACTAGCTGTGCCTCAGTTTCCCCGTCTGAAAAATGGTGGGGGGGGGGCTTCTTTGTGATCAGCTCGTTGCATCCACCAGTGGACGCCCCCCTCCCCACCACCAGGCAATCAGTTCAACTATTGCTTTGCTCTCGGTGTGGGGGGAGGAAGGGATGAGTCACATGAACCCCCCCCCAGGTGGTTGGTGTGACAGGATGGTTCAGGCGAGGTTTTTCCGGCCAAGATCGGGAAGTGTTAATGCCCGTGGACAAAGCCTCGTTTGTAATCCCGTGTCTAATTCTGCTCCCGCGTGTTAAGGATTGGGAGAGGAGAAATTGTCCATTTCACGGCACTCAACGTGCTCAGATTTCATCAGTGAAAGGGAATTAGGCACCGAAATGCGTTTGACGAGCCGGGCCTGACTGATTCGAAAATGGGACGTTTCACCGGTAGGAAACTGGGTTACTTAGGATGTTTGAAATGTACAGAAATCGGAATTTAATCATCGAAAAGGGAGCAGTTTCAAGAAAGAGGCTAATTAGGAACTTTGAAAAGTGAAGATTTGGAAATTGGATAGAGCGGCAAATTCAAAATGAGGAGGATTGGCTGAATCAGGCCGTTTAAAAATTGGAAATTTAAAAAAAAATCAATTTTCAAAAGAGGATTGTTTGCGAAATTGGAAATTGAAGCAAATTGTAGTAATTACAACTTTTGAAATGTAAAAAATGGAAAGATGTGATGAGTCTGATTAGAAACATTTGATGGTTCAAAAGTTTTCAAAAGTGAAAAGGACATTTCGAATGTCCAACGGTACAAAGTTGGACACTTCCAAAATAAACAACTTGGCTTAACGAGATGAATGGACATCCCGGTGTTTTTCAAGTAGTTTAATCAGCAAATCTGACGTTTCAAAATGAGGAAAATGGATTAATTGGAAATGTTGACATTTCAGAATCAGAGCAAAAGTTTATTCAGGACATTTTCAATGTCAAAAATAGAAACTGTGATTCAATGAAAACAGTTTGAACTTGGGAATATTTGCTTTATTAGAAAATCAGCTATGTCAGTACGAGATAATTTGGATGGTTTAGGTAAACCGACAGTTCCAAATGTAACACGTGTTTTTGTTAGGAAAATTGAAATGTCAGAATTAGAAAGAATGGATTCATTGGACAAACTGAGGCTTTGAAATGAGAAAACTTCAAGTAGAAATTTTGGCGTTTCTAAAAATAGAAACCGTGGCTGCATTTGAAAAAATGGCATTTCGAACGTAGGGGGGAAAAGGGACCATTTAGGAAATTAGCTCACGTGGCAAAATGCAACTTTCAAAGGAGAAAATCAGCTCAGTTAGACGACGCGACGTTGCAAAATTCAGAAAATTGGAGGCTTAACGACCAACGACCCAAAAGTTCCCCGAGACGTTTTGGGTGAAAGTCTCAGACTGAGCAAAAAGGCCAGTCTTTGATGGGGAAAAAACCAACAACTTTTGGATGTAAAGTTCTTGATTCCCTGCGGGATAAACACGTGTCTCAGCTGTACCGCCGTCACGGGCCAGTTTGCGGTCAAGATGGGGTGTTTTGCTAAAAGATCTGCCCAGGGGTTGTATCGGAGCTCGGATTCGGTGATCCCGGAAGTCCCAACTGAGCTTGAGATCTGTGAATTCTTGACCGGGGATGATGGGAAGACGCCATCCTGGGGGTGGATCCATCAGGGCCGTTGCCTCTTTGCGTTCAGATTTCGTCCGCGGAAGCCCGGCTGACGGGCAGCGGCGAATCTTGTGTTCATGCCATTGGCCATCCTAGGAGACCGTCCCCTGCTGCCCGCCCTGCTCTAATCACTAGACCCCACTCCCCTCCCAGAGCCAGGAAGAGAACCCAGGAGTCCTGGCTCCCAGCCCACCCTGCTCTAACCACTAGCCCCCACTCCCCTCCCAGAGCCGGGAAGAGAACCCAGGAGTCCTGGCTCCCAGCCCCCCCTGCTCTAACCCACTAGACCTCACTCCCCTCCCAGAGCCGGGGAGAGAACCCAGGAGTCCTGGCTCCCAGCCCACCCTGCTCTAACCCACCAGCCCCCACTCCCCTCCCAGAGCCGGGGAGAGAACCCAGGAGTCCTGGCTCCCAGCCCCCCCAGCCCACGCTGGGAATGAGCTTCTCCTTCGTTTGGGTGGGGGCATTCCTGGCTGACCCTTTTCTCTGGGTTTCTAGGTGGGAAGGTGACCCATGCGCTGTGACCCAGGTGTGATCTCTGACACACACACCCCGTCCACACCCTGAACCGGCCCGCGTCCGCCATGGAGCTGCAGAAGATGGAGGAGCAGGAGGGGCTGGAGATGTTAAACGGGTCTGTCCCGGAGTGTGACAAAGCCAGCGGCCTGGAAGATGGGTGAGTATCGGGGGGCCGGGGGGGCGGGAATGGACGGGGGTATCGGGGGGCTAGTGGGGGGAGTAATGGAGGTATCTGGGTGAGTAACCAGGGCTACCGGGGGCATCTGGGCGGGCGACCCCTGCATCGGGGAAGGGAGGCTCTGGGGAAGGGACCCAGGCGTCCGAGCTAGCAGCCCGCTCACCCTGCGGCCCTTCCCCTTGCAGGGACCCCACAGTGGAGGTGACGGCGGCCGAGCAGGAGGGCTTCCTGCCCCACACCACCAGCAAGAAGCTGAGCCAGTTCACCGACGTAAGTGGGACCCAGGCGTCCGGGCCCCGACGCAGAGCTGATCCCAACCCCCGGCAGCCAGGTCCTTTGAGTAGTCCCTCGCCTCTTTGACCCCTGCCCTTTGACATTTCATTGGACCCTCGCCCGATGTCCCCTTTGACCCCTGCCCTTTGATCTTTCATTGATGCCACACCCCATGGCACCTTTAACCTCTGACCCTCACCCTCTCCTCACTGTCCTTTGCCCTTTGACCTCGGAGCTTGCCCCTCCTCTTTTGCTCTTTGACCTCTGACCCTTGCCTTCAGCTCTTTGCACTTTCTCGTTGCCCTTCCTCTTTGGCCGCCCCGTTGTCCTTTGACCTCTGACGCTTGTCCTCGCCTTGAAGTGGTTTGATCTTTGACCTCCGATTTTTGCCCTCTCCTCGCTGACCTTTGATCTTTAGTGTATGACCCTTGCCCTTCTATTCATGCAATGTGTTCTTTGGCCTTTGTCCGCTCCGTTAATTGCTTTGTTCTTTGACCTCTGACCCTTGCCCTTTCCTCCATTGCCCTTTGACCTCTGCCCTCCCCCAGGCTCTCACCCCACCCCGTCTCTCTCTCTTGCCCGCAGTTCGAGGGGAAGACGTCGTTTGGGATGTCGGTCTTTAACCTCAGCAACGCCATCATGGGCAGCGGCATCCTGGGCCTCGCCTACGCCATGAGCAACACGGGCATTGCGCTCTTCATGTGAGTGCTGCCCCCACAGGGCACTGCACAGGGGAAGATCACCGCGCTGGGGTCACTGCTGCCCCCACAGGGCACTGCCCGGGGGAAGATCGCTGCGCTGGAGTCACTGCCTCCCCCCACAGGGCACTGCCCAGGGAAGATCGCAGCGCTGGGATCAGTGAGATATACTCCTCCTCCACCAGGCAGCGCCGATGGGTGGGAGCTATAGCAGACGGAGCCAGGACTCCTGGGTTCTCTCCCTAGCTCTAGGAGGGGAGTGGGATCTAATGGTCGGAGGGGCGGGGGGCTGGTAGCCAGGACTCCTGGGTTCTCTCCCGGGCTCCGGGAGGGGAGTGGGATCTAGTGATTGGGGTGGGGGGGTTGGGAACCAGGACTCCTGGGTTCTCTCCCCGGCTCCGGGAGGGGGACTTCCAGCTGGCCACCTTTCTCTTTGCAGCGTGCTACTGATCTGCATTGCCATGCTCTCCGCTTACTCCATCCACCTGCTGCTGAAATGTGCCGGCGTCGTAGGTGAGTGGGGGGGAGGGGAAGCTCCCGGCTCGCCCAGCCCCGGCTCGCCCAGCGGGGGGCGCCGACGCTCTCTAACTCCCGTCTCTTCCCTCCCGCGCAGGGATCCGCGCCTACGAACAGCTGGGTTACCGGGCATTCGGCCCGGGCGGCAAGGTGGTGGCGGCGGTAGTCATCTGTGTGCACAACACGGGAGGTGAGAGTCTGATCTAGCCGCTAGCCCCCACTCCCCGCCCAGACCTGGGCAGGGAACCCAGACGTCCTGGCTCCCAGCCCCCCCTGCTCTAACCACTAGCCCCCACTCCCCTCCCAGAGCCGGGGAGAGAATCCAGGAGTCCTGGCTCCCAGCCCCTCCTGCTCTAACCACTAGCCCCCACTCCCCTCCCAGAGCCGGGGAGAGAACCCAGGAGTCCTGGCTCCAAGCCCCCCCCCCCCCCCCCCCCGCTCTAACCACTAGCCCCCACTCCCCTCCCAGAGCCGGGGAGAGAACCTAGGAGTCCTGGCTCCAAGCCCCCCCTGCTCTAACCCATTAGCCCCCACTCCCCGCCCAGAGCCAGGGAGGGGACCCAGGCGTCCTGACGCTGGTGTTTGTTTTGCAGCCATGTCCAGTTACCTGTACATTGTGAAATATGAGTTGCCTCTAGTGATACAGACGTTCCTGGGCCTGACAGAGAACACCGGGTGAGTGAGATCGCGCGGGGCACTAGCCCCGGGCCCCTTTCCCGCCCTACTGCCAGCCAGCCCCCTGCCCTGTGGGCAGATGGGAGCCGCCGCCCGCTAGAGGGGAAAGGCCCCGGGCCGCATTCCTGTCTATAAATGGGGACATCTGGCTCTCCTGTTCACGGGCCTTCCCTGCCCGGGCACGGTGCCCTCATCCCCTACAGTCAGCCCTGCCCTCACACCATCCTACCAGCCCCCACTCCCCTCCCAGAGCCGGGGAGAGAACCCAGGAGTCCTGGCTCCCAGCCCCCCCTGCTCTAACCACTAGCCCCCACTCCCCTCCCAGAGCCGGGGAGAGAACCCAGGAGTCCTGGCTCCCAGCCCCCCCTGCTCTAACCACCAGCCCCCACTCCCCTCCCAGAGCTGGGGAGAGAACCCAGGAGTCCTGGCTCCCAGCCCCCCTGCTCTAACCACCAGCCCCCACTTCCCTCCCAGAGCCAGGGAGAGAACCCAGGAGTCCTGGCTCCCAGCCCCCCCTGCTCTAACCACCAGACCCCACTCCCCTCCCAGAGCCGGGGAAAGAACCCAGGAGTCCTGGCTCCCAGCCCCCCTGCTCTGACCACTAGCCCCCACTCCCCTCCCAGAGCTGGGGAGAGAACCCAGGAGTCCTGGCTCCCAGCCCCCCCCCGCTCTAACCACTAGCCCCCACTCCCCTCCCAGAGCCAGGGAGAGAACCCAGGAGTCCTGGCTCCCAGCCCCCCCTGCTCTAACCACTAGCCCCCACTCCCCTCCCAGAGCCGGGGAGAGAACCCAGGAGTCCTGGCTCCCAGTCCCCCTCCTCTAACCACTAGCCCCCACTCCCCTCCCAGAGCCGGGGAGAGAACCCAGGAGTCCTGGCTCCCAGCCCCCCCTGCTCTAACCACCAGCCCCCACTCCCCTCCCAGAGCTGGGAGAGAACCCAGGAGTCCTGGCTCCCAGCCCCCCTGCTCTATCCACCAGCCCCCACTCCCCTCCCAGAGCCAGGGAGAGAACCCAGGAGTCCTGGCTTCCAGACCCCCCTGCTCTAACCACTAGCCCCCACTCCCCTCCCAGAGCCGGGGAGAGAACCCAGGAGTCCTGGCTCCCAGCCCCCCTGCTCTGACCACTAGCCCCCACTCCCCTCCCAGACCTTGGGAGAGAACCCAGGAGTCCTGGCTCCCAGCCCCCCCCCCCCCCCCCCGCTCTAACCACTACCCCCCACTCCCCTCCCAGAGCCAGGGAGAGAACCCAGGAGTCCGGGCTCTCGCCCCCCCCCCCCCGCTCTAACCACTAGCCCCCACTCCCCTCCCAGAGCCAGGGAGAGAACCCAGGAGTCCGGGCTCTCGGCCCCACGGATTGCATCGAGCCATGGAGAAGAAGCTCTCTAATTCCATAGGGTTCCTGGTGGGTCCTGTAGAAGGTTCTAATTCCCTCCCTCCCCCCCGCATGAGCTTTGCCCCCTCACCTGTGTCACCTGGGGCCGTTCCTTCCTTCCCCCCCCCCCCCCCCTGTCCCGCTGGCCCAAGGCAGGAGTGTTTCCCCTCGGCCCCGCCTCTCCCAGCAGGGGGTGCTGTGTGGTGCCGGCCACGGGGGCGGGGGGGCTGCTCCCAGCTGCTCCGTCCCTGCCTCCCCCAGCAGGGGGCGCTGCGGGGTGCTGACCCCCCCGCTGTGTGTCTCCCAGGAGCTGGTACATGAACGGCAACGTGCTAATTGTCATCGTCAGCGTCTGCGTCATCCTACCCCTCGCGCTCATGAAACATCTCGGTGAGTGTGGGGTTGGGTGTGTGTATGTGTGTGTGTGTGTGGTGGGGGGGGGGCCTGGCACCCCCTGCTGGTAAGGATCAGCCCTGCGTGTCTCACCCTCTCTCCCCTCCCCCACAGGCTATCTGGGGTACACCAGCGGGCTCTCGCTGACCTGCATGGTCTTCTTCCTCATCTCGGTGAGTCCGCCCTGCCCCCCAACCCACTGTCCCTCCCCCACCTGCCCGCCAGGGAGATAACCCAGGAGTCCTGGCTCCTAGCACCCCCCCACAACCACTAGATCCCACTCCCCTCCCAAAGCTGGGGAGAGAACCCAGGCGTCCTGGCTCCCAGCCCCCCCTGCTCTAACCACCAGCCCCCACTCCCCTCCCAGAGCCTGGGAGAGAACCCAGGCCTGGCTCCCAGCCCTCCCTGCTCTAACCACCAGACTCCACTCCCCTCCCAGAGCCTGGGAGAGAACCCAGGCATCTTGGCTCCCAGCTCCCTGGCTGGCTGGCTGGTGGGGAGGTAACCCCTGCTGGGGAAGGGGTGTCTCTCACCGCCCCCCCCTCCGTGGCTCCCCCCAGGTGATCTACAAGAAGTTCCAGATCTCCTGCCCGCTGAACGGGACCGAGCCTGCGACCCCCCTCGTCTACTACAATGGGCACAACGCCAGCGCCGCCGGCACCGCTGGGGACGAGTGCACGCCCCAGACCTTCACCGTCAACTCCCAGGTGAGAGCGGGGGTGGGGGCCAGTGGTTAGAGCAGGGGGTCTGGGAGCCAGGACGCCTGGGTTCTCTCCCCAGCTCTGGGAGGGGAGGGGGGGGTCTAGTGGTTAGAGCAGGGGGGGCTGGGAGCCAGGACGCCTGGGTTCTCTCCCTGGCTCTGGGAGGGAAGTGGGGTCTAGTGGTTAGAGCAGGGGGGCTGGGAGTCAGGACGCCTGGGTTCTCACCTGGCTCTGGGAGGGAAGTAGGGGCTGGTGGGTTAGAGCGCGGGGGGGGCTGAGAACCAGGACTCCTGGGTTCTCTCCTGGCTCTAGCAGTCAGCCCTTCCCTTCCCCCTGCAGACCGCGTACACCATCCCCATCTTGGCTTTCGCATTCGTCTGTCACCCGGAGGTGCTGCCCATCTACACAGAGCTGCGCAGGTGAGGGGCGGGGAGGGGGAAGGGCCGGGTGGGTTCAGGGAGATCGAGTCAGTGGGAAGGGAGTGGGGTCCAGTAGGGGGGCTGGGAGCCCGGACTCCTGGGTTTTCTCCCTGGCTGTGGGAGGGGAGTGGGCTCCAGTAGGGGGGGGCTGGGAGCCCGGACTCCTGGGTTCTCCCTGCCAGCCCCCAGGGAAGGGCGGCGTTTGACCCCTCTGTCCCCCGCCAGAGCCTCGAAGCTGCGCATGCAGAGTGTGGCGAACGTCTCCATCCTGGCCATGTTCATCATGTACCTGCTGACGGCCATCTTCGGCTACCTCACCTTCTACGGTAAGGCAGTGCGGGGCTGGGCCCCTCCAGCAGGGGGCGCAGGGTCCCCTTCCCAGGGCTCGGCTCCCCCCTCGCCCTCCGCACTGACCCCATCAGCGCCCCCAGCACCCCCTCTGACCAGCCCCCCCCCCACCCGCAACCCCACCGCTACGGCTGCGCGGGGCCCAGCTGGGCTCCCGGCTAACGGCCGTCCCTTCCGTGTCCCGCAGGGAACGTCGAACCGGAAATGCTGCACACGTACAGCGAGGTGGATCCCCTGGACCGGCTCATCCTCTGCGTCCGCCTGGCCGTGTTGATGGCCGTCACACTGACAGTGCCCGTGGTGCTCTTCCCGGTATGTGTCCTGGCTGCTCTGCCCCAGAGGCGGCTGCATCTCGGCGCTGGGCGAGCTGTCTTGGTGTGGTGTTGTGTGGCTGTTCCCTCGCTGCCGCGCCCCAGAGGCAGCTGCATCTCGGTGCTGGGCGAGCCACCGCCGTATCCCTTACTTCTTTCCTTGTCTCCTCCCAGATCCGCAGAGCCATCCAGCAGCTACTCTTCCACGGGAAGGATTTCAGCTGGGTTCGGCATGTGAGCATCGCTATCTGCCTTCTGTTCTTGGTCAATCTCCTGGTCATCTTTGTCCCTAACATCCGGGATATCTTTGGAGTCATTGGTAAGTCCCTGGCTTCAAATGGGCTGGGGGTTGGCCCTCCAAGGCGAACTGTCTCCATGCAATATTATATGCGGCTGTTCTCCAGTTGCCCCGCCCCAGAGGTGGCTGCGTTTCGGCGCCAGGCAAGCCGTTCCCGTGTGGCGTTATGTGTGGCTGCTCCTCAGGTGCCTCACCCCACCCCAGAGGTAGTTGCATCTTTGACCTCTCTCCTCTCTCTTCCCAGGCGCCACATCCGCCCCCAGTCTCATTTTTATCCTCCCCAGCATCTTCTACCTCCGCATCGTTCCCAATGAAAAAGAACCGCTGAGATCCAGGCCAAAAATCCAGGTACCCACCGCTGGGGGGGCGCAGTGCCCTGGGGAACGGGGGGCTCGGTGGGAGGGCACCGTTCTGTGGCGAGCAGGGGGCTCGGTGGGGGGTGCCATGCTGTGGGGAGTGGGGGGCTCGTTGGGGGCGTGCCATGCTGTGGGGTGGGGGCGGGGAGCTCAGCGGGGGGTTCTGTGCTGTACTTTGGGGCTCACCTTGTCCTCCCCCTCCCGCCCCCCAGGCTGCCTGTTTCGCTGCCCTTGGCTTCATTTTCATGGTGATGAGTCTCGGCTTCATCGTGGCTGACTGGGTGACGACTGGACGGAGCAGCGGCGGGGGGCACTGACCCGCCCCCCCGCCGACCCCCGGCACAGACACATGGACCCCACTGGGCCGGCTCGGGGGGCCCAGCCGTCGCTGGGGCAAGGGCACCGCCACCTCCCATTGGCCCTCGCTCTGCTGCAGCCGTGGCAACGCTGAGACCAGCGCTAGGGCCCGCCCATTGGCCAACTGTTACCATGGCAACGCTACAGACCCTGGCAGCGACTGGTGTCCATGGGAACGGTGCCAAGGCCCTTCCATCGACTGTTACCGTGGCAATGCTACAGCGACTGGTTTCCATGGAAATGGTGCGAAGGCCCTTCCATCGGCCACCTGTTACCACGGCAATGCTACAGCTCCTGGCAGCGACTGGTGTCCATGGGAACGGTACCAAGGTCCTTCCATCGGTCGACTGTTACCGTGGCAATGCTACAGCTCCTGGCAGTGACTGGTTTCCATGGGAATGGCGCTAAGGCCCTCCTATGTGTGCCCTGTAGTCATGGCAGCCTCCCATTTCCATGGGACAAAGCTCCTGATTGGGCCATCGGTGCCATGGCAACGGCAGGTTCCCCACGACTACTGAGTCCCCTGACTACAGCGCAACTGGGTTCTCCTTAGCTCCCTGTCGCCGTGGCAACATGGCAGGTCCCCAGGGGAACAACACCAGGCCTTTGTTCCTGTGACAACGCTTTGGCCACTGCTGGAGTGGGTGGGGGGTCCCATAGCAACAGTTCCCTCCAGACAATACCTCCCACCTCTTTGGTTCCCATGGAGACAGGAACACCCCCTCTCCCCCGCTTGTACTCATTCCCTGGCATCAGTCGAAGAGGGACTGTGAATCCGACTGTGCCAGGGCGGGGGCCAGGTGGATCCATGGCACTCTTATTTATTGCTCTTATTTAATTCGGAGCCAGCAGCCAGACCAAAGAGCGATGCTGGGCTCACTGCTGGGGCCAGGATCGTGACACCCACCCAGGACTCCTGGGTCCCATCCCCAGCGACGGGGCCATGGGCTGTCCACTTTGTTGTGCCTCAGTTTCCCCACTGGGAGATAGGGGCGTGTTCCCATCCTGCTGAGGATTAACCCTCGAGTGTCTGAATTCTCCGGGGCCGGACGAGATGCTGTTACTGTTACAGTAATGGGGGAGGCAGGGGGTGAGCGTCCCTTGGAGCCTCAGGACGCCTGGGTTCTTCCCGGGACGCCTGGCTTCCTGAGCGGAGCTGGGGGGGAGGGGAAGCCGTGTGCCTACAGGCCTGTTTGCCGCCTGGGACAGGCCCCAACGTCAGTTTTCGCCCCACGTCAGCACCCTCCCCCCTCCACACGGGGGTGCCGCTGGTTGAGCCAGTTGAATGCCCCCCTTTCATCTGGGTGTCTGGGCGGGCGTTTATCGAACCCTGGGTCTCGGTTCTCTTTTCAAACTACCTCACCACCCAGAGACAGCCGAGGGTCACTAATGCTGCTCGCCCCAGCCCCTTCAGCGAGCAAGAGGTTAAGGACAGGGCTGTCGGGGGAGCACCTCCCTGAGCGCGGGGTGGGAGGCAATCCGGGTACAGGCGCCTCCTTGGAGCCGGAGAACGCTCCGTCCGCCCTGTTGAGAAATCCTGGAGCCTCTGCTTCCTCCAGAAACGTCTCGATCTCGTCCCAATGGCTCCTTCTCCCCTCCAGAAAAATCCTCGCGCCTATGTGTTTTCATCCAGAAACTGCTAGTTCCCACTCCGGCGCCTCCGTCTCTCCTCTAGAAAAATCCCGACACCTCTGCTTCCGCCTCCAGCGATCTCTAGATCCCACCCTGGTGGTGCTTCTCTCTCTCTCCTCTAGAAAAATCCCAGCGCTGCCACTTCCTCCTCCAGAGATCTCTAGATCTTGCCCCGACGCCACCATCTCCCTTCTAGAAGGATCCTTATGCCTACATGTTTTCCCTCCAGAAACATCTAGATCCCACCCTGATGGCTCCATTTCCCTATCTATCTCAGAGAGCTGGAAGGGACCTTGCAAGGTCATCAAGTCCAGTCCCCTGCCTTCACAGCAGGACCAAGTAACGTCCCTGACAGATTTTGCTCCAGATCCCTAAATGGCCCCCTCAAGGATTGAACTCACAACCCTGGGTTTAGCAGGCCAATGCTCAAACCACTGAGCTATCCCTGCCTAGAAAAATCCCAAAGCCCCCCCCAGCCGCATCGGCACAGCTCCCCTACCACTGTGGCCTTAGCACTCGATGCCTCTTCAGCCAGTGCCTTAAACTCCGCCCCCCCCCCCCCCCCGGTGCAGCCCCCTGGCTTCACAGTAGCCGTCTCCTGCCCCCCAAATTCAACCACAACCCTGGTGGTTCTGCCCCCCCCCCCCCCCCGCCTCGACACAGCAGTTATATTGGCAGAAAGGGGCCCTATAGAGAATCAGGACTCCTGGGTTCTCTCCCCGGCTCTGGGAGGGGAGTGGGGCCCAGTGGTTAGAGCTGGGAGCCAGGACTCCTGGGTTCTACCACCAGTGCTCCCATCTTCGCCCTCTCCAGGAACTGGTTTCTCCCTTTCTACTGGCGTAATTTGGGTTTTCATTTTGGAAGGAAGCATTTGAGCAAGAAACAAACATTTTCAGGCTTCCCTCCCCGCCCTGCCCAAAATACGAAACCCTCAAACGGGAAATTCTCCCTGTTTCAAACAAAAATCTGCTCCCCCCCCTGCCCCATGTT
The DNA here is from genome assembly GCF_028017835.1 of Emys orbicularis. NCBI lineage: Eukaryota > Metazoa > Chordata > Testudines > Emydidae > Emys > Emys orbicularis. Next base: position 431,310 of record NW_027045156.1, read on the forward strand.
CTGATTTCTTTGGAAAAGTGTGTGGGGGGAGGCCCCCCAAATGACTTTTGTTTTGCCAGTGAAGGAAATTGGCTGCCATGATAAACAAATCCAGGCTCGGCCCAACTAAAGCTACCGCGCCGCAACAGGTCTGTCAGAATCCTCCGGTTCCGGGTCTGGCCCGGATCCGAAGAAAACAATGACGTTTTGCGAGCCACCCGGGGAAACACCCCCCCGCAAAATTGGGCGATCATGCAACCGACTCAGAGCAACTGATCTCTTTTCTTGGGCCGACAGCTGGGGAAAGAGACACGTTTCCGAACTTCTGCAGAGCTCATGTCCTTCCCCTGGCAGTCGGGCTGGTAAAAGAGACGTGTCCTGTCCAGCCAACGCTGCCAACCCCCCCTTTTGTCCCCCCCCCCAAATGTCCTTTCCTGGAAGGAGAAACAAGAAAAAGACCAGTTTGGAAAGCGGGATTTTTGCCCTCATGGGAGAGTCTGAAAACTCGGCTTTCCCCCTTACTAACTCTCAGGACGTTTGCCAAACCGTCGCGTTTCCTTTTCGGGGCTCGGGGACGTTGGTAGAAGGGTCCCGGGTTCAGATTCTGGGGTGGGTGGGTTCCAGGCCTGGTTAATTCAGGGCTGGCCTGGATAGAATAATCGCACCGGGGACGGCTCCTCGAACTGAAAACCCTCGTCCCGCCAGCCCCTAAAGTTGGCGTCTTGGTCCATTGATCCTGCCTGGATTCACGTGACTCCAGACGCACGAGACTTTACCGGGGGGGGGGGGGGGAGCGGGGATAAAAGGGCCCCTCGAAGCACTATTTTGGTCAGCACGTCCGGCCCGATCCTGCGTCGTCCCCAGTGCTACGGACAAAGCCAAAAGACCCCCCCCCCATTGCAGCAGGGGTGATGCTGTGGGGAGGGGCAGCGCAAGGTGAAAGCGATGCATGGAGCCGGTGGCTTTTGTACTGTCGCTCTGGGTTTCAATAAATAGCAACCGGACTTTTTCCCCCTGCCTGAGTCGTCTGTGTGTGTGGGTCAGAGGGAAGGGGGGTCTATGGGGGGAGGCTGGGGGTTATGGGGGGAGGAGGGCAGGGGGAGATGGAGGAGGCAGGGGAGAGAAGTTAGGGGGTGAGTGTGGAGGAGGGGGAGGGAAGGGGGAGATGGAGGAGGCAGGGGAGGGAAGTTGGGGGGTGAGTGTGGAGGAGGGGGGGTTAAGGAGGAGGGGGTTGCAGGGAGGGGAAGGGGGGAGGGATGGGGCACGGGGTTGGGGGCAGGGCCCTAGCGGTACATTACCCACCATAGAGAGGCAGCTGGAGCCAGTCCCCGAAACAGCCCCTCCCCCACAGCATAGCTAGGCCGCCCTCCTCTGACTTGGGGGGGGTCCCCACACCCCCGAAGGTGCGTCGGACTCAGAAAATGCCCCCACACCCCCCAAACGGCTGCATAGGAACCACAGACCAGGCGCCAGGCGGACGCAACGTTGCCTGAGTTTGCCGAGAGCCTGAGCTCATTGCTCGGAGAGGCAGGCCGGCCCCAACCGTCACCAGGTTTCCCCCCTGCCCCCCAGCTCTGCTGGTGCCCCTCACTCCCAGCCCTGGCTGGGGCCATTCGCAGAGCCCAACTTCCCCAGGCCCCGGGCGCTCAGCGTTGGTCGGTGGTTTTTTCTGCGCTTCCTGTTGAAAAAAGTCCCCGCAACGCGGAAGTTCCCTGGGGCGAGCTCAGGGAGGGGAGAGACCCCGAGAACCCGCTGGGGGCTGGAGCCAGGAGCCAGCATGAGCCGGGGGTCCAGGTCAGGGGCGCGAGGGCAGCAGGAGAACGTCCCCTCCCAGCTCCTCCGGGATCATGAAAACCAGCAGGTGTTTGAGCTCCTGGGCCGGAAATGCACGGTGAGGCATGAGGCCCAGAGGGTGCTGACACCAGGGGCTAGGGGTTGGGAGTGGGGGGCACCGGCAGAGCTGCGGGGGAACCCAGGGCTGCAGGTCAGGAGTTGGGGGGCACCGGCAGAGCTGGGGGTACCCCAGGGCTGGGCTAGCAGGGGGCTGCAGGTCAGGAGTGAGGGGCACCGGCAGAGTTGGGGAGCAGACTAGGACTGGGCTAACAGGGGGCTGCAGGTCGGGAATGAGAGGGACTGGCAGATCTGAGGGTGGGGAGCCCAGGGCTGCAGGTCGGGAGTGGGGGGCACCAGCCGGGCTGGGGACAGGGGAGCACTGGGCTAGCAGGGGGCTGCAGTGGAGCAGGGGCACCAGCAAAGCTTGGGGGAGCCCAGGGCTGGGATAGAAAGATGTGGGTTGGAAGTGGGGGGCACTGGAAGAGGTGGGGGGGGAGCCCAGGGCTGGGTGAGTAAGGGGTGCGGGTCGGGAGTGGGGGGCACCAGCAGAGGTGGGGGGGGGAGCACTGGGCTAGCAGGGGGCTGCGGGTCGGGAGTAAGGGGCACCTTCATTGCTGCATCCCTCCCCCTCCGCTCAGGAGGAAGTGGGGTGAGCGGTGCTGACGGGGGCTGTGAGGGGCCCGGCGCAGTGACGCTGGGGAGCCCGGAGCCTCAGCCAACATCGGAAACCAAGACAGGAACTGGTAGCCCCGGGGGGCCACGCTTAGGGCCGGACGAGCCCTCCCCCCGCGGCATTCTGTGCAGCTGTTCCCCAGCCGCCCCAGAGCTGGCTGCATCTTAGGGGCGATCTCTCTGTAACTCGGTTGTCTCTGTGCCAGACCCTGGCCACGTCGGTGGCCCAGCTGTACCTGGCCATGCCCCCCAACAGCCAGGTGTGGGGTAAGCAGGGCTGCGGGGTCCTGTGCCTGGTCAAGGACAACCCCCGGCGCTCCTACTTCATCCGCCTCTTCGATCTCAAGGTGAGACCCTGTCCTCCCCCCGGCGGCTCCCCATCCCTTCCCAGCACTGGCGAGAGAACCCAGGAGTCCTGGCTCCCAGCCCCCAACCCTCTGCTCTAACCACCAGACCCCACACCCCTCCCAGAGGCGGGGAGAGAACCCAGGAATCCAGGCTCCCAGCCCTCCCCGCTCTAACCACCAGCCCCCAGTCCCCGCCCAGAGCTGAGAGAGAACCCAGGAGTCCTGGCTCCCAGCCCCCCTGCTCTAACCACTAGACCCCACTCCCCTCCCAGAGTCGGGCAAAGAACCCAGGAGTCCTGGCTCCCAGCGCCCCCTGCTGGCGGGGTGCTAACCGGGGTTCCCCTTTCTCTTGCAGGAGAGGAGGCTCACATGGGAGCTGGAGCTCTCCAGCCAGCTGGTCTATTCTGCCGTCACCCCCTATTTCCACACCTTCCCTGGGGACGTGAGTATCTGCCCCAGAGGGGGACGGGGGGGGGGGGGGGTTTGATCAGTGGGGCGGGGCTGCCAGACATAGCCCTGCCCCCGGAGACAACAGTTCAGAGACAGGGGGGTGAAAAGAAGGAGAAAATTGAGGGCTACCAATAAGAAGTGAGGCTGGAAACCCGGATGCCTGGGTTCTCTCCTGGCTCTGGGAGGGGAGTGGGGTCTAGTGGTTAGAGCAGGGGGCTGGGATCCAGGACTCCTGGGTTCTCTCCCAGCTCTGGGCCCCCCCAGGACCAGCGAGGTGCCTTTTGCTTTCAGGAATGCCAGGCCGGGCTGAACTTTGCGGACGAGGCTGAGGCCCGCGACTTCTATGCGCTGGTGGAGGAGAAGGTCCAGAAGCGACAGCAGCGGATGGGTACGTGGAGGGGTAGGGAGCCGGCCAGTGCCCCCTAGAGGGGACAGGCCCTGTGCCCCGTTCCCCGGCCCCCTGAGCCAGCCCGTGCCAGGGTCACAGTGCATGTTCTCCTCTTTCCTCAGAGAAACGGCAGCTCCCCCCGCCACCTCCCCCGGTCAATGAAGGTGAGTCCCCCTCTATCCCACTGTCCTTTGCAATGGGGGGGAGGGGCAGGTTAGGGGTAGACCCCCCCACCAAGCTCTCCCACTGGGGGTGGGGGGGCTGGTGACATGGGTCTAACCCCGGCTCTTTTTGCCTCCTTTAGAGCGACGGGCGACGACGCTGCCCCGATCCCCAATGCCCGGGGGAGACATGAATGGTAAGTGCTTTGGAGGTGGGGGGCTTGAAAGGGTTAATTCAGCCCCCCACCCCTCCGCCCCATGACGCCCCCCAGCATCCGGCCCTGACTGCCAGGGGAGAGCGCCCCCTGCACCACTCCCTGCCCCACGGTGCCCCCCAGCACCCGGCCCTGACTGCCAGGGGAGAGCGCCCCCTGCTGAGCCCCCTGCCCCACGGCACCCCCGCAGTGCCCGGCCCTAACTGCCAGGGGAGAGCGCCCCCAGCGCCCGGCCCTGACTGCCAGGGGAGAGCAACCCCTGCCTCACTCCCTGCCCCACGGCGTCCCCCAGCGCCCGGCCCCAACTGCCAGGGCAGAGCACCCCCTGCCCAGCCCCCCACCCCGCTCCCCACAGCACAGCGCCCCCCAGCGCCCAGCCCTGACTGCCAGGGGAGAGCACCCCCTGCCCAGCCCCCCACCCTGCTCCCCACAGCCCCATCTCTCTCTCCCGCAGGTCCCAGCAAACAGCCGAATTCCCCCTCCGGCTCCTTGAACCTGGTGACGATGGATATCCAGAACCCGGACATCACCTCGTCCCGGTACCGGGGGCTGCCGGTGCCCACGGCCACTGAGAAGAAGAAGGGCAAGAAAAAGATCTCCAAGGCCGACATCGGCGCCCCAAGCGGATTCAAGTGAGAGCTGGCATCAGGGGGGCCAGGAATGGGGCGCGGGGCCTGGCCCCTCTAGGGGGTGCTGGCTCCTGTCTGGCCCCAGGGCGGGGGGCTGGCTGGCTCGGGGGGGCGGGAATGGGGCACGGGACCTGGCCCCCTCTAGAGCTGGCTAATCTTTGTTCTCCTTCCAGGCATGTCACCCACGTCGGATGGGACCCCAACACCGGCTTTGACGTATGTAGCTTCAGAGACAGGGGCATGGTGGGGGTCTGACCCTGGGGTCCCAGGGATCAGAAGGGCTGGGAAGGGGGCCAAGGATAGGCCGTGGGGTAAAGTTTCGGCATTAGCCATGTCTGTGTACAGTGGGGAGGGCGGGTTTCACTCTGCTTGTGGCTACCAGGCGTGATGCGGGGTGTGACCGGGCTTCAGTTGGTGTGCGTGGCTGTTTCCCGGCTGCCCCGCCCCAGAGGTGGCTGCATCTTAGCATCCGGTGAGCCATCCCTATGCAGCGTTATGTGTGGCGGTTCCCCCGCTGCCCCGCACCAGAAGTAGCTGCATCTCAGTGCCCCATGGAGCATTATGGGGGCAAATTTGGGGTTTGCTTGAGCCAGGACTGCCCAAGATACCGCCTCCCTGTGGCCCTCCGTCCCCCCAGCTTTTTCCAAACTCATCTTGTTCTCCCAACGCACATTTGCCCTCCCCTGGGGTCAGATCCTGGCTCCGAGCTCCCCCCGCCCCGCCCGCCCAAGCTGCTCGGGGAGTTGACAGCGTGGCCGTTATTGGCGGTGAGGTTGGTGCGTGCCCACAGGAAAGGGGCAAGTCGCAGCCAGCCAGAGGCGCTGCTGGATGGCACAAGGGGCAGGGCGCGGTCCTAGCCCCAGGATGTTTTTCGGACTCCAGACAGTGTGTTTTCTCCTTGGGGCTCAACTGGGAATTAACACCGGGCCTGTGGCATGCCGCAGTTGGCGGCTAGGTGATCTGGCCTGCAAAATCGATTGCCAGGTTCTCCCGGGACTGTCCCTTTTTTGCTGCAGCTTGTCGGGAAGTCTGGCCGAGGCAGCCAGTGTCACGGGCTCTGGACGGCATGGGGTTTTTCCCCGGCCCTCAAAGGCAGCGGCCCAATAATTTGGGCATGAGACTCTGCAAGAGGATGCGTCACATGACACTGATCTCAGCCACTTCTGAATGCAGCCACTTCTGGGGTGGAACGGCTGGGAACAGCCCCATATAACGCCACATGGGGAAGGCTCGCCTGGCGCTGAGATGCAGCCAGCTCTGGAGCGGGGTGGCTGGGAACAGCCCCATATAACGCGACATGGGGAAGGCTTGCCTGGTGCTGAGATGCAGCCAGCTCTGGGGTGGGGCAGCTGACATCACCTCCCAGTCGGATCCCTCCAGGAACATCTCCCAGCCGCTTGCTCTGCCCAGTGGGTTAGGGTTTTAGGCGGTCAGTATTAGGGGGTCCCCCGAGGCTGCTGGGGGGGGCTAATTTAAGGCATGATCCATAAAACCCCCATCCCTGGATTTCAGGGGTTGAAGCTTTGTGCTCTGTCCATCTGGGTACCTGCAGCTGGGGGCGGGGAGTGGGGGCTTGAACTTGGGGGGTGTTCGCCCGGGGATTGAGCCACCTTCCTCCATCCGTCTCTCTCCTAGGTGAATAACCTGGACCCCGACCTGAAGACGCTCTTCTCACAGGCCGGGATCAGCGAGGCGCAGCTGACTGACGCCGAGACCTCCAAACTCATCTACGATTTCATCGAAGGCCAGGGCGGGCTGGAGGCTGTGAAGGAGGAGCTGAGACGCCAGGGTGAGCTCTCTCTGTGCGGCGTTATGTGCGGCTGTTCCCCAGCCGCCCTGCCCCAGAGGTGGCTGCATCTCAGCGCTGGGCGAGCCATCCCTGTGCGGCGTTATGTGCGGCTTTTCCCCAGCTCCCCATCCCCAGAGGTGGCTGCATCTCAGCGCTGGGTGAGCCGTCCCTGTGCGGCGTTATGTGCGGCTGTTCCCCAGCTGCCCTGCCCCAGAGGCAGCTGCATCTCAGTCCCGAGCAAGCCGCCCCATGTGGCGCTTTGGGATCCGCAGGGAACGGGGCGGGGGAAGAGCCTCGTTACAGGCTGGGCTTTAATTGCAGTTCATTTCTCCCCACAGGTCCAGCACCTCCTCCGCCCCCCATGACCCGGTCTGGGCCCCTCCCTCCCCCACCCCCTGCCTCAGCGAGGGGCAGGTCTGGCCCATTGCCCCCCATCCCAGGCGGCCCCCCACCCCCCTCATCTATGCCAAATAGGGGGCCCGTTCCCTCCCAGCCTCCCAGGGGCCATCTGCCCCCCCCTCGTGGGCCCCCTCCCCCTGCCTCCCGGTCTGGTCCGCCCCCCCCCTCCGCCTGCTGCTGGGGCAGCCCCCCCACCCCCTCCTCCCCCACCCGCCCCCTCCGCCCCCAGTCTCTTCAGGGCCTTGTCCCCCTCCCCCACTTCCTTCAGGGGGGGTCAGCTCTCCAGGGGGCCAGCCTGCTCCCCCTGCAAAGGGTCGTGGGGCCCTGCTGGACCAGATCCGCCAAGGCATACAGCTCAACAAGGTGAGCTGTGGGGCAGATAGGGGGCAGGGAGGGGGGTGAGGATGAGGGAGATGGGGGGAAGGGAGGAGGGGAGATGAGGGCTGAGTGGGGGGGCAGGGATGGAGGAAGTGGGGGGAAGGGAGGGGGACAGGGTGGCTGGGGTGGGTGGGGAAGGGGGCGATGGAGGGCTAGGGGAGTTGGGGGCAGGTGTGAGATATGGAGGGGGTGAGAGAGGGGAGCAGGGATGGGGAGGGGGCGGCTGGCTGGGTGGGGCTGTGAGGGGGGAGTTAGAGCTGGCTTTGGGTGTGAGGGTGGGGGAAATGGGCTCTGGCGATGCCAGGAGGGTGGGTGGGTGGGTGCAGGGGGGGTCTGTGATGGGGGCTCTGGTTGTACCAAGGGGGTGGGTGGGTGCAGGGGGTCTGTGATGGGGGCCCTGGCGGTGCCAGGGGGGTGGGTGGGTCTGTGATGGGGGCCCTGGCGGTGCCAGGGGGGTGGGTGGGTGCAGGGGGGTCTGTGATGGGGGCCCTGGTGGTACCAAGGGGGTGGGTGGGTGCAGGGGGTCTGTGATGGGGGCCCTGGCGGTGCCAGGGGGGTGGGTGGGTCTGTGATGGGGGCCCTGGCGGTGCCAGGGGGGTGGGTGGGTGCAGGGGGGTCTGTGATGAGGGCCCTGGTGGTGCCAGGGGGTAGGTGGGTGCAGGGGATGGGTGCTGCAGGCCCTGACCCCTCCCTGCATTGCAGACCCCCGAGATGCTGGACTCCCCGCCGCCCGCTCAGAGCTCAGAGGGCTTGGTGGGGGCGCTCATGCATGTCATGCAGAAGCGGAGCAAAGTGATCCACTCCTCGGGTGAGTGGCCCCATCCCGCCTCGGCGGCGGGGGGTGGGTGCCGTGCCCCTCCTCCCCCACCCCCTGCCCCCTCCGCCACTCACCCTCCTCTTCCTCCCGCAGACGAAGGCGAGGACAACGGCGGGGACGAGGAGGACGATGACGAATGGGACGACTGAGCTCCGTCCCCAGCAAGAAAAGCTCCCCCCCTTGTGCACTGGGCGCTGTGCCCCACTCCCCTGGGTGATCCCCCAGCCCACCTGGCCCCTTAGCAATAAAGACAGCTCTCCGCTTGACATGCTGCCCCATCTTTTACCCAGAATTCCCCTCCCCAAGCCCCCAGCTTCCCCTATCTGCCCCCATCACCCCCTCAAAACCCAGGGCTTGGCAATACCCTGGTCTCCACTGACCTCTTTGGCATCAGAAACAATCCGATCTCCTTCCAACTTGGCTCCATGCTTTGATCTCAGCCCGATTGAAAAAACAAGCCAAGTTGGAACCAAGCTGGCGATGTGGGGCTCAAGAGCCCAGCACGGATCATCAGCGCAGATTTTGGGGTGGATTAAAACCCATTGGTTTGGGTCAATGTCTGAGTGACAGGACTAGAAGCCAGAGCGCTTGATCTGAGGCCGTGTCTACGCCACGTGTTGTGGTGGCACAGCTAGAGAAGATTTAGTGTAGACACTTTCAGCGGCAATGGAAGGGGTCTGTAGTTGATCCATCTTGCCGGTAGCTAAGTCGGCGGAAGAATTCTTAGTTGTGTCTATACCTGTGTGTTAGGTCGGCTTGACGATGGTGCCCTGGGGGGTGAATTTTGCACACCCCGAGCGCCATAGCTAGGTTGATCTCAATTTTGAGCATAGACCGGAGCAGCCACTCTAGACTAATGTCTTGTTATAATGGCGTCGTCGTCACCCGCAATATAGAACTTGCTCGTGAGTTACGGCTTATTCATCTCAAGGCTTGGCAGAAACTGATTTTTATTTGTTTTTTGATCATTTCGACGGAGCAGAGTTTGACTTTTATTTTTCAATCATTTTGACGGCTCGTATCACTGTTTATTTCGAAGGTGGGAAATGATGCGGGTGCGGGGGGTCAGGGACTAATTATTTCATGAGGTTGAGTTCAAAAAGCGAAAGCTTTAAAACACAAAGTCTCTTCAAGATGGACGAAGTCAATAGCCTCAAACTCAGACATGGTCTCAAGTAGCCAGTCAAAGCGATTGTTACTCCTTTGATCTTTATTAAACAACTCTATCAACTGTTTCTCCAGTCGCTTTCATGGCAGCGATCCCAACACACGGGGGATTTGCTCTGGGGCACAGAATTGGGGAATGGGGCCTTTCCTCTCTAGGTGTACCAGGCCTTGCATCCCACCCCAATAAAACCAGCTGGGAGGCCAGGGAGCGTGACCCCCCCCAATCAGTCCTTGCCTTTCCCGCGTCAGTAAAACAACTCAGAGTGCCAACCCAGGATCCAAACCCTTGGACCCCCAATTTCCAAGGGGGCTTTTGTGTTTTGTCATTGGCGTCTGAATTTCACACCCCTTCCCCTGGTCTTGTCATTGGTACCTAGGTGACACCAACCCTCCGTGCCTTGTCATTGATATCTAGGTGACGCCAACCCTACAGGCCTTGACGTTGGCACCGGGGTGATGCCAACCTGCCCCACCCAGCATTGACATTGGAGCCTGGGTGACGCTAACCCTCCAGGCCTTGGCATTGGCACCTGGGTGACGCCATCCCCCTCCCTGCAGCATTGACGTTGGTGCCTGGGTGATGCCAACCCTCCTGGCCTTGACATTGGCGCCTGGGTGACGCCACCCTGTCCCGTGGCCTTGCCGTTAGTGCCAGGCAGTGACTCTGGTGCCAGAGCAAGGGGATCAGGGCAAACCAGGGGTGCTCATTGATGGGAGGGCAGAATCATGGGGGGGAGGGGCTACATGTTGTTTTAGGCTGAGGTGTCATTTTACGGATAGGGTGAGGGTCCTTTGCCGTCCCCTTCACCCAGTACGGCGCCAGAAAAGCCCCTCAACTAAGCCACCAGGCGGCTTGTGGGGCAGACTGGGCTGAAACGGGTTAATTAGGTGCCTTGTGAGCCATTTCCGCGACTCTTGCGGTCGCACGGCGGCGCGCAGCACTCTGGGAGATGCAAATGACGCCCGTGGCCGACGCCCCCAGCGCCAATTGGCTGGCGGGGCGCGTCAATCAGGCCGGGGCGCCCAATGGGAACGGCCGCGGCGGGGAGTGGCGGGGCACGTCGCTCTCCCCCCACCCCTCTGGCCACGCCCCCTGGGAGGAAAAGTTTCGGGCGGCCCCAGTGGCTGGAGGGGAAAAAAAAAAAAAAAAAAAAAAGATGGCGGAAAATTTAAAAGGTGAGCGAGGGAAGCCGGCGCGCGCGGAGCGTGGCGCGAGGCCGGGCTGGGCGCGCGGCGGGAGAGGCGTCCGGGGGGGAGGGGGCGGCGGCTTCTATGTGGAGCGGCGCGAGCGCGGAGCTAGTTCCCCCCCCCCCCCCCCCCCCGGCCTCCTTCTTTCCCGGCGCGCGAGGCGGCAGCAGAAGCGACCGTTAAGGAAGGAGGGGGCCGGTTGAGAGCGCGCGAGTGGAACATTCAGGGGGCTGCCCTCGCGCGCAGGGCGGGAGACGGGGCTGGGCGGAGTGGGGGGGAGGGGCGCTGCCCCCGCTGGGGGGGGAGGGGCGCACGTGACCCTAAGGGTGCCCCCACCCCACTAGCACAGAGCACCTCCCCTTTGTAGGCTGGCATTGACCCCCCCCGTACGCCCACGCCAACCCCCTGACACAGGATGACCCCCCCCATATGCTCATGCCAACCCCCTGACGCAGGGTGACCCCCCCCCCCGGACACTCATGCCAACCCCCCGGAAGCTCACGCCAACCCACCTGACGTGGGGTGAACCCCCCGTACACCCACGCCCACCCTCTGACGTAGGGTGAACCCCCTGGACGCTTACGCCAACCCCCTGACACAGGGTGATCCCCCCATATGCTCATGCCAACCCCCTGACGCAGGGTGACCCTCCCCGGACACTCACGCCAACCCTCCGGAAGCTCACGCCAACCCACCTGACGTGGGGTGAACCCCCCGTACACCCACGCCCACCCTCTGACGTAGGGTGAACCCCCGGACGCTTACGCCAACCCCCCGACACAGGGTGACCCCCCCATATGCTCATGCCAACCCCCCGATGCAGGGTGACCCCCCGGATGCTCACGCCAACCCACCCAACGTGGGGTGACCTGCCCCAGACGCTTACGCCAACCCCCTGACATGGGGTGACCCCCCCCCTTATGCCCACAATGACCCCCTGACATGGGGGTGACCCCCGTACGCCCAACCCAAGCGCCCGATGCTGGGTGACCCCCCCATACGCTCACGCCAACCCCCTGTATGTGGGGTGAACCCCCTGTATGCTCACGCCAACCCCCTGACACAGGGTGAACCCCCCATACGCTCATGCCAACCCCCCAACGCAGGGTGACCCCCCGGATGCTCGCACCAACCCCCTGGACATTCACGCCAACCCCCCGGACGTGGGGTGACCTCCCCCGTATGCTCACGCCAATCCCCTGACATGGGGTGACCCTTCCTGTAAGCTCACACCAAGCCCCTGATGTGGGGTGACCCCCCCCGGACACACACACCAAGCCCTCGATGCAGGGTGACCCCTTCCCGGACGCTCACGGCAATCCTCCCTAGACATGGTGACCTCTCCCTGTACGCTCATGCTAACCACGTGCTCATGACAACCTCTGGATGAGGGGCAACTCTCGGACAAGGGGTGAGCCACTCCCCATGCGCGTGCTCGGGCTGACCTCCTCTCCCCGGTAGGCTCACCAGTCCCCCGATGTGGTGACTCCCCCCCCCCCCCCCCGTACCCTTTGGTGAAACCCTCAATGCAGTGTGACCCCCCCAGACACTCAGGCCAATCTCCCTGATGCAAGGGGACCCCCTCTAAGTCACGCAGCCCCCCAACACGCCCTGCTATCCTCCTGCTGACGCCCTGACACGGTGACCCCCCCCACAGCTGTGACCCCTGGTCGCCCCCTTGCACTTTGGCCCTTTCCGATGTCACAGCTCTGCTGGTGCCCCTCGCTCCGGACCTGCAGCCCGCGCTAGCCGAGCCCTGGGCTCCCCCCATACACAGTGATTCCCCCCCTTCCCTGGGGTCCCTCCCCTCCCTGCCCGGCCGGTGCCAGCCCCCTAACGCTGCCCCGTGTGCCCGCAGGCTGTGCTGTGTGCTGCAAGTCCTCATGGTCCCAGCTGCAGGACCTGTGCCGGCTGGAGAGGGTTCGCTGCCCCTCGCTAGGCATCACCCGCAGGAACCTCAGCCACTTCGAGGTGGAGTTCCTGTGCGACTACAAGAGAGTGCGGGTGAGTGTGCCAGCCTGCGATCCCTCCCGGGATTCCCCCCCCCCGCAGCTGGGAAACCCCCACGTCCAGTACCCCTTCGGCCTGGGTCCCCCCTGCAGCCCAGAAACCCCTGCCTCCAATTCCCCCCCGCAGCCCGGACCCCCCTGCCTCCAATTCCCCCCCACCTCCAATTCCCCCCCTGCAGCCCAGAAACCCCTGCCTCCAATTCCCCCCTGCAGCCCCAAAACCCCTGCCTCCAATTCCCCCCCGCAGCCCAGACCCCCCTGCCTCCAATTCCCCCCCACCTCCAATCCCCCCCCTGCAGCCGAGAAACCCCTGCCTCCAATTCCCCCCTGCAGCCCAAAACCCCCTGCCTCCAATTCCCCCCCGCAGCCCGGACCCCCCTGCCTCCAATTCCCCCCCCACCTCCAATTCCCCCCCTGCAGCCCAGAAACCCCCGTCTCCAATTCCCCCACGCAGCCCAGAAACCCCTGCCTCCAATTCCCCCACGCAGCCCGGACCCCCCTGCCTCCAATTCCCCCCAACCTCCAATTCCCCCCCTGCAGCCCCAAAACCCCTGCCTCCAATTACCCCCGCAGCCTGGATCCCATTCCCCCTTGCAGCTCAGATTCCCCCCCACCTGTAGTCCAGATCCCCCTGCCTCCAATTCCCCACCTGCAGCCCAGATCCCTCCCCCCCCCCTGCCCTCCAATTTCTCCCCCCCAGCCAGGATCCCCCCTGCCCCCGCCCCCAATTTCTCATACAGCCCCAATCTCTTCTCCCTGGTGCCCCCCATCCTGGTCCCCTCTGCCTGGCACCCCCCTCCCCACCAGTGCTCTAACCTGATCTCCTCCCCAAGCACCCTTCTCCTCACACCAGGCCCCCTCTGCCTGGCACCCCCAAACACATGACTCCGCCCAAGACTGATTCTGCCTGTGTAGGGATACCCTGCTCCACACCTGCCTCCCCCGGGTGGGCTCAGAAACGGGGCCTGGGGCATAAACAACCGGGCAGAGGAGTGTGGTTGGTACAGGAGTGGGGATGACCCAGTGAAAGCCATCCAGGACTCCTGGGTTCTATCCCTGGCTCTAGTGGTTAGAGCAGGGGGGGCTGGGAGCCAGGACTCCTTGGTTCTCTTCCTGGCTCTGAGAGGAGGTCTAGTGGGTCACAGAGGGGATGGGGCGGGGAGCTGTCTGGGAGCCCGGACTCCTGGGTCCCATCTCTGGGAGGGGGCGTGGCTACGCCCGCTGACGAGCAGGTTCTGGTGGCAGGAGGAGGAGTTCTACCTGGTGAAGTGGCGCGGCTACCCGGAGTCGGAGAACACCTGGGAGCCGCGGAAGAACCTGCGCTGCGTGGGCCTGCTGAAGCAGTTCCACAAGGACCTGGAGCAGGCCTGGATCCGGCGGGACGGCAAGCCCAAGAAAAACGCCCGCTGGCTGGACCAGGGTGTGGCGAACTACGTGGTGCAGAAAGCCAAGCAGCGGCGGGCCCTGTGGCGCTGGGAGCGCCAGCTGAACGCCAAGCGCAACCACAAGGGGCGCATCGTGGTGGAGAACGAGGTGGATCTCGACGGGCCGCCCCGGGACTTCGTCTACATCAACGAGTACAAGGTGGGCGAGGGCATCTCCCTCACCCAGGTGGCGGTGGGCTGCGAGTGCCGCGACTGCCTGGCGGAGGCGGCCGGCGGCTGCTGCTGCCCCGGCGCCTCCCGTCACAAGTTCGCCTACAACGAGCTGGGCCAGGTGCGCATCCGGGCGGGGCTGCCCATCTACGAGTGCAACGCCCGCTGCTGCTGCGGGGCCGAGTGCTCCAACCGTGTGGTGCAGCGGGGCATCCGCTACGATCTGTGCATCTTCCGGACCGCCAACGGGCGCGGCTGGGGCGTGCGCACCCTGGAGAAGATCCGCAAGAACAGCTTCGTCATGGAGTATGTGGGAGAGGTACGGAGCGCCAGGCGGCCACCTCTAGGGCGGGGCAGCTGGGGAACAGCCACACACAGTGTCATATGGGGATGGCTCACCTGGCGCTGAGATGCAGCCACCTCTGCTGCACATAATGTCATGGGGGGGGCCTCGCCTGACGCTGAGATGCAGCCACCTCTGGGGCGGAGCAGCTGAGGAACAGCTGCACATAACGTCACAGGGCGGGGGGCTCACCTGGCATGGAAATGCAGCCACTGCTGGGGCGGGACAGCCGGGGGACAGCAGCCGCATGTCTGCCGCACGGGGATGCTTCCCTAGTGCTGAGATACAGCCACCTCTGGGGCGGGGCGGCTGGGCAACAGCCACACAGAGTCCCCCAGTGCTGTGCTCCCGGCATGACCCCATCCCATCCCGTCCCCCCCAGATCATCACATCAGAAGAGGCGGAGCGACGAGGGCAGATCTACGACCGCCAGGGTGCTACCTACCTCTTTGATCTGGACTACGTGGAGGATGTTTACACAGTGGACGCTGCCTACTACGGCAACATCTCACACTTCGTAAATCACAGCGTGAGTGGGGGCGCGTGGGGGAGCCCATGGGGAACGGTGGGGCTGGGGGAAGCCTGGGTGTGGACAAAAATCAGTGATTGAAAAACAAACAAAAAACATACCTCTCCCCCCGATTTTTTTTAATGTAAATTAAATAGGCGTTTTTTTTTTTTCTTAGAAGAAAAAATGATTTAAAACAAAGTTTGAAACGTTGACAACGTATGTAAAGGCCCCCACTTTATGAGAATCTATGGACATCATTTAAATCACATTCACTAGACAGCCGGGCATGTGTGCTGTGGAGGGGTGGAAGAAAGCTGAAGCGGTGAACTGGTGGAAATCGCTGGCTCGGCTCACGTATTTTGTAGGGAGAATATTTGCTTCAGTTCAGTTTATTCACCGAGCTCAGTTCAATGGCCAGTCCATTGCAAGTTAAGAAACCGATCAGGAGCTGGCAAAGCAGGAACGCTTGGTTTCCTCTTCCAGTCTCTAAATAAAAACTCGGTGGGAGAGGACGAGATCTACTAGATCTAAAATCCTGAAGGACCTGGAGACTAGAAACAATCAGTTTAAATTCACTAATTACCCTGAACGCTCCATTTGTTTACTAAATCCATTTTAAATGCAAACCACGTTTTGATATTCCTATTTTCTTCTGTATCCAGCACATTCAAGGTAGTTTTATCAAACTGATTAAAAATACCTGTTTCGTTTTCAGTACAAAACATGGTTTGATAAACTACTTTTTTCTTCTTCTGCCTCCAGTGCATTTTAAGGGCATTTTATTGAACTGATTAGAAATAATTAAATAAATAAATAATTAACTAAAAATAACACTCTGGTTACCTTCTCCAGACCTGAAGAAGCTCTCTGTGGAGCTTGAAAACTTGTCCCTCCCTCCAACAGAAGTTGGTCCAGTAAAAGATATTTACCTCACCCACCTTGTCCAACTAAAAACAACTTAGTTTTAAGCGCAAACATTTGTAGATAAACTACTTTTTTCTTCTTCTACACCCCGCATGTTGAAGGGAGGTTTTATTTAATGAATGAAAAATAATTCAGTCAGTTTTCAATGCAAAACCATGTTTTTATAAACATCATTTTTGTTCTTATGCATCAAGCACATTTGAAGGTAGTTTTCATGGAATTAACAGTAGCTCAGTTTTAAATGCAAACCCTGTTTTGATAATCTCTACTTTTGTTTTTCCATACGCATCCTGCACATTTTATGGTCGTTTTATTGAACGAATTAAAGCAAGACAATTTAAAATCTTTTTGTGCATTTTTCATTAGTTTCCATCCAAATTAAACTTCAACAAACCATGAGTTGAAACCCCACCCCCCAAAAAAAAACCTGAATAAGAAATGTCATTCACCAAATTCTAACATAATAAAAAAGTAAAATTTAAGAATCCAAATAAATATATAACATATATTATATAATTCATCTTAATACATTGCATTAGTGTAATATTAACATTCACAAATTACACTAATATAATGTATTAAGATTAATGAATGATGATATAAGTAGGCTTGGCAGAATTCATTTTTTATAATTTTGATGGACAAATTTGATGTTTATTTTTAATAATTTTTTCCTGATTTAAATATTCACAGTTGCTGGACATTGTGTGTGAGAGAGAGATGGGGGGTTAGACAATAGGGTAGGTCAGGCGATCATTATATAATGACAGTAGATGCTGAGATTCAAAAAGTTAAAATTTTATAGCTGTTAGAACACCACATGTCAAGATAGTCAAAGTCAATATCCTTCAAGCCGCATTTTTCTTACTTTGCCTAGCCCTCAATTTCGATCACGTTTGTGGGTGTGCGGTGAAACTGATGTTTACCGACACTGACCAACAAAAATCAAATCCTTCCAAGCGGAGATCTAGGCTGTATGTTAATATGATAATATAATTCATTAATATTAATACATCATATTATCCTACCTATGGGTATTTCTAAATGACAATATAATGTATTAATATTAATTCTATTTGAATCGGATCGTTCATTAATAAATTATAACGTAATTGCTTAAATAAATGTGTGTAAATGTAGCGTGTCCTGAGGGTTAGTGAAAAGAAGGGCCAGGTTTGGGGCAAAGGCGACATTTAGTTGCCAGTTACCATGTTTTAACGGTTGCCAACCAACGAGCCTCGGCTTTTCCCTAGGGAGAGAATTGAAAAGGACCGACGCAAAAGGGGGTTGAAAATCCGGGGTCCCTGCTTGCCAATTCAAAGTGGTGATTTAAATTGCTTCAGTTTCAGTTGCTCCACCCTGGGGGGTGGGTCCCTGGAGAAGGGCTGGGCAAGGGGCAGAGAGGAGGGAGCTGGTGGCACCTGGCGAGGGAAGGGGTATTTGGGCATGTGGGTGAGGGGTGCAGGGCTATGGCAGCTTTGTCTGGCCCCACTCACCTGCCCCCTCCCCCCCGGCGCAGTGCGACCCCAACCTGCAGGTGTACAACGTGTTCATAGACAACCTGGATGAGCGGCTGCCGCGCATCGCCCTCTTCGCCACGCGGCACATCCGGGCCGGGGAGGAGCTCACTTTCGACTACAACATGCAGGGTGAGTGCCCGCCGGGGGGGGCCTGGCCCCACTGCTTGGGGGGGCCCTGGGGTGGGATCCTCCCCCTGATGCCTTCTCTCCTCCCCCACAGTGGACCCGGTGGATGCAGAGAGCACACGGATGGACTCCAACCTGGGCCGGGCCGGTGGCCTGGCCGGCTCCCCCAAGAAGCGGGTGCGGATCGAGTGTAAGTGCGGGGCCGAGTCCTGCCGAAAGTACCTCTTCTAGCCCCTGCGTGCCCTGCCGGGGGTCTGGGACCCACGGCCGCCACCGTGCAGGGCTCTGGGGGGCCCATGCCCACCCTTCCCCCATTGGACTTACCTCACCTGCCCGCTTCCCCCCTCCCGTCAAGGGGGGGTTTATAGGAACAGCTGTCATGGATTTTAATCAGTTGGTTCCCAGGCCGGAGCCGGAGCCGTCCTGGCTCTGCCACGGCCCTGTAAAGACCCTGTCTACTGTGTATCGAGCGCCACGGCCTCCTGTGGGAAGCTGCCGGTTTGGGGGGGATCCAGGAATTTTCAACTTGAAGCCGCACTTGACCCTGCGTCCCTATGCAACCGGCAAAGCAGCGGGGGGGGGTGTTTTTAAACTGATTTGGGGCATTTTGTAAAAGGACTTTTTCTACCAGGTATTTTTGATTGGGGGGGAGGGGAGGGGAGGGGAGGGAGCTGGGCTGGGGGGCAGCGGGGCTGATGTCTGCGATCAAGGCAATTAGATGGTTTGATTCTGCAACTGGTGGTGGTATCTGGTTCTTTTGGCTCGCAGGAACAGTGCCCCATGGTTATAATGGCTGGAGAACGGGGTCCAGTGGGGAGGGGGGGGGCCGCTCTTCCCCAGCACTGAGGGGTGCTAGTGCAGAGAAAAGATTATTTGGATTTAACTAACTCAGATGGAGGAGTTTGCTTCACTTCCTGTCCTAAACTGGCCGACAGTTTTGCTGTGTGGCTGTTCCCCAGAGGTTGTTGCATTTTCAGTGCTGGGCAAGCTGCCCCATGATGCGTTATACACAGCTGTTCCCTAGCTGTCCCGCCCCAGAGGTGGTTGCATCTCAGTGCTGGGCAAACTGTCCTTTTATACTCTCACATTTGGGATTGGTCCAAACCCCAGATGTTATTTGTATGGAAGGTGAGGGTTAAATGGGCCCGTTGGCCCTAGTTCCACAGGCCGCAGATATGTCCAGCCCTGGCCCTCCCTCCCATGCTGGCATCAGCACGGGAGCCCTTCTCCAGCACCGCTGGCACAAGGCAGGGACCTCAGCTGCCTGAATCCACCCCTGTGAGAACCAGGCCTCCTGGGGGCTGTGGGGTATTGAGTCGGGGGGCTGGGGACAGCAGAAGGCAGCAGGCACCAAGGCAGAGGAGGGAGCCCCTAGTAACACTTGGCCTCTGCTAGCGCTTTCCAGCAGCAGCTCTCAGGTCCTGTCAGTATCGTTCACCCTCTTATACTGATGGGGAAACTGAGGCACAGGGACTTTGGCCCAGCCATGGAACCCAGGCGTCCTGCTATCTAGGCCGGAGGCTCTGCGGCCGCTGTGACCCAAAGGGACATGCCAGCAGCGTACCCCTGGGGAGCGAGGGCAGCCCGAGGGAACAGACTCCGAGAGGCTGCCTCTGCCTGCGTGTACCACGGCTATGGCTGGGGGGGGGCCCGCGCACAGAGGCCCCCCCGGGGATCTGGGCAGAGCCAGCAGCATCAAGCAGGGCTGTAGGTCAACCTGCCCACACATGGCAGCAATGGCGGCCTGCCCCCCCAGGGGAAATAATGTAACCCCTTACCAGCAGGGGGGCCAGCAGCTCTGGGACCTGCCCCAGTCCCACCAGCAGCCTGAGGCCCCCCCCCCGGCCAGAGCCAGCAAGAGAACCCAGGCGTCCTGGCTCGCAGGAGGGAGGGAGGAAGCGGGCGAAGCACAGGGGGGCCCCACCCCAAGGGAGAAGACACGACGCGGGGGGGCAAGGACCACAAAGGGTTACATGGGGTCAGAGGGCACCCAGGCCCCTCAGCCGCCAGGGTTAGGGAGCCCGGCTCTGGGGGGAGCGGGGTGGTGGGTCCGGGGCCCCTATTTCTGCTCGCGGCGCCAGACAATGACCATGCCCTTGGCGTCGCTGGAGGCCAGCAGGCTCTCGTCGCAGTTGAAGCTGACGCCCAGCACGGCGGCGCTGTGCCCCTGCAGCTTGTTCACGATGGCCCGGCTGGCGCGCTCCACGTCGAAGAAGTAGACACACATGTCCTCGCTGCCTGTCACTGCAAGGGGGCGGAGTCAGGAACCCGAGGGGCAGAGTTGGCGGGGCCCCAGCCCTGAGAACCCCAGGGTGGGGCAGGGCCTTGGCAGGTAGATCTCTTTAGGGGTGGAGTCAAGGGTGGGGCCTGTGCCACCAAGCCCTCTCGGGGCGGAGCCTGGCTCAGGAACCTGGGGGGCGGAGCCAGGGGCACAAAGCCACCTGGGGGGTGGAGCCTGCCCCAGAAACCCCCTGGAGGAGCAGAGCCAGGGGTTCTGGGGGTCAGAACCGAGGGGATTGATTTCCTCCAGAGGATTCTGGGAGGGAGCTGAGCGGCAAGCTTGAGAAACCGTGGGCTGACTCCCACGCCCCAGGGGATTGTGGGGGCTGAGGGGACGGGGACCCAGCAGAGGGGGCTGCCCCATGGGCCCCTCTGGGGGGCGGCTCTTACCCACGCACGCCCCCTGGCGGAAGGACATGAGGGGGCAGAAGATGCTGCGCACGGGGTGGGAGTCCTGCTGGATCTGGAAACTCCTCTTCAGCTGCAGGGTCCCCTCGTTGTCCACCACCCTGTGGGCAAAGCAGGCGTGAGCTGGGGCGGGCCCCCCAACTGAGCCTCCCTGCCCCACCCACGGGTACCCAGCCCTGACTGCCAGGGAAAGCACCCCCTGCCCTCCCCATGGCACCCAGCTCTGCCTGCCAGGGGAGAGCATTCCCACCCTGCCCCACAGCATGCCCTGACTGCCAGGAGAGAGCACCCCCCCACTGCCCCAAGGGACCTCCCGGCGCCTGGCCCTGCCCCACGGCACCCCCCAGACCCCCTCACCGGTAGAGGAGCAGCTTGTTGAGGCAGGCGTTGATGAGCAGCGAGGGGTCGCGGGCCTCCCGGCTGACCCAGGAGCGGGCTGAGATGCTGGTGATGGAGCTGCCCTCCTGCACCACCAGCCGCTTGGCCTTGGTCAGCTTCCCTGTGGGGCGGGGGCAGAGGCGGCGGTTAGGGCAGGGGGGTGGGGGGAGCCCAGCCCCCCCGCCCGCCCCGGGGGCGGCTCACCCGTGGCCATGTCGAAGAGGAAGGAGAAGACGCTGCCGCGGTCGTCGCCGGCCCAGAGCAGGCGGCCGGGGGCGTCGAAGGAGAGCGCCAGCACCCGGCCCGTCAGCTTGCTCGACCCGCCCTTCACCTTCTTCCCCGTCGAGATGTTCACCACGTGCAGGTTGTGCTTCCCGTTCCCCACCTGCGGGGGGAGCCTCCGAGCCGTCAGCCCCCTGCCCCCCCGCAGGGACCCCCGGCCCCATCCCATGGGGAGGGGCTGATGGGCCACAAGACGCTGCAGAGCAGCTTGGCGTCTTCGGGGTCGGGTTGGGGGCTGGGCGGGTTAGGGGGGCAGGCCGAGGGGCAGGCGGGTTAGGGGGCAGGCGGGCGCTCACCACGGTGAAGTGGTTGTTCATGGGCTGGAAGACGCAGCAGAGCAGCTCGGCGCCGTCGGGGTCAGGTTGGGGGGCAGGGCAGAGGGCTGGGGGGTGGGTTGGGGGGCGGGTTAGGGGGCAGGTTAGCGCTCACCACGGTGAGGTTGTTGTTCATGGGCTGGAAGACGCAGCAGAGCAGCTCGGCGCCGTCGGGGTCGGGTTGGGGGCCGGGGGGCGGGCTGGGGGGTGGGTTAGGGGGCAGGTTGGGGGCTCACCACGGTGAGGTTGTTGTTCATGGGCTGGAAGACGCAGCAGAGCAGCTCGGCGCCGTTGGGGTCGGGTTGGGGGCCGGGGCAGAGGGCTGGGGGGCGGGTTGGGGGCTCACCACGGTGAGGTTGTTGTTCATGGGCTGGAAGTCACAGCAGAGCAGCTCGGCGCCATCGGGGTCGGGTTGGGGGCCGGGGCAGAGGGCTGGGGGGCAGGTTAGGGGGCAGGTTGGGGGCTCACCACGGTGAGGTTGTTGTTCATGGGCTGGAAGATGCAGCAGAGCAGCTCGGCGCCGTCGGGGTCGGGCTGGGGGCCGGGGCAGAGGGCTGGGGGGCGGGTTGGGGGCTCACCACGGTGAGGTGGTTGTTCATGGGCTGGAAGACGCAGCAGAGCAGCTCGGCGCTGTCGGGGTCGGGTTGGGGGCTGGGGGGCGGGCTGGGGGGTGGGTTGGGGGGCGGGTTAGGGGGCAGGTTGGGCGCTCACCACGGTGAGGTTGTTGTTCATGGGCTGGATGACGCAGCAGAGCAGCTCGGCGCCGTCGGGGTCGGGCTGGGGGCCGGGGCAGAGGGCTGGGGGGGCGGGTTAGGGGGCAGGCGGGCGCTCACCACGGTGAGGTTGTTGTTCATGGGCTGGAAGACGCAGCAGAGCAGCTCGGCGCCGTCGGGGTCGGGTTGGGGGGCAGGGCAGAGGGCTGGGGGGCGGGTTAGGGAGCAGGCGGGCGCTCACCACGGTGAGGAGGTTGTTCATGGGCTGGAAGACGCAGCAGAGCAGCTCGGCGCCGTCGGGGTCGGGTTGGGGGCCGGGGCAGAGGGCTGGGGGGCGGGCTGGGGGGCAGGCTGGGGGGCAGGCGCTCACCACGGTGAGGTGGTTGTTCATGGGCTGGAAGACGCAGCAGAGCAGCTCGGCGCCGTCGGGGCCGGGGCAGAGGGCTGGGGGGCAGGTTAGGGGGCAGGTTGGGGGCTCACCACGGTGAGGTTGTTGTTCATGGGCTGGAAGACGCAGCAGAGCAGCTCGGCGCTGTCGGGGTCGGGTTGGGGGCCGGGGCAGAGGGCTGGGGGGTGGGTTAGGGGGCGGGTTGGGGGGCAGGCGGGCGGGCGCTCACCACAGTGAGGTTGTTGTTCATGGGCTGGAAGACGCAGCAGAGCAGCTCGGCGCCGTCGGGGTCGGGGATCTGCCGGATGCACTTGCCCTCGCCAGCGGCCCAGATGCGCATGGTGGCGTCCAGCGAGGTGGAGACCAGCACGTCGTTGGACAGGGACCAGGCGAAGTCGGAGACGCCGCGGCTGTGGCCCCGCAGCACCCGCAGCACGGCGGGCGGGGCGGGCGCCAGCTGGCACACCGAGATGGTGCCATCCAGCGAGCAGCAGGCCAGCAGGTGCTTGTCGTCATTGGCAAACTGCACCTTGGGCACTGGGGAGGCAGGGGGTGTGAGGGGGGGTGGGGGGCCATCGCCCCCTCCCACAGGGCCCTGCCCCCCTTTGAATTTAACCCCTGCCCCCCCCAGGGAGCATGCCCCCCCTTCCGGTGTCTCCACCCCCTCTGCCCCACACAGGCTGTCCTCTAGGCCCCGCTCTCCACACCACAGCCGCCCCCCAATCGGGCACCTGTCCTGGCCACATGCCATGACCCAGTGTCCCCCACTTCCAGTCCCCTCCCACTCCATGGGCTGGTCCCCCGTCTCGCTCCGAGGGGACCCCTGCCCTGAAGGGGGTGTGGGTAGCAGCCCCCCCACCCCTCACCGGCCTCGTCGACGTGCTGGTCGAAGACGTGGTACATGCCGGCGAAGGCATAGTTCTCGCTCAGCGTCGTGTCCCCGGCCATGGCCCGGCTGGCCTCCGCCACCGACGTGGGCACTACGCTGCCGGGAGGTCTGGGGGGGGGGGGGGGTGGGGTGTCAGAACCGGCCACTGAGAACCCAGGAGTCCTGGCTCCCGGCCCGCCCCCAACCCCATGCTCTAACCACTACACCAGGGGTGGGCAAACTACAGCCCGGGGGACGCATCCTGCACTCCAGATGTTTTAATCCAGCCCTCGAGCTCCCTCCGGGGAGCAGGGTCCGGGGCTCGCCCCGCTCGGGCGTCCCGGCCGAGGAGCGGGGTCTGGGGCTGGTCCGTGCAGCTCCTGGAAGCAGCGGCACATCCCTCCTCCGGCTCCTATGCGTAGGGGCAGCCAGGGGGCTCTGCCACCGGCTGGGAGCAGAGCCCAGGTCCAGGGCCGCGGTGCCACCTGGCTGGGCAGTGCTGCCGGGGTTTGCAGAAGCCGGGCAGCGTCACGGCAGATTCTGGGGGTTGTCATGCCAGAGCCCCGGAGAGATATGGGGGTGCAGGCGCGGGCACCGCCCCCAGAGTACCCCCATCCCGGGCGCCCCCTCACTCACCGCTCGTCGTACGCCGCACGGTTCATCTGCGCCTGCAGCTGGTAGGAGCCGCGGCTGACGGAGCGGCGATGGCCACGGGCCCCCAACGCCCGGGCATCATCCTCAAAGTCCTAGGGGAAGATGGACAGGTCACCCGGATGACATGCCTCAGAAGTGGCTGCATCTCAGCATGGGCGAGCCACCCCCGTGCGGTGTTATATGCAGCTGTTCCCCAGCTGCCCCACCCCAGAGGTGGCTGCATCTTAGCGCTGGGTGAGCCACCCCCGTACCTCCATGCGGTCCAGCGTGGTGCGGCTGCTGCGGACGATGCTGTTGCTGTAGGCGCGGAAGCTGCTCTGCTCAGAGAGGGGCCCGTAGCGCTGCGCCAGGAGCTGGGCGCGCAGCCGCAGGTACAGCTTGCGGGCGCCGGGGTCGTGCCCGGCCTTGGCGTTCTCCCGCAGCAGCTGGCTGCGCCGCCGGATGTACTGGGTGCGGAACTGCGGGAAGCTGGGCGTGCGGTAGGCGTTGTACCTGCGTGAGAGAGCCCCCCTGTGACCCCCAGCCCGGCACTGCCCAGGGGAGAGCCCCCCTGTAACCCCCAGCCCGGCACCGCCCAGGGGAGAGCCCCCTGCCCAGCCCCCCTGTGATCCCCCCCGGCCCGGCACCCCCCAGGGGAGAGCCCCCGGCCCGGCACCCCTGTGACCCCCTCCAGCCCCCCTGTGACCCCGCCCAGCCCGGCGCCCCCCAGGGAAGAGCCCCCTGCCCATCCCGGTGCCCCCCAGGGAAGAGCCTCCCTGTGACCCCCAGCCCAGTGCCCCCCAGGGGAGAGCCCGCCCGGCCCCCGCCTCACCTCGCGTCGACAGCCAGCACTTGTTGCCACACTGCGGCCATGCCAGTCCCGGCCGGCGCCTCGGGGGAGCTGGCCAGGGGGAGCCTGGGGGGGCAAAGGGGGGCACAGAGTCAGCGGGGGGGGGCTGGCCAGGGGGAGCCTGGGGGGGCAAAGGGGGGCACAGAGCCAACCCTGGGGCTCCCCCAGCCCCGGCACAGAGGGGGCAGGGGGCCCGTCACCCCCCTCCCTGCCCCCTCGGGGTCCCAGCCCCCCCTTCCCCTGCAGCCGGGGGGGGTGCAGGGGCCAGGAGGGACCCCCCGGAGGGGTTATTATGGGATGGGGGTGGGGGGCAGGAGTATGATGGGTTGGCTCAGGTTGTTGCTAGGGCGGGGGAGGCGAGGCAGGGAGAGCAGCGGGGGGGGGGGGGGGCTGCTCATGGTAGATTGAGGTGCAGCCCCCCCCGCCCCGCCCCCAGCACGGATCGCGTCGCACCCCAGGGCGGGGGGGCCCTGCTGCGAGCCCCCCCCATTGCAATCCGGGGGAGGGGCCGCTGCGATGCAAACCCGCGGGGGGGGTTGGTACCTGGGGCGGGTCCCGGCCTCAATCCCGGGGCCGGCAGCGGCTGGGGGCGGATGCGGCCACGGAGCCCGCCCCGCCCCGCAGCCGCATGCGCCTGGGTGTGTGTAGGGCGGGGGGGGGATTATCAACCAATAGTGCAGCGGTCCCCTCCCCCTGCACCCAGGCACCAGCCCCCCCGTGCACCAACCCCCCCCCCCCTGCAACCAGCCCCCACCTCCCCCCCTGCACCCAGGCACCAGCCCCCCGCACCCCATGCAACCAGGCCCCCACCCACCCCCAGACAGCAGCCCCACATGCACCCAGCCCCCCACCCGCCATCTCCCCTGCAACCAGCCCCCCTCTACACCCCGGGCACCAGCCCCCCAGGGCGCTGAAGCAATGTCCCAGCCCCTGGCGAAAGACAATATTTGCAAACACCTGGCTGGAGCAGGACCGGGGCCTGGGCTGCTACCAGAGCAACCTGCAAAGCAGCGGAGCTGCCCGGCCTTGGAAGAGCCGGGCTGATGGCCAGCAGCCGGGCCCGGCACAAAGCCTGCCCCACCAGCTTGAGTTCCTCCTTTGACGGGTGGGGGTAACCGGTTTGGTGGAGGGGGGGAACGCGGGGACAGATCACCCCACATCGGGGAGACCAGAAGAGAGACGGAGAAGCGAAGTCAGGAAAGCAACTGAAATCCTGCTCGGTGGATGAGATTTCCCAAGGGGCCGCCTATCCCAAAGTCTCCGTTACTGAGGGACCATCTACACCTCAGTAGAACTTGGGATGAATGATGTACCCCAATAGTTGGGTGCTAATATTTTCACTGCACCGTTCAATTGATTAACCAGCCGTTGGGATATTGCAGATGATGGACTAGATGTATTTTATGACTTGCAAACCCCACTTTGTACTTTGGGATGCTTGAAGCATTATACCCAGATGTACAGAAACGCTTTCCGTAACCTGGGAAGATCGTTTTAAACATTAGCTCGAAAAAACATTTTTATACCTGGACTTGGATGTTAGGAAAAACTGTTTCACTAGGAGGGTGGTGAAGCACTGGAATGGGTTCCCTAGGGAGGTGGTGGAATCTCCATCCTTAGAGGTTTTTAAGGCCCGGCTTGACAAAGCCCTGGCTGGGATGATTTAGTTGGGGATTGGTCCTGCCTTGAGCAGGGGCTTGGATTAGATACCTCCTGAGATCCCTCCCAACCCTGATATTCTATGATTCAGCCAGGCTTTGGACCAGGGCTGTCAACCGATGGGAAAAAAAAATTGCAGTGAATCGCGAGATTTAAAAAACAACAACAACAAAAAACACAGTGGCACTCCATCGCGGGTTTAATTTCACTATTAAACAAGGATTGAATCCCAATTTCACTTCAGGTCGAAGTACGAAGGGGCACACATGATTTGTATGTTTGGCCCAGAAATACCTTGCGACCCTGGCTACAACCGTGCCAGGCAAACACCTGTTCTCTCTCTTTCAGGTACCAGTGTAAATAAGAAGCGGGCAGCATGATCGCCCGGAAGTGTAAACACACTAGTTCATCTGAGTGATTGGCTGAATGAGAAGTAGGACTGAGTAGACTTGCAAGCGCTAAAGTTTTAGATTGCTTTGGTTTTGAGCGCAATTATGTAACTTTTTTTTTTTTTTTTTTTTTTAAACACTTGTAAGGTGCACCTGCAGGATAAAGAGATTGCCCTATAGCACTGGGCTGAGGTGAACTGAAAAATATTATTTCTCTTGTTTATCTTTTTTACAGTGCAACTACATGTAATCAAAAGTACTGCTGCAAAGCGAACCTTGTAAACTTTGTATTCTGCGTTGTAATTGAAATAGAGTTGAAAATCTGGAAAAACATCACCAAATATTGATCATCAATGGAAATTGGTGTTCTGGTATTAACAGTGCGATTAAAAGTGTGATTAATCGCCACTGTTTTTTTAATCTAGTTAATTTGTTTTGTGTTAATCACTTGCCGTCAACCGCAATTAATTGACAGCTCTGCTTTTGACATGTCCCACATGACAGTCTGATAAGTAAGCTGGAGAAATGCGGGCTTGGCAGAACTACCATTAGGCGGATACAGAATTGGTTAAATAATCACAAACAAAGTGTAACAGTTCATGGACTGATGTCGGATTGGAAGGAGGTCTCAAGTGAGGATCCGCAGGGATCTGTCCTGGATCCGGTGGTGTTCTACATCTTTATTAAGTACCTGGAGGTAGGTATACAGAGCAGACTGATCCAATTTACAGATGGCACAAAGCGAGGGGGGGGGTTGCCAACACTTTGGAGGACAGAGCTACAATTCAGAGGGATCTTGATAAACTGGAGAACTCGGCTGTAGCCAACAAAATGAAATTCAGTGAAGACGGGCTACACTTTGGGAAGAAAAACCAAGTGCACCAGTACAGAACGGGGGAGAACTAGCTGGGCAGAAGCGCTGCTGGGAAGGAGCTGGGAGTTGTGGTGGATCACAACCTCGACATGAGTCAGCAATGAGATGCTGTTGCAAAAAAAAAAAAAAAAAGCACGTACAATTTTTGGTTGCATTAACAGAGGCGTGGCTGCAGGTCCCAGGAGGTGACAGGACGGCTCTGCTCGGCCCAGGCTAGGCCGCAGCTGGAGGACGGTGTCCAGTTTTGGTCACCAATGCACAGAAAGGATGTGGAGACACTGGGTAGGATCCAGAGGCGAGCGACAAAGCCGATCAAAGGGGTGAGACACCAGCCACGTGAGCAAAGGCTGCAGGAAGTGGGAACGCTCAGTTTGGAAAAGAGATTAAGGGGGGACATGCGAGCGCTCTTCGACTACTCCAAAGGCTGCCATAGAAAAGATGGCAACAGGTGGTTCTCTCTTGCCCCAGAGGGCAGGACGAGAGGCCGTGGGTTCAAACTACAGCACAGCAGACTGAGATTAAATCTCAGGGAAAACTTCTGGCCGGGAAGAGCAGGAGGACGATGGAACCGAGGCCTCGGGAGGTCGTGGAAGCTCCTTCGAGGAAGGTTTCGAGCGGAGGCTGGAGCCATCTGTCTTGGATAGTTTAAATCCTGCGGCGTGGTCGGGGGTCAGACTAGGTGCCCCTGGCGGTCCCTTCTCACCCCACGGGTCGAGGAGCCTATGATCCCCCATCTCATGCACAGCCCCCACTGCACCCTAAATACCATCCCCCCACCCCAATGCACAGCCATATCGCCATCCCCCCGCCCCATTGCACCTCGGTAGCTTTTGGGTTCTGCATGAAAAATCCCCTGCACAATTCCAGGGGATCCACTTGCACTGCAGCAGTGGTAGGGCTCTTACCCTGGGGTCTCCCCCCGGCTCGGGGGGGGGGTCTGGTGGTTAGAGCGGGGCGGGGGGGGGGCTAGGAGCCAGGACTCCTGGGTTCTCAAGGCGGAGGGGGGCCCGCAGGTTCTCGGGGGGGAGGGGGGAGCCAGGACTCCTGGGTTCTCGGGGGGGGGGAAAGGGAGGGGAGCCAGGACTCCTGGGTTCTCGGGGGGGGGGGAGGGAGGGGAGCCAGGACTCCTGGGTTCTCGGGGGGGGGGGGGCAGAGGGAGAGGGGAGCCAGGACTCCTGGGTTCTCAACAGGGAGGGGGGGCCCTCAGGACACCTGGGTTCTCGGGGGGGGGGGGAAGAGGGGAGCCAGGACTCCTGGGTTCTCAAGAGGGGGGGGGGCTGCAGGACTCCTGGGTTCTCGGGGGGGGGAGGGGGGAGCCAGGACTCCTGGGTTCTCGGGGGGGGGGCTGCTTGTCCCCCTCTTACTGGAATCGCCTCCAGGCGGGGGGGTCCCAGCTGCTGGCGCTCAGGGCTCGGCCCTTGCGGCTCTCAGGCGTCCAGGCCATGGCGGCTCCTCCCCCACCCGCACCTGGGGGCAGGTGCTTTATAGCCGGGGGCGGGGCCAACACCTGCGGCTCACCTGGATCCCGCCCCGCCCCGCCCCTCCCCGTGGGCTGAGGAGAGGGACTGGGAGCCAGGACTCCTGGGTTATCTCCGGGCCGGGAGCGGGTTTGGGATTAGGACCCAGGCGTCCTGACTCCCTCCCCCCACCCGCTGCGCACAGAGAATTTGGAGCCTCCCAACCCGGCCAGTAGCTTCCCCTGCCCCTCCCCCCCAGCCTCCTGCCTCTCCTAAGATGGCGGCCTCAGGATCCTGCCCTATGCCAACATGGCGGCCCCCATGGTTCCAAGATGGCCGCCCCCACCTGAACACCCCCCTTCTCGTGGTTCCTAGATGGCTGCCCCCTGCTACCTCCGTTTCAAGATGGCCGCCCCCATTTCTTCCGGCTCCAACATGGCGGCCACTCTCCAGGGGGCCGCCTTGTCGCCGGCTCCTTGGGAGTCCCGGGCGGGGCCTTCCCTGAGGGAACTCGCCTGCTGATTGGTGCCTTCGGAGGCTCGGGCGGGGCCTTCCCTGAGGGAACTCGCCTGCTGATTGGCGCCTTCGGAGGTCTGGGCGGGGACTCCCGTGAGGGAACTCGCCTGCTGATTGGCGCCTTCGGAGGCCCGGGCGGGGCCTTCCCTGAGGGAACTCGCCTGCTGATTGGCGCCTTCGGAGGCCCGGGCGGGGCCTTCCCTGAGGGAACTCGCCTGCTGATTGGCGCCTTCGGAGGTCTGGGCGGGGACTCCCGTGAGGGAACTCGCCTGCTGATTGGCTCCTTCGGAGGCCCGGGCGGGGCCTTCCCTGAGGGAACTCGCCTGCTGATTGGCGCCTTTGGAGGTCTGGGCGGGGACTCCCCTGAGGGAACTCGCCTGCTGATTGGCTCTTTCGGTGGCCGGGGCGGGGCCAACAGCGTTGAAGGAAAAGGCGCGAGCGCGGGTGGCGGCTGGAACAACAAATCGGTGGCGGGATGGCAGCGGCTGGGCAGGCCCGGGAGTGAGTAGTTGGGGGGCCTGGGCTCCCCGTCTATGGGGCGGGGCGATGGTGTGTCCCGCGGGGGGCCCCCTCTCAATAGGGGGGCGATGGTGTGTCCCGGGGGGGCTGGGGTCCCCCTCAATAGGGGGGTGTCCCGCGGAGGGGGTGGTTGGGGTTCTGTGTACGGCGCTCGGCGAGGGACACGGGTCCGAGGCAGGCCCCTGAGGACACCGCGTCGCCTGGGCGCCCGCCGGGCCCGTCCCGTCCCGATCGCATCGACCCTGCCCTGACTCCGGCAATTTCGACCATCCTTGACCCTGGAGCGCCTCGAAGATCAGCCTCGAGTCTTGGACCGCGACCCTGCGTGGCGCCGCGGCCGGGCTGGCTGCCCTGCCCGTTCTGCGCCGGTGGCTCCAGGTCGACGGCGTTGCCGTGCTCCATCCGAGAGGCGATCGTGTAACCGAGGCTGGGTTGTCGTCTGCTGGCGCGGATTGGAGTCTCCCAGTTGAGCAGCAACGTCAACGTCGGAAGCGTTGCCATGCCGCGAGCCTCCGAACTGAGCAACTGTGGGCGTGAACCTACCACGGGAGGAGACGGCGGGGTGTCTGGGAGCTCCTCGCACTCCTCCGCTCGGTCCTCCAGCATCGCCTCTGCTTGGGTCCAGCTGTTCTCCGTTCGTGGGCTGATCTTGCCCAAATATTTGGCCATCTAGCCGGTGGAGATTTGGTCCTCTGTGGTGGAGGATAAGTAGATCTGGGTGCCATCTCTAGACATGGAAAATTAGATATTTATCTGTAAATGGCGGTAAACGTTGGTTGTGCCTGCACGCACCCAAACTGACACTAAATATTTCCACCGATGAGTGTCGAAATTTACGGAGAGGCAAAAAATGCCCATTGAGAACTTGTTAGAGACCATTGTTAAATTGTTCTTGGCTGAGACGCCCATCAAGCCACGTGGCTGCGAAAATTTAAATGGGTGAAAATACCAATTAGATGCGTCAACCCTCCCAAATTTTGTGTGACTGTGAAAACATAATTAGATAAAACTTGCAGAATAAAGCTTAAAAATGAACATTACTATCCATAAAAGAATGAATTTGGCCAAGCCTAGTTAGCTGCGTGTCGTTAGGGCTTGAGTCCGAGTCGTCTGACAGGTGTTTGATAGGAGTGGACAGAGATTTGATCCTTTAATGGGACTCCACTCATGAGGGGTCTAGTGGTGGAAGTGAAGATGCCCATCCTAATGTCACTCTAAAAATGACTCCAACCATTTCAGAACGTTCTCCTGGACCCTGCAGCCTTTCCTGGCCGAGACAGCGAGATCACAGTTGACAGGAACACGGCACAGAGCATGAGAGAATGGAGATTTCTCCTTCATCCATTGATAGATCATCCATTAGCATCACTGAAGTGGTTCCGGTTCCACATTTGAATCCAGATGTTGATGGATCTAGATGAGCTTGGAGTTGCACTTTGTGGGGACTAATATTGTCCGGTTGTTGGCTAGACCCGCTGGAGACCATTGCAGGCCTGAAGGAGATGGAGACACTTCTGTTGACCTTACACCATTGACCAGATCTTGGAAAACTTGTCCTGATGTTGAAACTAATCTGTGCTCAAATCGCTTTATGCTGAGTCGTCTGACTGGTTTAGAGGATGACTTACGCTGTGCCACTTGAATTACTAACAACAGTTTGGAGTGGTCTGCCCCATGCATGGCTACAGTGACTTGTCGAACTCGCTGCCAATCAACAATGCAGTCAATAAGATGCTGTTGTTTGGACCTTGGGCTTGCCTGTGACATTTTTGTTTTGTCAGATAGGTGGAAAAAGCCGTTTGCAATTGCTAATTTCCCCTTGAACTCTGCTACTTAGTGTGTGCGACCATTGCTATTCTCTTTCTGAGTCCCATTGTGTCCAATGGCGTTCCGCCAGATTACCCCATTACTTCCAACCTTTGCGTTAAAAGTCCATGATGATTAGCTTATCTGACGTTGACATGATGAGTTTGTCAAAGTCACTATAATTTTTTTTCCACGTCATCTGCATTTCTCATGGTAGGGATGTACGTGCTGCTCATGGTAATGTACTTACATTTCAAAGGCAACCATAGACCCATAAGATGGTCACTTCTGCCTTTAGGTAGACTTTCAAGCTTGGGAACAATGCAGTTGCTGATTTCAAAGCCAACACCTGCTTGTCATGGCGCTGAGGCTGGACGACCTCACCAGGAGAGCATGTACCCCACTCCGATCTCTGTGAATCGCCCATCATCAGTAAATCTGGTGTCACGGAGAACGCCAATGTCCATTTTTAGCCACAGCCGCACCCGCGAGATGTCGGTGTCCTCTTTGGTCACAAAGGGCGGTGACAAAATGGTGCTAAAGATGCTGTTATGCAATTATTGAGGAATAAACTTATAAATAATGAAATAGGCTTGGTAATTAGTTTGAGATTTAAGCTTTCAAGCTCTTCTTCAGGCTCTATTGTCTCTTTCCCACCAACAGAAGTTGGTCCAATATCAGATATTTTCTCATCCATCTTCTCTCTGTTTAAGTATGTTACCTAACGTTCTAAGACTTAGTTGTGTGTATTGGGGGAGAAACAAGGACACCACAAATTAACAAAATTGCCCCCCAATTTTGGTGCACGTAACCCTGAGGTTCGCCATGTTAACCTGTTGGAAACACTGGGGGAATGTCCAGCCTCGAATAGCTGGTGGTAGCAATTGGGGTCCCCCAATTACAGTTACCTGGAACACCCCGCGTGGACCGGGCCCGGCGAGCAAATTAAACATGGCTGCCAGCCACAAATGGGTGGATAGGAGAAAGGGTATTAAAGTAAGGTGAATGTCTGACGTCTAGTGGGCACATTGGGGTGGCAGATACCCGCTTATGGGGCGTCCTCCACTAAACTCTTCTTGTCTCTTCATCAGAAGGTCTCTGTCAGAAGTAGGCACGATGTGGGGTTGGCTTGTCCATATCTTTTTTTCGAAAACTGCAATTTTCCTAGTCAGTATTTAAATCCTCAATAAAGTTCTCATATCTCGATGTCTGGCTCCCCGATCTCATCCTGAATTCCTTCGCCAGCTACGCGTGGTTAAGACGGCAGGGCTAGTCCCTTGTGCCCTCTAAATCCATCCAAGGCCACGCTCCCATCCCTGGATTTCAATGGGAAGCAGGGCCAGTTCTGACTGCCGTGTCTTGAGTCCGGACTCCTTTGTGGTGGCCTGAACTTCTTAAGGAGAATCCGCCGGGTGACTGTTGGCCACTGTATATAGACGGGGCAGGTCCCAGACTTCCTCAGTGCTCGTGATTCTCTCGGAGCTGGGGTACGATGTAGGGAGTGGATATGTGGGATGGCCGGAGCAGTTTATTGCCCCGGGTAGCTTATTGGGGCCAGAGTTGGCCGCTTCATTGGAGGTTTTCTTGCTGTGGGCGCGTGAGTCACCCTCCAGGGATGGGGGGAGAACCCAGGAGATCTGGGGCGGGAGAAGAGAGAGGGGCCCTTTAGGGGGCCAGTGTCTCCATGGTGGAAGCTGGCGTAGAGCAAAGATGACTCCCCTGGTTCTTCATCTCATGGGTGGAAAGGGCTCGGCTGTGGGACTGGGGCTCTGTAGGGGGAGATTTGGCCAGAGTGTTGCCTCTAGGGCAGAGATCAAGGCCTGGGGGAGTCCAAGCAAGGAGATGAGGTTGGTGGTGCAGTAGGCGTTGAAGCCTCCGGGGTGTTATCCCCACCCCAGAATCAGCTGCCACGGGAATCCTTCCATCCGCGGTGGCTCAGAAAGGAGCACGAGGGCCGGGAATCTTGGGCTTCTGCCATCGTACGAGCGAATTAGGGGCTGGGGCTCCTCGCAGGCTGGGCCTATCGCTCCCTGGCCGTGACCCTCTCCCTGCCCCTCCCCACAGGCTCCTGGCCCAGCTGGATGAGGCGCTGGCTTTCGAGGGGCCGACCCGAGAGGAGCTGGAGGCAGAGCTGCCAGCCAAAGTCCTGGTGGAGCATGCTGTGGTGAGTGATGGGGCAGCGGGCCTCTGCCTTTAGGGGGCACCAGCTCTGATCCAGCCCCAGGGGTGGGGACTGGCTGGCCCAGGCAAGTGGGGAATGGAACACGGGGCCTGTCCCCCCTAGGAGGCGCTGGCTCTCATCCTGACCAGGGCGTGGGACTGGCTGACTCAGGGTGGGCAATGGGGCCTTTCCCCTCCAGGGGGCGCCGGCTGTAATTTCCCCCTACCATGGCTCCCTAGGACACACGGAAGAAGCAGAAGTGGATGTGCAGCCAGCTCCACGTGGTCAAATTCCTGCTGGAATTCTTGGACCAGAGGGACTCCGCCCCCTTTGACCAGAAGACCACAGAGGCAGCCGTCCGTGAGTAGCCCGGACTCCTGGGTTTTCACCCCAGCTCTGGGAGGGGAGTGGAGGCTAGAGTGGGTTAGAGCCATGGTGGCTCACAGCTAGGACTCATCAGTTTGATGCACTGCCTCTTTCCCTCCTGCCACCCTCCCCGGCCCAGGGAGCGAAATGGTGCAAGCCAAGCAGCAGTGGAAGGAGCTGAAGGCTGGCTACCA
Source organism: Emys orbicularis (assembly GCF_028017835.1). NCBI lineage: Eukaryota > Metazoa > Chordata > Testudines > Emydidae > Emys > Emys orbicularis. The sequence goes on from NW_027045156.1 coordinate 465,805, forward strand.
GCAGCGGGTGGAAGCCATCGAGGGGGCAGTGCCCTGTGTGCTGGCCCAGCTGGAGAAGGGCCAGCACCTGGCGCAGCGGCTGAAGGAGGCTCTGGTGCAATACGAGGCCCAGGTATGGTCCTGTCCTGGGCGTGTGTGAATGTGGGGATCCCACTGTTGCCACCAGCTGCCCCAGGAGCTCCAGGGATTCCACTTCTGCCACCAGGTCCCCTTGGTCCTTGGGGGAGGGGCCCTGTGGTTTCCATCCCACTACTGCCACCAGCTCCCCAGGGATCCTACCACTGCCACCAACTCCCCTGGGGGGAGGGGCCCTGCAGTTTCCATCCCACTGCTGCCACTAGCTGCCTAGGCGGTCACAGGGACCCCAGCGTTGCCACCAGCTCCCCTCTCCCCACAGAGACATGAGGCTGAGAAGAAGGCAAGGGACGCCCGGGAGAGACGGCAGAAGGAGCAGGTACTGACCCAGGGGTCTGTGGGGGGACCTTTTGGAGCCAATCAGTGGGGGGAGAGGACAAGTGGGGGGTGGTTGGGACTATTCTAGGAAGGGCTGGTGGGTTGATTGTGGGAGGAGCAGTGGGACTGGTCAGAGCAGCAGCTGCCCCATTTCACTGTCCCGTTCTCCCCCCCCCCCCCCCAATCCAGCAGCAGCTGGAGGAGCGGCAGCAGCAGGTGGAGGAGCAGGCGGCTTTGCTGCGGAGCCGGCTGGAGGCTCAGCGCCAGGAACTGCACCGGCTGCAGGGGGAGCTCCAGAGCCAGGAGTGTGTTGCCAGCGGCTGGAGGGAGAAGGTGGAGAGGTGAGAACCCAGGAGTCCTGGCTCCCAGCCCCCTCTGCTTTAATCATTAGACCTCCCCCCCCTGCATGGAGTCGGGGATGGAACCCAGGCGACCTGCTCTCTCCCCCCAGGAGTTCAGCCCTCTGCCAGCTCTTGGAGACCCTCCAAGGGGTCCGGCTGGTCTCTGCCTCTGCTGATGAAATCGACATGGAGCTGACGCCCGGCCCCCAGCTGATGACCCCTGACCCCCAGGCAGCGACCCCCGACCCCCAGCCGCTGAGGCTCACCTTGTGCTGGGCGGAGGATGGGAGCGTCAGGGTGCGGGTGAGTAATGGCCTGGGGGCAGGGGGGCCAGGCTGGCTGGGTCTGACCCAAGGAGCGTTGTGGGGGGCCAGGCTGGCTGGGTGGGACCCGGAGGGGATGGGGGGGGGGCAGGCTGGCTGGGTGGGACCCAGGGAGGGTTGTGGGGGGCCAGGCTGGCTGGGTCTGACCCAGGAAGGGTTCAGGGGGGCAGGCTGGCTGGGTGGGACCCGGGGAGGGTTGGGGGGGGGCCAGGCTGGCTGGGTCTGACCCAGGAAGGGTTCAGGGGGGCAGGCTGGCTGGGTGGGACCCGGGGAGGGTTGGGGGGGGGCATGGCTGGCTGGGTGGGACCCGGGGAGGGTTGGGGGGGGCAGGCTGGCTGGGTGGGACCCGGGGAGGGTTGTGGGGGGCCAGGCTGGCTGGGTGGGACCCGGGGAGGGTTGGGGGGGGGCAGGCTGGCTGGGTGGGACCCGGGGAGGGTTGGGGGGGGGCACGGCTGGCTGGGTGGGACCCGGGGAGGGTTGGGGGGGGGCACGGCTGGCTGGGTGGGACCCGGGGAGGGTTGGGGGGGGGCACGGCTGGCTGGGTGGGACCCGGGGAGGGTTGGGGGGGGGCAGGCTGGCTGGGTGGGACCCGGGGAGGGTTGTGGGGGGCCAGGCTGGCTGGGTGGGACCCAGGGAGGGTTGTGGGGGGCCAGGCTGGCTGGGTCTGACCCAAGAAGGGTTCAGGGGGGCAGGCTGGCTGGGTGGGACCCGGAGAGGATTGGGGGGGGGGGGCAGGCTGGCTGGGTGGGACCCGGGGAGGGTTCAGGGGGGCAGGCTGGCTGGGTGGGACCCAGGGAGGGTTGTGGGGGGCCAGGCTGGCTGGGTCTGACCCAGGAAGGGTTCAGGGGGGCAGGCTGGCTGGGTCTGACCCAGGAAGGGTTCAGGGGGGCAGGCTGGCTGGGTGGGACCCGGAGAGGATTGGGGGGGCAGGCTGGCTGGGTGGGACCCGGGGAGGGTTGGGGGGAGGGGGGGCAGGCTGGCTGGGTCTGACCCGGAGGTCGGTGTGTCTGTCTCTCTCTCTGCCCCACAGAGCCCCAGTCCCCTCTTCCCAGCCCCCGCGCCCGGCGCTGACGTCCGGGGCACCATCCTAGAGCTGCAGCACAGCTACAGCCGGCTGGCCCCACTGCTGACTGAGATCCAGGCCCTGCAGACCAGGTCTGTCCCCCGCCCCACCCCACCAGCCCCCACCTTGTAGGGGGCAGCACTGAGTCCCCCTCCCTCCCGCCCTGCAGGTTCCCCATCGACTGGCAGCCCCAGGAGCGCCGGCTCCGCTTCCTGCAGCCCTCCGCCGTCTGGACGCTGGCGGTGGAGCCGGGATACCTGGGGAGTGGGGGCGTCCGACTGCTGGCGGTGCAAGGGCAGCATGGCCCTGGGGACCCTGGGGCCTGGAAGGTGAGTGGATGGGGAGAGATCTGGGAGACCGCCAGAGGCTGCGGGTCCGGAGTGAGGGGCACCGGCAGAGCTGGGGGGAGCCCAGGGCTGGGCTAGCAGGGGGCTGCGGGTCAGGAGTGAGGGGCACCGGCAGAGCTGGGGGGGAACCCAGGACAGGATTCCTGGATTCTATCCTTTGCTCGCTGCCCCTCCCTCTTTCTGTGCCTCAGTTTCCCCATCTGTTGACCCAGCCTCCCCCCTTCAAGTCCTCTAACCTGCCTCTCTCTCTCCCCTCCCAGCCCCCCCAGGAAACGCCATCCCTGCGTGACTGGCTGGAATACCTGAGCACTCTGGACATTTGAGCACCCCTCTGGGCCCCAGAGCCCCTTGTGGGGGGGGAGGCTGGGGGGGGTTAAGCTGCCCTGTAATAAACACACCTTTGTAAAGTGTTGTGATCACCCTCATTGGGGGGAGCCCTAGATGATGGGCACCAGATGGGTTCCACAAGCAGCCCACGATCCACCCATGGGAGACGGATACTGACCCTTCCCCCCACCCTACAGCCCCGGTGCCCCCCGTCCGGATCGGGACTGGCGTCCCCTAGAGGGGAAAGGCCCCGGGCCCCCATCCCCACCCCCTTTGCTTTGTCCGGGAGCCTGTCCATATGTAGTTCCCCATCTGGCCACAAGGTGGGGCTCTTGCCCTATTCAGTTTTACTTGCTAATGGGGCGTGGGGTGGGGTGCATGTGCGTGTGTGTCTGTGAGCTCCCTGCCCCTTCTCAGATGGGAGGAGCCCAGGCCTGCCCCCCCAGCTGGGATCATCCCCCCACCTCAACCAGGCGTGGCTGAGAACCCCAAGGGGGATGGGGCCTGGGATGGTGGGGGGCAGATGGAACTAGAGGAGTGGGGCAGGTTGATTTGAGATTGGGTGGGGTGGATGAGGTATGGGGGGTGGAAGGATGGGGGTGAGGATTGGGGGGTGGGGATAGGTTGGGGGGCAGTGCTGGAGAGAGAGGGGGCTGGGTGGGAGCATGGGGGGGGTGGAGGACTGGCTGCAGGGCGAAGGGGGGTTGGGCGGGGTGGGGGTGGAGACTTGGGGGGTCTCTGTGAATTGGTGCCCTAGAGCTGAAGTTGACCAGCCCCCATGGACCCCACCACTGCTGCTGGACTCACCCCCAGTGACCCCTCCCCTGCTCCACCGTGCCCTTTCCCAGCCTCCCCCTGGGTTTTTCTCTTGCACCGATGAATATTTCAGGGGCTCGGGCTCTGTTCTCTGCCCCTCTAAATAAGCCACGGCCCCCGTGGCTCCTGGGACTGGTGTGGGGGGGGAGAGGTTGGGGGGGATGTTGCTGCCTGCAATTTCCAAGTGGTAAGTCTGTCCCTATCTACGGGTCGGGAGTCGGGGTATCTGGCCCAGGTAAGCCGTCCTTGTGGCGTTATGTGCGGCTGTTCCCCAGCTTTCCCGCCCCAGAGGTGGCTGCATCTCAGCGCTTGTTGAGCCCCTTCCCTACATACTCCACTAAACCCTTGGCTGACGCTTTCCTATTGTTGCTATAACTCGAGAGCATCAGCAGTGCTGGAGTTGTGGGGTTTCGATGGTCTGAGGCCGAGGATGGATACGCTGCCCCCCACGTGCCCTGCTGCAGCCCATCCTCCCAGCCTGGGCCGTGCCGGCGCGGAGCCCACATTGGGACCGGGGGGGGGGGGGGGGGGAGGAGATAATGCAGTTTGCCTGCGGGGCCCATCTACTCCTGGCCGCTGTGTCTGGTGGGTTGAGTGCATCCACGCCTGGGAGGGACTGGACTCGCCTTCGCTTCTGCTTCAGGGACGCTTTTGTGCGGCTCAGGCAGAGAACCGCGAGACGCCAGTGATGGGGAAACAAGAGCTGGGGGAGGAAAAGGAGAGAAGGAAGAAAGCAAGTGAGGGGGACAGAAGGAGGGAGGAAAGGAAGGTAAAGGAAAGAAATGATAGAAAAGGCAAGACAAAAGAAAAAAGGGAGTCAAGCAGGAAGAGAAGTGAGTGACGGAAGGAAGAGGAGAAAAAGTGAGCGATACAAAAATGAAGAGATGTGAGTGGTACAGAGATAAGAAGTGAGCGACAGAAGAAGCGAGTAATAGAAGAAGGGAGTGGGAGAAGCCAGCGGGAAAAGAAAGGAAGGAAGCGAGCGATGGGAGGAGAGGAGTGAGGAAGCGAGCGAGAGGAGGAAGGAAGCGAGCAATGGGAGGAGAAGAGTGAGGAAGAAGCAAGCGGGAGGAGGAAGGAAGCGAGCAATGGGAGGAGAGGGATGAGGAAGAAGCGAGTGGGAGGAGGAATAAAGCAAGCAATGGAAGGAGAAGGGTGAGGAAGAAGTGAGCGGGAGAAGGAAGGAAGCGAGCGATAGGAGGGTGAGGAAGAAGCGATGAGAGGAGGAAGGAAGCGAGCAATGGGAGGAGGAGGGCGAGGAAGAAGCGAGCGGGAAAAGGAAGGAAGCGAGTGATGGGAGAAGGGTGAGGAAGAAGTGAGCGGGAGGAGGAAGGAAGCGAGTGATGGGAGGAGGGTGAGGAAGAAGTGAGCGGCAGAAGGTAGGAAGCGAGCAATGGGAGGAGGAGGGTGAGGAAGAAGCGAGCAGGGGAAGGAAGGAAACGAGCGATGGGAGGAGAAGGGTGAGGAAGAAGCGAGCGGGAGGAGGAAGGGAGCGAGCGATGGGAGGAGAGGAATGAGGAAGAAGCGAGCAGGAGGAGGAATAAAGCAAGTGATGGAAGGAGAGGGGTGAGGAAGAAGCGAGCGGGAGGAGGAAGGAAGCGAGTGATGGGAGGAGAGGGGTGAGGAAGAAACGAGCGGGGAAAAGGAAGGAAGCAAGCGATGGGAGAAGGGGGTGAGGAAGAAGCGAGCGGGAGGAGGAAGGAAGCGAGTGATGGGAGGAGGGTGAGGAAGAAGTGAGCGGCAGAAGGTAGGAAGCGAGCGATGGGAAGAGGAGGGTGAGGAAGAAGCAAGCAGGGGAAGGAAGGAAACGAGCGATGGGAGGAGAAGGGTGAGGAAGAAGCGAGCGGGAGGAGGAAGGAAGCGAGCGATGGGAGGAGAGGGATGAGGAAGAAGCGAGCGGGAGGAGGAATAAAGCAAGTGATGGAAGGAGGGGGTGAGGAAGAAGCGAGCGGGAAAAGGAAGGAAGCGAGCGATGGGAAGAGGGGGTGAGGAAGAAGTGAACGGGAGGAGGAAGGAAGCGAGTGATGGGAGGAGGGTGAGGAAGAAGTGAGCGGCAGAAGGTAGGAAGCGAGTGATGGGAGGAGGGTGAGGAAGAAGTGAGCGGCAGAAGGTAGGAAGCGAGCGATGGGAGGAGGAGGGTGAGGAAGAAGCGAGCAGGGGAAGGAAGGAAGCGAGCGATGGGAGGAGAAGGGTGAGGAAGAAGTGAGCGGGAGAAGGAAGGAAGCGAGCGATAGGAGGGTGAGGAAGAAGCGAGAGGAGGAAGGAAGCGAGCGATGGGAGGAGAAGGGTGAGGAAGAAGCGAGCGGGAGGAGGAACAAAGTGAGCGATAGGAGGAGGGTGAGAAAGAAGCGAGCGGGAGGAGGAACAAAGCGAGCGATAGGAGGAGGGTGAGGAAGAAGCGAGCGGGAGGAGGAAACGAGCGATGGGAGGAAAAGGGTGAGGAAGAAGTGAGCGGGAGGAGGAAGGAAGCGAGCGATGGGAGGAGAAGGGTGAGGAAGAAGCGAGCGGGAGGAGGAAGGAAGCGAGCGATGGGAGGAGAAGGGTGAGGAAGAAGCGAGCGGGAGGAGGAAGGAAGTGAGCGATGGGTGGAGAGGGATGAGGAGGAAGCGAGCGGGAGGAGGAAGGAAGCGAGCGATGGGAGGAGGGCGAGGAAGGAAGCGAGTGATGGGAGGAAAGGGGTGAGGAAGAAGCGAGCGGGAGGAGGAAGGAAGCGAGCGGTGGGAGGAGAGGAAGGAGGAAGAAGTGAGCGGGAGAAGGAAGGAAGCGAGCGATGGGAGGAAAGGGGTGAGGAAGAAGCGAGCGGGAGGAGGAAGGAAGTGAGCGATGGGAGGAAAGGGGTGAGGAAGAAGCGAGCGGGAGGAGGAAGGAAGCGAGCGATGGGAGGAGAGGGTGGAGGAAGAAGCGAGCGGGAGAAGGAAGGAAGCGAGCGATGGGAGGAGGGCGAGGAAGGAAGCGAGCGATGGGAGGAAAGGGGTGAGGAAGAAGTGAGCGGCAGAAGGTAGGAAGCGAGCGATGGGAGGAGGAGGGTGAGGAAGAAGTGAGCGGGGAAGGAAGGAAGCTAGTGATGGGGGGAGGAGGAGGGGGAGGAAGAAGTGAGCGGGGGAAGGAAGGAAGCGAGCGATAGGAGGGCGAGGAAGAAGTGAGCGGGAGACGGAAGGAAGCGAGCGATGGGAGGAGAGGGGTGAGGAAGAAGCGAGCAGGAGAAGGAAGGAAGCGAGCGATAGGAGGAGGGCGAGGAAGAAGCGAGCGGGAGAAGGAAGAAGCGAGCAATAGGAGGGCGAGGAAGAAGTGAGCGGGAGAAGGAAGCGAGTGAAGGAATATACCCTGTGGGGAGAGGACGGGAGGGGCCCAGCCGGGGCTGAGGAACTAGAGTAGAAAAAGCTCTGGGGTCCTGGCCTGCTCCCGTAACGGACCAGCCCGACTCGTTAGCCAGTGCTGGGGGTGGGGGGGAAGCTGGGCAGAGAACCCAGGAGTCCTGGCTCCCAGCCCCTGTAAATAAATCAAGGCAGCACTGTAGAAAAACACAGGTTTATTCTGCTCCTGCCCCCCCCCCCCCGTTCCCCCTCCCAGCCCCCCCATGGCTCTACAGCCCCCCTCACGTTATGTTGGTCTGGGGGTCGGCTCTGGGTACCCCACGTTCCTGGCTCCGGGTACCCCACGTTCCTCAGCATGGGGGGCCCTGGCAATGACAGAGAAGAGAGCGTTAGAGTCATTGGAACACTAGGCAGCCAGCCAGGACCCGGACGCCTGGGTTCGCTTCCCGGTTGTGGGAGGGGAGGGCGGTCTAGTGATTACAGTGGATGGGGGGCTGGCAGGAGCCAGGACTCCTGGGTTCTCTCCCCAGCCCTGGGAGGGGAAGTGGAGGTCAGGTTTGCTCTACTGGACGGGGGGGACAGACAAGAGACCACCTGGTGGGGGCGGGAAGGGAGACAGAGCTGGGGAGAGAACCCAGGAGTCCTGGCTCCCAGCCCCCTCACTCTAACCATTAGGTCACACTCCATTTTTGTGCCTGTGATACCATCCACCCTCGCACGTTTGTTGCACAAGCCTCACGACCCACGTGCGCTCCTCTGAGCCTTTGCACGCTTGCCCCACAATGGATGAGGTCCGGGTGCCCCAGCCAGCCCCCTCGCACGCTCCGAGGCCTGGCCGTGCAGCAGGCTGCACTGGGGGTGAGCTGGGGGTGCTGGCTGGGGCCAGGGCAGGCTCATTGCACGCTCAGCACGCCCTGGCCTCAGCCCCCTGCACCCGTCGCACGAGCAGCACGACTGACCGCTTCTCCAGGGGCCACAGATGCTGCACAAAGGAGGGTTTAGAGGTTAGAGCAGGGGGGCTGGGAGCCAGGACTCCTGGGTTCTCTCCCCGGCTCTGGGAGGGGAGTGGGGTCTAGAGGGTTAGAGCAGTGGGGGCTGGGAGCCAGGACTCCTGGGTTCTCTCCCTGGCTGTGGCAGCGTGGGCGGGAGGCGATACCCATGTACCCGCTATTTGCTGGCCGGGGCCGCATCAGCCCCATTCTGGCGCTCGCTGCCCTTTTGCGAGAGGCGGGTGGAGGCGCTGACGGCCGTGGCCGCCGCCTTGAAGCTCCGCTTGCGCTTGGCCACGTTCTGCTCGGGGTGGAAGATGATGACGTAGACCTTGGGCACGTAGAGCATCCCCAGGGAAACTGAGGCACTGAGGCTCATGGACACCGTCAGCGTCGTCGTCTGGATGTAGATCTGCGGGGGGGGGGGGGGGGGGGCAGAGAACGGGGGGTTCAGGGCGGCTGGCGCAGAGCTTGTCCCCTCCAGCGGGGGCCGCTGGGAGCCAGGATGCCTGGGTTCTCTCCCCTCCCTGTCTCCAATTCCAGCCCCTGGGCTCCCTCCGCTCTCCCGGACTCCTGGGTCCCCTCCCCTCTCTCCCTCTCTCCAATTCCAGCCCCTCGGCTCCCCGGCCTCCTGGGTCCTCCAGCCCCCGTGCTCCCCCGCCCCGGGGCCCGCAGACCTTCTCGGCGGACTGGGCGGTGCCGAAGAAGATGGGCACGAAGGCCAGCCAGACGATGCAGGTGGTGTACATGGTGAAGCCGATGGGCTTGGCCTCGTTGAAGGTCTCGGGCACGCCGCGGGCCTTGACGGCGTAGACGGTGCAGGTGACCATGAGCAGCAGGCTGTAGCCCAGGCAGCAGATGAGCGACAGGTCGGACATGTCGCACTTGAGCACCCCCCGGGCCGCCTCGGGGTTGGGCACCCGCTGCTCCTCGTAGTCGATGACGCTGTGGGGCGGCAGGGCCCCCAGCCAGGCCAGCGTCCCCACCAGCTGCACGGCGCTCAGGCTGAAGGTGATGGCCAGCTGCGAGGTGGGGCTGATGAACCGGGGCGGCGTCACTGCCTTCTTGCCCTGCTCGAAGATGCGGTAGATGCGGTTGGTCTTGGTGAGCAGGGCCGAGTAGCTGAGGGCCATGCCCAGCCCGAGGAAGAGGCGCCGGGCGGCACACACCACCACGCCCGGCTCGGCGATCATCAGGAAGGTGATGGCGTAGATGAGGAAGATGCCGGTCAGCAACACGTAGCTCAGCTCCCGCCCCGAGGCCCGGACGATGGGCGTGTCGTTGTGGCGCACGAAGGTGACCACCACGAAGGTGGTGCCCAGGATGCCACCCATGGCCAGGCAGATGGGCAGCACGGCCCAGGGCGAGCTCCACTCCAGCTTGACGATGGGCGTGGGCCGGCAGGCCGTGCGGTTGGGGCTGGGGCGCATGTCGAAGGGGCAGGTCTCGCAGGTGAACTCATCCAGCTGGTACTGGTACCCGTCGCAGAGCTCGCAGTGCCAGCAGCAGGACACGCCCTTCACCATCTTCTTCCGCTCGCCCGGCCCGCAGGGCAGGCTGCAGACGGACGAGGGGATGTCCTGCTGGCCCCCGGACCACTGCATCTCCTCGATCTGCCAAGGGAGAGCGCGGGCAGCAGCTGGCTCTGGGGAGGGGGGCTGGGGAACGGCCACACATGACGCCACCCGGGGATGCCTTGCCTGAGGCTGAGATGCAGCCACCTCCTGGGAGGTGGGGGGACGCTGGGGAACAGCTGCACATAACGCCGCATAGGCATGCTATGCCCAGGACTGAAATGCCGCCACCTCTGCGGCAGGGCAGTTGGGGAATAGCCGCACATAACGCTGCAGAGGGACAGCTTGCCCAGGGCCCAGATGCAGCCAGTTCTGGGGTGGGTCAGCTGGGGAACAGCCGCACATAACATTGCACTGGGATGACTCCCCTGCTGCTGAGATGCAGCCAGCTCTGGGGCAGGGCTGCAGAGGAATAGCCACCCATAACGCCACAGAGGGACGGCTTGCCCAGGGCTGAGATGCATCCAGGGGCGGCTCTAGCTTTTTTGCCGCCCCAAGCACGGCAGGCAGGCTGCCTTCGGCGGCCTGCCTGCGGGAGGTCCCCGGTCCTGCGGATTCGGCGTACCCACCGCCGAATTGCTGCCAAATCCGCAGGACCGGTGGACCTCCCGCAGGCATGCCGCCGAAGGCTGCCTGACTGCCGCCCTCGCAGGGACCAGCAGGCTGGCCCCCGTGGCTTGCCACCCCAGGCACGTGCTTGGAGCGCTGGTGCCTGGAGCCGCCGCTGGATGCAGCCACCTCTGGGGCGGGGCGGCTGGGGAACACGCACACACGGCGCCCCCTCGCACTCACGTTCAGGCGCAGGTATTCGGTCCATTGCCCGATGGCTTTGTACCCGGGCACTGTGGTGTTGGTGAGCTGGTACTGGAAGATATCGTAGCGCCCGGGGGCATCTCCGTTCTCGTTGAACATGACGGGGGTCCCAGCGCTGCCTGTGGGGTGTGAATAAGGGGGGCTGAAGGCAGCTCGATCAGTGCCCCTCACTCCTGACCCATAGCCCTTGCTAGCCCAGCCCTGGGCTCCCCCCCACCAGTGCCCATCACTCCCGACCCGCAGCCCCTGCTAGCCTGGCCCTGTGCCCCCAGCTCTGCCGGTGCCCCTCACTCCCGCCCCGCAGCCAGCCCTGACCCCCCCCACCAGTGCCCCTCCCTGCCGCCCCGCAGCCCGCACCGTTGAAGGTGACCCCGCGGATGTAGTGCAGCAGGGTGCGCCCGTCCACGGGGTCCATGCGCTCGCAGAGCCCGGGGGCGCCGGGGCACAGGTCCAGGTGCATGTCATGCAGGGCGTGGGCCATGGCGTAGACGGCGTCAATCACAAACTGCACCTTCCCCTCCTGCTCGTAGGTGGAGTCCCGCCCGATGCGCTCCTCGCCTGGGAGAGACGGGCTCAGGGGGCGGGGAATGGGGCAGGGGCCTGTCCCCTCTAGGGGGCGCCGGCTCCCATCGGCCCCAGGGCGGGGACTGGCTGGCTCGGGGGGCGGGGAATGGGGCAGGGGCCTGTCCCCTCTAGGGGGCGCCGGCTCCCATCGGCCCCAGGGCGGGGACTGGCTGGCTCGGGGGGCGGGGAATGGGGCAGGGGCCTGTCCCCTCTAGGGGGCGCCGGCTCCCATCGGCCCCAGGGCGGGGACTGGCTGGCTCGGGGGGCGGGGAATGGGGCAGGGGCCTGTCCCCTCTAGGGGGGCGCCGGCTCCCATCGGCCCCAGGGCGGGGACTGGCTGGCTCGGGGGGCGGGGAATGGGGCAGGGGCCTGTCCCCTCTAGGGGCTGCTGGCCCCGATCCCCATCTCATTCTCAGCGGGCAGATAGCTGAGATTTGGGGTGTCCGGGCAGCATCCGCCCACCGTGGTGGGATCAGCTCCTAGCCCCCCAACCCCCTGGACTCCCCTAAGAGCTGGCTGATAACATCCCACGTGGGGGATTAGCTGGAGAGGGGGGACCAGGGGGTCAGTGTCTCCATCTTCCCCACGGGGGATTGGCCCCGCCCCAAACCCCAACCTCGTCCATCCCTGAGAGATCAGCCCCCCAGGCCCAGCCCCCTGGTACCGGTGCACTTCCGAACGGCCTCCTCCGGCTGCGCCCCCGGGCGGGTGAGTTTACATTTAAAATCGTCCTCCCAGAACTCCGCGAACCAGATATTGCGGCGATTGTTCTCCAGGGAGCGTGAGGTGAAATACTGATCGAAGCCTGCGGCGGGGAGACGGGGGGGGGGGGTCAGTGGGGGGCGCCATGGGGTAGGGGCTGGGCAGGGGGCGCTCTCCCCTGGCAGGCAGGGCCGGGTGCTAGGGGGTGGGGAGCACGGGGTTCAGTGGGGGGACTGGAGGATGTGCTGCTGTGGGCAGCGGGGGGCCCGGCGGGGAGATTGGGGGGTGCAGTGCTGCGGGCAGTGGGGGGATTGGGGGGCGCGGTGCTGCAGGCAGCGGGGGGCCTGGTGGGAGGATTGGGGGTGCGGTGCTGCGGGCAGCAGGGGGACTGGGGGCACGGTGCTGTGGGCAGTGGGGGGATTCGGGGGTGCGGTGCTGCAGGCAGCGGGGGGACTGGGGGCATGGTGCTGTGGGCAGTGGGGGGATTCGGGGGTGCGGTGCTGCAGGCAGCGGGGGGACTGGGGGCATGGTGCTGTGGGCAGCGGGGAGTCCGGTGGGGGGATTGGGGGGTGCGGTGCTGCGGGCAGCGGGGGGCCTGGCGGGGGGATCCCCGTTACCGTCGATGGAGGCCCGCTTGGGCAGGATGGTGACGGCTCCTTCGGCTACTTCCTCCTGCCGCAGGATAGGCGAGATCTTGGAGCCCCAGCTGTCCGAGCCGACCCACAGGAAGTGCCCCGTCAGGTTGGCGCGACGCGCGGCCTCCAGCACCCGCCTGCAGGGGGCGACAGCGAGCGGGTGAGTCCTGAATTCCTGGGGGGCTGGCCGGGGGGGGGAGCCCCACACTCACTTGATGTCATCCTCGTTGGCGAAGATGATGATGCCGCGGGCGTTGGGCGTCTCCATCAGCCGCTTGATCAGCTTGTCGAACTCGCCGGCCCTGGGCTCCCGCGGGATCTTCATGGACTGAGCGATGCAGACACCGCCTGCAGGGGGCGACAGGGAGCCCCCGTCATGAGGAGCGGTGCCCCTCACTCCCGACCCGCAGCCCCTGCTAACCCGGACCTGCCCCCCCCCCCCAGCTCTGCCGGTGCCCCTCACTCCCGACCCGCAGCCCCCGCTAGCCCGGCCCTGCCTCCCCCCCAGCTCTGCTAGTGCCCCTCACTCCCGACCCACAGCCCCTGCTAGCCCGGCCCTGCCCCCCCCCACTCTGCCGGTGCCCCTCACTCCCGACACACAGCATCCCGCTAGCCCAGCCCTGTCCCCCCATAGCCCTGCCTCCCCCAAGCCCTGCTGGTGCCCCTCACTCCCGACCCGCAGCCCCCGCTAGCCCGGCTCTGCCCCCCCAAGCCCTGCCCCCCCAGCTCTGCCGGTGCCCCTCACTCCCGACACACAGCCTCCCGTTAGCCCAGCCGTGCCCCCCCATAGCCCTGCCTCCCCCAAGCCCTGCTGGTGCCCCTCACTCCCGACCCGCAGCCCCCGCTAGCCCAGCTCTGCCCCCCCCAAGCCCTGCCCCCCCCCCCCAGCTCTGCTCGTGCCCCTCACTCCCGACCCACAGCCCCTCACCGGCCTCCCGGGAGATCTGGACGAAGGCCTCCACCCCACTTTCGCCGTAGTTGCCCTCGGAGGCCAGCGTGGAGACGTAGTTCCAGCCCAGCGCCTTCACCACGTCCAGCATGGCCTGGGCCTGGTACGAGTCAGGCGGCACCACCCGGGAGAAGTAGTCGTAGCGATTGTTGTCGCTGAGCTCGGGGGCGGTGGAGGCATAGCTGATCTGGGGGATCTGGGGGGCAGAAGGGCAGGAGATGGACAGGGGGCGCCAAGGGGGCATCTGGCCCCTGCACAGACCCAGGGCACCCAGGAGCTTCCGGACTCATCAGCGGAGACCCGTTAGCCAGGGTGGAAGGAGATTGGTGGTAGAACTGGGGTAGAACCCAGGAGTCCTGGCTCCCAGCCCCCTCCCCCCGCTCTAACCACCAGCCCCCACTCCCCTCCTGGAGCTGGGGGAGAACCACTGTGACTGGGGTACATCTGGGATATCAGTCTGATTTTATCCATCCCCCCACGTCCAGGAGACCCCTCCCCCAGCTCCCCACCCCGGCCACTCACGGCGAAGAGCCGGAGGACGTTGGCCACCATGATGGAGACGGAGCTGGCGGAGGCGCCGACCACGGCCACGACCCGCTCGGGCCGGGTGAGGAGTGGGGGCCGGCCGTCGGCGCAGCGCACGTCTGACGTGTCCTTCTGGATCAGGGCCTGGACGAAGGTCAGCGACTGCTCCAGGGCGTAGGTGTCCCGGGAGCAGGTGTCCAGGATGCGGGCGCCCAGGGTGAGGTTGGGGAGCAGCTGGGGGTCGGCGTTGATCTGGTCCAGGGCGTAGAGCATGGCCTCCATGCGGTGGATCCCCTTCTCCTTCTTCACCTCGCCGCACGGCACCCCGGCCGGGCCCCGGGCGTGAACCGGGAACAGGCCCCCCAGCGTCACGTCCCCCTCAATCCGGATGGAGAAGGGCTGGGTTCCTTGCTGGGCCCCAGCCCCACAGCCCCACAGCAGCAGCAGCAGGGGGGGCCATGGCTGCCCCATGGCTGGGGTGGCCCCGAGTGTTTCACGGCCTGGAGGGGGAAGGAGGGCGGGGAAATGGGGCTAGCCGCCGGCTGGATGGGCCCCGGGAGCCAGGGGCTGGTTCACTCAGGCACCGTCCCTGGGACACCTTGTTGTTCCGGGTCCCCCGGCACGTGGCCAGCGCCGCCCCCCATATGCCCCCGACCACTGGCCAGAGCGAGACCCTCCCCGCCATGGCCCTGGAGAGATGGAGGCTGTGAGGAGGGGCAGCTGGGCTGGCCTGGAGTGTAGCTATCGATCCTCACACCCACCATCTGTCCCTCCGCCCCTCCATCCATCCATTCCACTACCCGTCCATCCATCCATCCATCCATTCCACTATCCATCCATCCATCCATCCATCCATTGCCAGACACCCCATCCATCCTCACACCCACCATCCCCCCATGCACCCCTCCATCCCTCCCCGCTCACACGCCCGGCGGCTGTGGGGTGAGTTTCTCCCCATCTCACCGTCCCACTGTCCATCCGTCGATTGATCTGTCCACCCCCTTTGTTCTTTCCCACCCCTCCCCCCTGTGCCCGTTCCTTGTCAACAGCTCCCCGCGACACTCCGAGGGTGAGGCTGGCTGCCCCCCCCTCCGGGGCGGGGCAGAGCAAAGGCCCTGTAGACCCCCAGCCCCAGATGGGGTGTCCGGGAGGCAGGGGCTGAGCCGGAGGGCTCTGTGCCAGGGTTAAATGAGCTGGGGGGATGCCTGGAGCTCCCATAATGCACCGGGAGGAACCAGAATCCTGCCCCCCCACAATGCACCTGGGGGAAGTTGGCACCCCCCCCACCCCATAATACACCATGTGAACCAGAAGCGTGGCCCTGCAGACTCTGAACCTCCAGACCCCCAATGTCTCCCCTAGATCAACCCCCTAAGACCCCAAACATCTCCCCCGGTTCGACCCCCTGAACCCCCAACATCTCCCCCAGATCGACTTCTGAGCCCCCGAACATTTCCCCCGGTTCGACCCCCTGAACCCCCAACATCTCCTCCGGTTTGAACCCCTGAACCCCCAACATCTCCCCTGGTTCAACCCCTGAACCCCCAACATCTCCCCCGGTTCGACCCCCTGAGCCCCCAAACATCTCCCCCAGTTCGACCCCCAGACCCCCAACATCTCCCCCGGTTTGACCCCCAGGCCCCCAACATCTCCCCTGGATTGACCCCCTGAACCCCCAACATCTCCCCTGGTTTGACCCCCAGACTCCCAATGTCTCCCCTGGATTGACCCCCTGAACCCCCAACGTCTCCCCTGGATCGACCCCCTGAACTCCCAGACCCCCAAACATCTCCCCCGGTTTGACCCCTGAGCCCTCAAATATCTCCCCCGGTTCGACCCCCTGAACCCGCAACATCTCCCCCGGTTCGACCCCCAGACCCCCAACGTCTCCCCTGGATTGACGCCCTGAACCCCCAACATCTCCCCTGGATCGACCCCCTGAACCCCCAGACCCCCAATGTCTCCCCTGGATTGACCCCCTGAACCCCCCCAACGTCTCCCCTGGTTCGACCCCCTGAACCCCCAACATCTCCCCCGGTTTGACCCCCAGACTCCCAACATCTCCCCTGGATCGATCCCCTGAGCCCCAAACATCTCCCCTGGTTCGACCCCCTGAACCCCCAACATCTCCCCTGGATTGATCCCCCTGAACACCCAGACCCCCAACTTCTTACCCAGATCGACCCCCTGAGGCCCCCATGTCTCCCCAGATCAACCCCCTGAACCCCCAGACTCCTGGGGTCTCCCCCAGACTGAGCCCCTGAATCCCAAGGCCCCCGATGTCTCCCCCGGACCACTCCCCTGAACCCCTGGCCCCTGATATCTCCCCAGATCGTCCCCCGACTCCCCCCATGTCTTCCCATATCACCCCCATCTCCCCTGGATTGACCCCCTGACAGCTACCTCAGATCAACCTCACTGACCCCTCCCCGAAACAACCCCCAGCTCCCCCCACATCTTTCTTGGATCAACCCCCCCCCCCCCCGGACATCTGCCTAGATGGAGCCCCCAGCCCCCCAATGTCTCTCCCAGATCGACCCCCGACGTCTCCCTAGAGCCGCACCCTTGACCCCCCAACTCCCCTTCACAACTCACCTGGACGTGGGCTTCCCGGACTCCTGGGTTCTCTCCCCAGCCCCCAGCTGCATTGCCAGCTGGCTCCGGTCTGTAGCACCCCCGGGGGAGGCAGGTCGGGGTCCCCTGGCTGGGACCGGCTGAGCCCCGGCTCGCCCCAGCCGTCCCCGTCGCCCGGCTGCGCTGGGAACAGCTGGGAGCTGCCAGGTGGGGGGTGGGGTGGGGTCGAGAGGACTGGCTGGGGGGGGCAGGGCTACGGGCAGTGCATTCGTCCCTCCGCTGGCTGGCACCTTCCCTCCATCCCCGGCTCTGACCATCCCCCTGCCCTGCCCTGCCCTGCCCATTCCCCTGCCCCCCTCTGCCCTGCCCGACTCTGCCCCCCTCTGCCCTGCCCAGCTCTGCCCGACTCTGCCCCCCTCTGCCCTGCCCGGCTCTGCCCACCTCCCTGCCTCCCCCTGCCCTGCCCATCCCTCTGCCTCCCCCTTTTCCCCTCTCTCTCTCTCCCCCATTCTTTCACTTTTTCCCCCTCTCTCATCCCTCCTCTCTTCCCCCCTTATGCCAGGCCCGGGGGTGGGACTGACGGGAGAGCTGGGGCTGAACAGACCTGACCTAGATTGAGAGGCTGGACCCAGACGGCAGGGACCCCTGAGCCCCCCCCTGCCCCCTCCCCTGGGAGCTGGTGCCCCCTGGAGGGGCCAGGCCCCGGGCCCCCTTCCCACCCCCCTGAGCCAGCCACTCTCCCCAGCCCATGGGCCCATCTAATGGAGTATCCCATCTCCCGGGTGGGGCTGGTGGGGGGGACTGTCCTGCTAAGAACTGAGCAGAGCAAGTCCCACCTCATTTGACATGAAAACGGGGTCTAGTGGTTGGGGGGGGGGGGGGGGGAGGGCTGGGAGCCAGGACTCCTGGGTTCTCTCCCCAACACTGGAGATAAAACATCCCAGGGGCCAGATTCTTGGCTGTGACGGGCAAGGAGAGGAGCCGGGACCCCCAGCTCCATGGGGGAGGGGGTGTTTGCAGGGCAGCCGAGGAAGGAGGCGGGGGCTGGCTCTGATCCGGTCTGTGCCGCTCGGTGCTCCTGGCCCTGGGGGCTGTTCTGGGCTGGGAGGGGGGAGTCTGGGAGGCTCCTTTCATAGAAAGAAAGAAAGAGAGAAACCACTTTGCCAGAGGACTCTGAGCTCGCTCCATTTCCGAGCCATTGGTCTGGGGCAGGGGCGGGGGGGCTACCGGGATCGGGGGCGGGATATTGGACTGGCTGGGCCCGGAGGCCTGATGAATGGTGGTGGCTCCCGCCCCCCTCCCTGCCCTGCACACAGCACTTCACAAACACCAGCTGTTCGGGACGGGCACTCAGAGAGAAAAAAAGCAATTGCATTAATTCATCACTTAAAGCAGGGAGAGCCACCGCTCATCCGCCCGGGGGCCGCTGCCAGCCCCAGCCCCTAATCCGGGGAATCCATCGAACCGTCCTCCTGCACCCCCCAGCATCTATCTATCTATCTATCTATCTATCTATCTATCTATCTATCTATCTATCTATCTATCTATCTATCCCCATCCACCCTCTATCTATCTATCTATCTATCTATCTATCTATCTATCTATCTATCTATCTATCTATCTATCTATCTATCTATCTATCCCCACACAATCCCTCCCTATTAATTGATGAACATAACAATGGCCACACTGGGTCAGACCAAGGGTCCATCTAGCCCAGTGTCCTGTCCACTGACAGTGGCCAGTGCCAGGTGCCCCAGAGGGAATGAACAGAACAGGGAATCATCAAGTGATCCATCCTCTGTCGCCCATTCCCAGCTTCTGGCAAACAGAGGCTAGGGACACCATCCCTGCCCAGCCTGGCTAATAGCCATTGATGGACCGATCCTCCATGAACTTATCTAGGGTTTTTTTTGTATCCCTGTTCTAGATAGAGGCATGTGTAGGGGAATAGATAGATCTGGCCCCGTTGACTCCAATGGAGCTACGGCCCATGGTCCCCAGCTGGGATCTGCCCCATTGACTCCAATGGAGCTACGGCCCATGGACCCTAGCTGGGATCTGCCCCATTGACTCCAATGGAGCTACGGCCCATTGACACCAGCTGGGATCTGGCCCCATTGACTCCAATGGAGCTACGGCCCATGGACCCCAGCTGGGATCTGCCCCATTGACTTCAATGGAGCTACGGCCCATTGACCCCAGCTGGGGTCTGGCCCCATTGACTTCAATGGAGCTACGGCCCATGGACCCCAGCTGGGATCTGCCCCATTGACTCCAATGGAGCTACGGCCCATTGACCCCAGCTGGGATCTGGCCCCATTGACTCCAATGGAGCTACGGCCCATGGACCCCAGCTGGGGTCTGGCCCCATTGACTTCAATGGAGCTACAGCCCATTGACACCAGCTGGGATCTGGCCCATTGACTTCAATGGAGCTACGGCCCATTGACCCCAGCTGGGGTCTGGCCCCATTGACTTCAATGGAGCTACGGCCCATTGACCCCAGCTGGGATCTGCCCCATTGACTTCAATGGAGCTACGGCCCATGGACCCCAGCTGGGATCTGGCCCATTGACTCCAATGGAACTATGGCCCATTGACCCCAGCTGGGATCTGCCCCATTGACTCCAATGGAGCTACGGCCCATGGACCCCAGCTGGGATCTGCCCCATTGACTCCAATGGAGCTATGGCCCATGGACCCCAGCTGGGACCTGCCCCATTGACTCCAATGGAGCTACGGCCCATTGACCCCAGCTGGGATCTGCCCCATTGACTTCAATGGAGCTACGGCCCATTGACCCCAGCTGGGATCTGGCCCATTGACTCCAATGGAGCCACGTACCATTGACTCCACCTGGGATCTGCCCCATTGACTCCAATGGAGCTACGGCCCATTGACCCCAGCTGGGATCTGCCCCATTGACTCCAATGGAGCTACAGGCCATGGACCCCAGCTGGGGTCTGGCCCCCATTAATTTACCCAACACTCCAGTTTCCCTGCTGCTAACCCCACCCCTGTGCATCCCTGTAGCCCCCTGCCCCTCCCCCCATCGTCTCTCCCCTCCAGCTCGCAATTAAATCATCCCTCTTAATTACAATAAAAGGCCGAGCGCTCTGCAGCTGCTGGTGGGGGCCCGGCTTTGGGCACAGGCCAGCCTTGGCAGGGATTTGGCTGTATTAGCAGGGGAAGGAGACAGCTGCCCGGCTGGGCCACCCGGGGGGGTCCGGATTACAGGAGAGAGATGGGAATTAGGAGCAAGAGTAGAAGGGAAATGATCCCCCCCCCCCCCCCATCCTAATCACAGGCCTAATTCCAGCAGCCATTAGTCCTTATTAAACAGGATCGGCTGCTAAACCCCCGAGACATTTATATCTGCCCTCCGGATCGCTGCTCTGCCGGCTGGCCCGTGTCATATGCACCGCTCCGGGATCCAGCTCCCCATCCATCCCCACGCAGCCCTGCTTATCTGTCTATCTATCCCATCCACCTCATCTATCTATCTATCCCCATCCACCCCCTCTATCTATCTATCTATCTATCTATCTATCTATCTATCTATCTATCTATCTATCTATCTATCTATCCCCCCACACACCCTCTATCTATCTATCTATCTATCTATCTATCTATCTATCTATCTATCTATCTATCTATCCCATACACAACCCTCTGTCTCTCTCTCTCTCTCCATACACCCCCCTCTCGCTCTCTGGTACCAGGTTGCATGGGCCCCTGGATCCAGTCCAGGGCCCGGGGGAGGGGAACCGGGCTTGCCGGGCCCCCAGGGCTGCAGGCAGGGGGCAGACGATGCTCCGTGGGACCATCGGGCCATAGGAGTGGATGGACAACGGAGGCCCAGCCCCGCTCGCCCAGCCCATCATCCGCGTCATTCCCAGCCTCGGGGGACCCCCGGCCGGTTCAGTCTCATCCTTCACTTCGCTATCTCACCCCGTCCCCCCACGATGGCTTTTAGGCCAGCCCAGCCCAGCCCAGTCCTCTGCGGGTGTCTCTGTGCCAGGCCGGAGCCGCCGTGCACCCCCACCCAGATAATCTCCTCCATCTCCCGCCAGGATGGCCCAGGGGATTATAGCCCCATGCAGGCTGAAGGAGAAATCCCACTCAGCGTAATCCTGTTGCTCGTCCCCAGCCCGAGCTAGCCGGCCTCTTCCCCAGCCCTCCTGCCCTCGCTCCCCAGCAGAGCCACAGGGAAACTGAGGGCAGGCAGGGAGGCAATCAACCCGAGAATCATGACTCCCAGCCTGCCTGCTGTAACCACTAGACCCCACTCCCCTCCGAGAGCCGGGAGAGAACCCAGGAGTCCTGGCTCCCAGCCCTTCCTGCTCTAACCACCAGACCCCACTCCCCTCCCAGAGCCGGGAGAGAACCCAGGAGTCCTGGCTCCCAGCCCCCCCTGCTCTAACCACCAGACCCCACTCCCCTCTCAGAGCCGGGGAGAGAACCCAGGAGTCCTGGCTCCCAGCCCCCCCTGCTCTAACCACCAGACCCCACCCCCCTCCCAGAGCCAGAGATAGAACCCAGGAGTCCTGGCTCCCAGCCTGATATTTTGAACTGGGATACGCCCCCACCCCCAGTTCTGGTTCATGTAGCCATGTCCTTGGCCTGGGTCTGGGAAGGATGGGTGATGCCAGCGGTGCCAGGGCACCATCTACTGGTGAAAGCTGCAAACTGCTGCTCTGTGCTCCCCCTGGGGATGGGTGGTGAGTGCCCCATCACCCCTGGCACTGGCCCACCTTCTCCAACAGGGTCCCACGAGCTTGGGGACCCCCCGTCTGGGGGAGCTCCTCCCAGCCGGCCCCGAACCTCTCGCCTCTCTCAGACTAGCTCGGCGCTGCTCTCCCAGCCTGGGTCAGCCGGGAAATCCACCACTTCCCCAGGAAGTTTGTTCCCATCCCCAGGCCCGGGGCAACCACCGAGATTATTAGCGTTAGGCCCAAAGCTGACTGCGAAGAGCTACAAGGGGATCGCCTCAAACCAGGCCACACAGCGGTGGATTAAACTCAAGGTTCGGAAGAGCAACGTTGAAATAATTCAAGGGGGTCAAAATTAGCCGCCGCCGCCACTCGTGAACACCATCCTGGCCTCCCTGTGGACCGATTCTTGGAGAACGCCAGCCCTACATGCAGCAGCGGTCAAAAAAGGCTCAGAGACTAGTGGGAAAGGGATCAGAAACACGACAGAAAATATAATGTCACTGTATGAATCCGTGGGCCGCCCACATCGTGGGGACTGGGTCCAGTTCTGGTCACCCCGTCTCAGAAAGGGCCCAGTGGAAGTGGAAAAGGCTCAGAGAAGGGCAGCAAAGGTGACAGAGGGGCTGGCGTTCAAAGAAGGAGAGACTAAAAAGATCAGGGCTGTTTAGCTTTGAAAAGCGATGACTTGGGGGGGGGGTAGGAGAGAGGTGTAGATGTGTGTGGAAAAAGCGAATAGAGAATTCTTCACACAATGCACAAGTAACCTGTGGAACTCACTGCTGGGGGATGTCGCGATGGCCAGAAGGATAGCGGGGTTCAAAAAGGAACTGGAGAAGTTCCTGGAGGATAAATCCATCCATGGCTGTCAGCCAAGATGCTCAAGGAAGCCACCCCATGCTCCGGATGACAGTAAATCTCTGACGGGCAGAAGCCGGGCATGGATCTCTCCAGAATTGCCCTGTTCTGTACTCTCCCCTTGAAGCTCTGGCACGAGCCGCTGTCGGGGATGGGAAGCTGGGCTAGACGGATCATGATGTGACTCACCACGGCCACGCTTAGGTTCTTAACGCCTTGTTTGCAACTGGAATTTGTCTGGCTTTACCTCCCAGGCATTGGATCTCGCTCTGACTTTCTCCTCTAGATTAAAGACCAGTTGGCACCAGGGATTTCCCCGCTCAGGTGCCGCTATCCACCCACCTTGCGCCCGATCTCCCAAACAAAACAGCCCGTGCTCCTTCGATCTCCCCACTCAAGTATCTTCTCCAGCCCTAGGACCGTTTCTGTGACTCTTAATCAGAGACTACCAGGGTTGGAAGGGACCTCAGGCGGTATCTAGTCCAACCCACTGCTCAAAGCAGGACCAATCCCCAGACAGATTTTTGCCCCAGATCCCTAAATGGCCCCCTCAAGGATTGAGCTCACAACCCTGGGTTAGGAGGCCAATGCTCAAACCACTGAGCTATCTCTTCTCAGCAGCCTCTCCAGGTCCTTTGGAAAAGGGGGGCAGAGAGTCCTGGCGTCTGGCCGTGGGGTGGATGGGGCAGATGTCGACTGGCCAGCCATCCGCCATATGGCTCTACAGGCATGGGAGGAGGAGGGGCTTGGACCGCTGGCGTTGATTTTCAACACGTCCTGGAGCCCAGCCATCTGGGGAAGGCCCAGAAGACAGCTAATGTCTGGCCAGTGTTTAAAAGGGGTGAATGGGACGACACGGGTAATTACAGGCCCGTTCTCCGGACACGCGGCAAGATAATGGAACGGCCGGCATGGGACTCGGTTAATAAAGAACGAACGGAGGGGGATGTAATTAATGCCAATCAACATGGAAGGACTGGGGCAGGGCCTGTCTCTCGCTGTGTGTCTGGGCAGTGCCTGGCATGACGGGGCCCTGATCTCAGCTGGGGCAGGGCCTGTCTCTCGCCGTGTGTCTGGGCAGCGCCCGGCACGACGGGGCCCTGATCCCAGCTGGGGCAGGGCCTGTCTCTTGCTGTGTGTCTGGGCAGCGCCCGGCACGACGGGGCCCTGATCCCAGCTGGGGCAGGGCCTGTCTCTCGCCGTGTGTCTGGGCAGCGCCCGGCACGACGGGGCCCTGATCCCAGCTGGGGCAGGGTCTGTCTCTCGCTGTGTGTCTGGGCAGCGCCCGGCACGACGGGGCCCTGATCTCAGCTGGGGCAGGGCCTGTCTCTCGCTGTGTGTCTGGGCAGTGCCTGGCACGACGGGGCCCTGATCCCAACTGGGGCAGGGTCTGTCTCTCGCTGTGTGTCTGGGCAGTGCCTGGCACGACGGGGCCCTGATCCCAACTGGGGCAGGGCCCTGATCCCAGCTGGGGCAGGGCCCTGATCCCAGCTGGGGCAGGGCCTGTCTCTCGCCGTGTGTCTGGGCAGCGCCCGGCACGACGGGGCCCTGATCCCAGCTGGGGCAGGGCCTGTCTCTCGCTGTGTGTCTGGGCAGTGCCTGGCATGACGGGGCCCTGATCTCAGCTGGGGCAGGGCCTGTCTCTCGCCGTGTGTCTGGGCAGCGCCCGGCACGACGGGGCCCTGATCCCAGCTGGGGCAGGGCCTGTCTCTCGCTGTGTGTCTGGGCAGCGCCGATCTCAGCTGGGGCAGGGACCGTATCCCCCAGATCAGGTCAGCAGGGAGTTGGGGGGCACCTGCTGTCACCTCAGTTCCTGCCACACGCATTCGGTCTCGCCTCCTCTCCAGCCGCTGCGTCTCCCGAGGGCTGACGTGCCTTGGTCTAATTAAAGGGCGAACCCTCCCGTCCCCTGATTCATCCCCCTCCCTGGGACACGCCGCACCCCCATTTCCACTCCCCGCCCGTCCAGCTGCCACGGCCAGCCGCTGGATCAGGGCCTGCTTAAGAGCCCTCTAGGATCTGGGTCCACCCCCCATGGCTGAGTCCCTCACAGTCTGTATCCTCCCACTGCCCCGGGAGGTAGGGCGAGGCTGTGACCGCTTCCCCCCTCCCCTCGCCTTGGGCAGATGGGGAAACTGAGGCAGGGAGAGGTCAGGGCTCACAGGTGCCAGGGGAGGGCTGCGTTCACGTTACCCTGGCCCGACCCCCTCGGTTATTCCTCCACCCCCCCAAGTGCTGTCCTCCTTCGGCCCCCAACTTCCTTCCCTCCAGCCACGCCCCTCACAGCCCTGGCTCCGCCCCCGCTTCCTCCTGGGGGTTCTAACCCCGCCCTGGCTCCGCCCCCACTTCCTCCTGGACGTTCTGGCTCCGCCCCCGCTTCCTCCTGGGCGTTCTCACCCCGCCCCGGCTCCGCCCCCGCTTCCCCCTGGACGTTCTGGCTCCGCCTCCGTTTCCTTCTGGGCCTTCCGATCCCGCCCCTTTCCCCGCCCTGGCTCCTCCCCTATTTCCTCCTGAACGTTCTGACCACGCCCCCTCTGCCGTTGGTTTCCGGGTCGGTCGCCCCACGCACGGCTCCCGGGCCGTAAAGTGAGGCCAGCGGGGAGCGAACGAGTGAGTGAGATGGGGGCGAGGGGCAGAGCTGGGGTCACGTAATGGAGGCGTGGGGGGCTGGGCGGTATTTGGGAACAGCCGGCGGCGGCGGCGGCGGCGGGGGGGGGGGGGGGGATATAGGAGCACGTGGGGCTGGAGGGGACTGGCGGAGGGAAGGGGATGTTGGGGGAAGGGCGGCAGGGGCTGGGGGTCACGTGGGAGATGGGGGCCTGGGGGAGGGAGAGATCTGTAGGGCGGAGGGGGACGTCTGGGGGGGCATGAGATCAGGTGGCGGAGGGGGGGGGACTTGTGGGACCTAGAGGCGGGGGGCCGGGGGATGCGGGAGAGAGGATGGGTGGGGAGGAAGGGGGAGTGGATGGGGCAGAGCTGGGGGTGCTGGAGCATGTGGGGCGGGGGGAGGGCGGGGGGAGGACAGCAGAGCCCATGGGGTCTGGGAGGATCTGTAGGCTGGGGCATGGGCGGGGACAGGGCATATGGAGGGTAGGGTGACCAGACAGCAAATGTGAAAAATCGGGACAGGGGGTGGGGGGTAATAGGAGCCTAGATAAGAAAAAGACCCCAAAATCGGGACTGTCCCTATTAAATCAGGACATCTGGTCACCCTAATGGAGGGTGGGAAATATGGGGGGCTGTAGGGGTGGGGAATGGGGTGGAGGAGTGGGGAGATATGGACACAGGGACATGTGGGGGAGATATGGGGGGCTAGGGAGTGGGGAATGGGGTGGGCAGGTAAAGGGCTGTGGGGGTGGGACATATGGAGGGCTGTGGAGCTGGGCAATGTGGGGCGGCTGTGGGGGCAGCACGGAGGTCGGGGTGGCCTGAGGCTGGATCTAACCCCTCCCTCTTGGCAGGGGGCAGCGCCCGGGATGCTGGAGGAGCCGCAGGAGGTGGGCGAGGACGGAAGCCTCCTGGGGGCCGGGCAGGAGGTGGGCGAGGAGGGGAGCCCCCCACCTGGAACCCCCGACCCTCCCCAGGGTAAGAAGATCGTGCCGGGCATCGTGTACCTAGGGCACATCCCGCCCCGCTTCCGGCCCCGGCACGTCCGAAACCTACTCAGCGTCCACGGGGAGGTCGGACGCATCTTCCTGCAGCCCGAGGGTGAGTCCACAGAGTGTGTGGGGGGCTGGGCACTGGGGGGCACTGTGCCGTGGGGAGCAGGGCGGGGGGCTGGGCAAGGGGTGCTCTCCCCTGGCAGTCAGGGCCGGGCTCTGGGGGGGGGGCACCGTGGGGCAGGGAGCAGTGTGGGGGGCTGGGCAGGGGTGCTCTCCCCTGGCAGTCAGGGCCGGGCACTTGAAGGGGCACAGGGGGATGTCGGTTACCCAGACATGCCCTGACCCTTTTCAGTCACTAAATCTCCCTTGCTGGTTTTCACCCAATATTTGGGGCGCGAACCCAGGCGTCCTGGCAAAATCCCGTCTTCAGCTGGAATCGCTGGCTCCGGCTGCATATCGGACTCCCCTTCTCTGCCTGGGTGAAAATATATCGCGGCGTTATGTGCGGCTATTCCCCGGCCTCCCCGCCCCAGAGGTGGCTGCATCTCTGCGCCGGGCGGGCCTGTGGCTGGAAGGGCCTTGCGGGGGGTATGGCAGGGGCTGATCTCTCTGTCCCCCCAGAGCGGTTCGTCCGGCAGAGGAAGAAGAAAGCTGGCGCCAAGGCCAAGAACTACACGGAGGGCTGGGTCGAGTTCAGGGACAAGCGCGTGGCGAAGCTCGTGGCCGCCAGTCTGCACAACACGCCTATGGGCACCCGCCGGCGCAGCCGCTTCCACTACGACCTGTGGAACATCAAGGTACCGGCTCTGGGAGGGGAGTGGGGTCTAGTGGTTAGGGTGGCGGGGCTGGGAGCCAGGACTCCTGGGTTCTCTCCCTGGCTCGGGGAGAGGAGTGGGGTCTAGTGGTTAGAGCAGGGGGGGCTGGGAGCCAGGACTCCTGGGTTCTCTTCCTGGCTCTGGGAGGGGAGTGGGGTGTAGTGGTTAGAGCGGGGGGGGCTGGGAGCTAGGACTCGTGGGTTCTCTCCCTGGCTCTGGGAGGGGATTGGGGTCTAGTGGTTAGAGCAGGGGGGGCTGGGAGCCAGGACTCCTCGGTTCTCTCCCTGGCTCGGGGAGGGGAGTGGGGTCTAGTGGTTAGAGCTGGGGAGCTGGGAGCCAGGACTCCTGGGTTCTCTCCCTGGCTCTGGGAGGGGAGTGGGGTCTAGTGGTTAGAGCTGGGGAGCTGGGAGCCAGGACTCCTGGGTTCTCTCCCTGGCTCTGGGAGGGGAGTGGGGTCTAGTGGCTGGAGCGCTGGGGGCTGGGAGCCAGGACTCCTGGGTTCTCTCCCTGGCTCGGGGAGGGGAGTGGGGGCTAGTGGTTAGAGCTGGGGGGGCTGGGAGCCAGGACTCCTGGGTTCTCTCCCCGGCTCTGGGAGGGGAGTGGGGGCTAGTGGTTAGAGCTGGGGAGCTGGGAGCCAGGACTCCTGGGTTCTCTCTCTGGCTCGGGGAGGGGAGTGGGGGCTGGTGGTTAGAGCGGGGGAGCTGGGAGCCAGGACTCCTGGGTTCTCTCCCTGGCTCGGGGAGGGGAGTGGGGGCTAATGGTTAGAGCTGGGGAGCTGGGAGCCAGGACTCCTGGGTTCTCTCTCTGGCTCGGGGAGGGGAGTGGGGGCTGGTGGTTAGAGCGGGGGAGCTGGGAGCCAGGACTCCTGGGTTCTCTCCCTGGCTCGGGGAGGGGAGTGGGGGCTAATGGTTAGAGCTGGGGGGGCTGGGAGCCAGGACTCCTGGGTTTGCTCCCCGGCTCTGGGAGGGGAGCGGGGTCCAGCCGGTCAGAGGCAGTGAGGGTCCGTCTGTCCCCGCAGTACCTGCACCGGTTCAGGTGGCCGCACCTGAGCGAGCGCCTGGCCTACGAGCGGCAGGTCCGGCAGCAGCGCCTGCGGGCTGAGATCTCCCAGGCCAAGCGCGAGACCAGCTTCTACCTGCGCAGTGTGGAGACCAGCCAGCGCTTCGCCCGCCGGGCCGCTGCCGCCCCTGCCGGTGCCGAGGAGAAGAGCTGGGGCTTCGTCCAGCGCCCCACGGAGGAGGAGATCCAGTGGCGCAAGGCAGGCGCGGGCGGGCGCCGGCTCCGTGGGCAGCTGGCCAAGGCCCGGGAGATCCAGTTGAAATCCCAGACCAGCCGCTCCTTGCTGGCCAAGATCTTCAATGCCGCGGACGCTGCCTCTGAGGAGGCACCAGGGGGCCCGGATCTGTAGTGAGACCCCCGGGCGCTGGGGGGCGCCGTGCTGCGGGGAGTGGGGCAGGGGGCTGGGCCGGGGGCGCTCTCCCCTGGCAGTCAAGGCTGGACACTGGGGGCCGCCATGCGGTAGGAAATGGAGTCGGGGGGGCTTTGGGGTTCTCTCCTGTTTCTGGGAGGGGAGTGGAGTCCAGTGGGTTTGAGTGGGAGTTGCTGGGAGCCAGGACGCCTGGGTTCTCCCCCCAGCTCTGGGAGGGGAGTGGGGGCTGGTGGGTTAGAGCAGGGGGGGGCTGGGAGCCAGGACTCCTGGGTTCTCTCCCCAGCTCTGGGAGGGGAGTGGGGGCTGGTGGTTAGAGCAGAGGGATCCTGGGAGCCAGGACTCCTGTCAGTTCCCATCCAGCGTGGCACAGAGTTGGGGTTTCGGGGAGCTGGCTGGGGCTCCGGCTTCCTGGCCTGGAGGTACCAGTGTGGGAGCGGGGGGTGGGGGAGGTGGATCCAAACTGGGCAGCAGGACTCAACCCGAGGCAGGGGGGGAGGGAGCTGGGGGGAGCCCAGATTAATTTAAGCCCTGGGCAGGCTGCAGGTTGGGTGCCCCATCCGATCACCCCCAGCCCACTTCACCCGCCCCCCACGCTGTCCCCCGCCTGCCCCTCGGCCCTGGGGCGACGGGCGTTTGCCCCCCAGCAGCTGCTGGTTCCTTAGCCCCGGTGGCAGGCTCTGAAGACCAGTCGTTGCCTCGATTGACCCCAGCGTCTCGGCTCGGGATAGTCCCTTCCCCCCCGCCATGGCCGCGCTCGGCCGCTGGTTTCCCCTGGGGACACTCGGACCGTTGGGCCAGGCGTGATCCCGGCCCCTCGTCTGTCCCGAAGACGAGCCCCTGATTGGCAAAGGAAAAGCCCCTTGGTAGCCCGCGGGGCTGGCCCCCTTGGAGTCCGTCCCCGTGCGTTTGATGCCAGCTGTGACCCGGGGGCTCGCCGGTCCCTCCAGCTGAGTGTCATTAAAAAACCCGACTGACTGAAAACGAACCCGGCGACTGTTGAGTTTATTCCAAAGTGGCCGACGGCTCGGCCTCCAAACGCCGCTGCAGCTGGGGCCTCGGCATCCACGGGCGGGTTTCCAGCGGGGAGCGTCTCGGCCCGGCTCTGTTTAACATCTTGATCTCTGTGTCTCTGCATTCCCAGGGTGTCTCCAGCCGCAGCACCAGCCCTTCGGCCTCCGATTAGCTGCGCCGGGGGCTGTGGGTTGGGAGCCAGGGGGTTAGCAGAGGGACCCTGCGATATGAGGCCTGGTCGGGAAGGGCTGGCGTAGGGCCTATGGGCCGCAGTCAGGCCCTGCCCGCGTGTTCGCTGGCCGGGACGTGATCTTGGTGAGACCGGGGGCTGCAAAACCACAAACGCTCCTAAAAGGGGCCAGGCACCGGCCGCTGGTGTAAACACGCCCCGGAGGGATCGTGCCAGGACCCTCCCGCTACCGAGCTACGGTGTGAACGCCCCCTGCGCCCTTGGAAAGATAAGCTCCGGGGGGCGGATGAGATGTTTGGATCGACCCGCCAGGTACAAGGCACAGGGTGGTGACTGACCCCGGCAGTACGTAACTTGTTCGTATCGGTGCATAAAAGAGGGGTTGCCGAGGGGTCATCTGGCTGGGGGGGGATGGACGGAAAGTCACTGAGCTGGTCCGTTGTCATGGGGCTTGCGTGTCTGAGTGTCCCTGTTATGGGGCGCTCTGACTGGGCCAGTACAGCTGGCCGGGCCCCTTCCCTGCTGAACGGAGCCGCTGGTCTGTGCAGAGCCGGTGCAGCGCCTGGAGAGAACATGCACACAGCCAACAAGGGACGGGGAATGGGGCCTGTCCCCTCTAGGGGCACCAGCTTCTATCCAGCCCCAGGGCAGGGACTGGCTGACTTAGGGGGGTGGGGAATGGGACTGGGGCCTGTCCCCTCTAGGGGGCACCGGCTCCCATCGGCCCCGGGACAGGGGCCACCCACCCACACCTCCCCAGCTCCCACCCCCCAGGCTGAAGGCTGCCCTGGCTCTGTTGTCTCCGGCCCAGGGACTATGTTGCAGCTGGAGTTTTACTGGCGGCAGCTCCCCAGAACCGAACCAACAGCTGGGCCTGGCCCCCTCCCTCCAGAGCAGCCCGATCTCTGCTGGTGTAACCCCCCGGGGGGCGCAGCAGAGCTCCCGACCTTAACCCGGACAGGGCGCAGGTGGGTCCAACCCCGGCCTTGCCCCATGGCTGGCATCCCCCCCCCCGGCGCTGGAATGGCCGCCCCGAGGTTTCCCCTAACAGCCAGGCCCCTGTCTGGTTCTGGACCAGCACCGCCCTGTGGTGTTCCCGAATTCTGGCACCGATGGTGAAGTTGGACCTGGCTTGGCCTCGCTGCGGGAGCTCCCGGAGAGGCGCTGGGGCCCGGTGGCTCAATCCTGGAGTCATGGGGCCCCCCGGCACAGCGTCACCCCTGGGGGTCCGGCATGCGGCCAGGGGTCGCGCCCTGGCAGTGGATTAGCAGCGGTGTGGCGGGATCCTGGGGACCCCGGCTGCTCTTTGCTCTCCCTGGCTGCCTGCGGCCCCGATCCCTGGCCCTGCTTTGATCCCTCGTCGCACCCCTTTGCCCTGTGCTCTGGGGCTCTGCCTCGGGGGCCTTGGGTGGGTCCGTGCAGCGCCTGGCGCGACGGGGCCCCGATCTCCCCTGATGCTGTTTCCACCCAGCGTGCCAATCTCGGCAGTGGCACAAGGTGTCCTGTAAACACGGCACCAGGCGCTCGGCCTCCGGACTCCGATTAGCTGGGCCGGGGCCCGCGGTGCCTGGGCGAGATAAGAGCCTGTTTGCGTTGACTGGAGAACGGCCAGGAACGCTCCCACCTGCCGGGACGGAGGGCTGTGGGGGCTCAGGACCCCCTCTGCTCCTCCCCAGCAATGGCTGCTTCTGTGCAGGCACCAGAGCCGCCGTCCCTGCAGCTTCCCCCCTTTTTTATCCATCCCTGCAGCCCCTCTCTCTGGGGAAACTGAGGCTTGGAGCATGCGTCCAGCTCCAGGAGGACGGACGGGGGACCCAGCCTGCGAGTCCCAGAAAGGAAATGGCATATTCTGGATAGAACCCAGGAGTCCTGGCTCCCAGCCCCCCCTGCTCTAACCCACCAGCCCCCACTCCCCGCCCAGAGTGGGGAGAGAACCCAGGAGTCCTGGCTCCCAGTCCCCCTGCTCTAACCCACCAGCCCCCACTCCCCTCCCAGAGCTGGGGAGAGAACCCAGGAGTCCTGGCTCCCAGCCCCCCCCGCTCTAACCACCAGCCCCCACTCCCCTCCCAGAGCTGGGGAGAGAACCCAGGAGTCCTGGCTCCTGGCCATACCCGAGATGCCCTTGTTGTTCTCGGCGCTGGGGGGGTGTGACCTTGACCAGGGGCGTGGGCAGCGCCCGGGGCTATATAAAGCCGGGGCGCCCGGTGCCCAGTCCCCACTGCTCAGCTTCCCCTCGCCCTGCGGAGATGAAGGCTCTTGCGCTGTTCGCCCTGCTGGCCTGCCTGGTGCCGGGTAGCCTGAGCATGTACTACGGCCGCTGCCAACTCGCCCAGACGCTGCAGCAGCTGGGCCTGGACGGCTACATGGGCTACAGCCTGGCCAACTGTGAGTGACCCCCCCACCGCCCCAGACCTCCCACTTCCCACCGGGGTGGGGGATGGGGGCTTCAGGCATTTCGTTCCCGTTTTAACGGGGGCCATTTCTGCAGTTGTAGGGTTTTTAGTGGGGGGTGGACAATTATTTAACGACAGGAGCCTCTGATTGTCACACGGCGACGTTTGATAACCAGCAAAACTAGGCTTGGCAGACACCAGTGTTTAGGGGGTTTTATACTTTCGACGGGTCCGAGCACGGTTTATCTTGCACTTTTTTCTGATTTTTTAAAAAACCCCTTTACATTCGCACAGTTGTGCAAAATTATGGGTTTTAAACCTCCCCTCCCCCCCCCCCCGTTTATCCATTTAAATGTTCCCAGTTGCACAAAATTCTGGGTTTTAAGCCTTTTTTCTCGTTCGATCCATTTAAATGTTGATAGTTGGGCAAAACTGTGTTAAGAATTTTTCCTACACTTAGATATTCAAAGGTGCACAAAACTGGGGGTTTGCATTTTTTTCTGTTTCTAGCCATTTAAATGTTCACAGTGGCACAAAATTGTTTCAAGCATTTTTTGCCCGTTTGTCCATTGACGTTTTGAGCTGCTCAAAACGATGAGTTTGACGCATTTTGGGGGTCCAACGTGTATCCGTTTAATTTTGCCCAGCTGCACGAAATTCGGGGGTTTGAGCCTTTTTTCTATTTCTAGGCATTGAACTTTTGACATTTGTGCAAAACCGTTTTATGCATTTCCCCTAATTTTTATCCATTTAGCCCAGGGGTGGCCGCATGCGGCTCTTCAGAAGTTAATCTGCGGCTCCTTGTCTAGGCACCGACTCCGGGGCTGGAGCTACAGGCGCCAACTTTCCAATGGGCCGGGGGGGGGGGTCACTGCTCAACCCCTGGCTCTGCGGCAGGCCCTGTCCCCCCTCCACCCCTTCCTGCCCCCTCCCCTGAGCCTGCGGTACCCTCCCCCCAGAGCCTCCTGCACCCCACGAAACAGCTGATCGAGAGGTGTGGGGAGGGAGGGGGAGGCGCTGATCCACGGGGCTGCCGGTGGGTGGGAGGCGCTGGGAGCCAGGGGGGAGCTGATGGGGGGGCTGCTGACGTATTACTGGGGCTCTTTGGCAATGTACATTGGTAAATTCTGGCTCTTTCTTGGGCTCAGGTTGGCCACCCCGATTTAGACGTTCACAGCTGCACAAATATTAAGGATTTTTTTTCTACTTGTATCCATTGACATTTTCACAGCTGCACAAAATTATGGGGTTCAAACATTCCCCCCCCCCCAGTTTTTATCCATTTAAATTTTCACTGTCACATCCAGTCACGAGTTTTAAGCATTTTTTAAAATCTATTTCTAGCCATTTAAATTGTCACCGTGATGGGGTTTCACCATTGCGTTTCCATTTGTATTGATTGAAATCTTCTGAGTAGGGGGAAGTCGTGGGGCAGTTCGGGGGGCGGGGGGTGGCCAGATGAGAATTATTTTACAACAGTAGACGCTGACGATCGACACGTTTAAAGCGGCATAACCGTTAAACCGCAAACGGTCGCCCTCCCGTGTCAAAATGCTCCTCTGTCCGCAGGCCATAGGGTGACCAGATGTCCCGATTTTACAGGGACAGTCCCGATATTTGGGGCTTTTTCTTATATAGGCTCCTATTACCCCCCACCCCCCCGTCCTGATTTTTCACACTTGCTGTCTGGTCACCCTAGCAGGCCGCATGGTCCTGACATTGCTTTTGTTAGCACGGCTGGAAATATCTCGGCCTCGCTCTGCGGGTGTCCGGTGACACCGACGTTTACCCATGAAAACCATCTGTCAGATCCCAGCCCGCCTGGCTGTGCACAAGGTGCCCCTCAAAGGGTGCCAGGCTGAGACTGGCTCTGCTTGCCACAGCTCCCTCTATAAATACCCCGCGGTGCTGACAACAAGCAGCGCGTCTTCCAAGCTCGCCCGCGCGGGGGGAGGGGGGGTGTCACAGCACCACCTGCTGACCATTCCCCACCATAGCAAGCTGAGCTCCCTCCCTCTCTCTCTCTCTCTGACTCAGGGGTCTGCATGGCCGCGCACGAGAGCAGCTACAACACCCAGGCCACCAACTACAACAGCTGGGACGGCAGCACCGACTTCGGCATCTTCCAGATCAACAGCCGCTACTGGTGCCAGAACGGCGACGAGTACAGCTCCAACATCTGTCAAATTCCCTGCAGCGGTGAGGTCGGGGGAGAGATCCTCTCTCTTGGAGGGAGCCTTGTCGGGCTGTTCCTCAGCTGTCCTGCCCCAGAGGTGGCTGCCTCTCAGCCATCCCTGTGCGGTGTTATGCGCGGCTGTTCCCCAGATGCCCCCCCAGATGTGGCTGCATCTCAGTGCATGTATTTCATTTGGCTAGTCTGAGTTCCGTATGGGTGGAAATGTCACCTGTGTGATAAATGGGGTGGGTGGGTTTGGGGTGGAAGGGATCGAGGGGGGAACTGGGAACCACCGTGCTCTGACCCCCCCACTCACCTGTCCTCCCCCCCCCCCCCCCCGACTTACTGAGCAACAATCTCTCAGCGGACGTTGAATGTGCTAAGATCATTGCCCAGGACTCCAACGGCATGAGTGCCTGGTAAGTGGGGGGGGGGGGGGGCATGAGGGGGGGACATGGGGAGTCTTGTGTAGAAGAGAATCTCGGCTTCAGTATTTTTTGAAAGCCTGTTTTCAGCCCTCGTCATTGTGCTGGAAATCTGGAAACCGTGAGCTGAGCGCGACCGACAGGCTCAGACCCCAGATCCGCCCCGACGCCCGTGAGCAAAGAGCCCAAACAATTCCCAGCTACGTGTCGGCAGAGACCCCTCCCCCGCCCCAGATGTGCATGAGAAAACAGCTGGTTCAAACCCCGCCACCCCCCCACAGACACTCGCACACGCCAGGAAACAAAGAAAAGGACCCAAAAATGAAGCACTGTAAGGAAAAAAAAAAAAAACCCAAAAAACCATCATGGTTTTTCTGCTAATCTTATGAGTGTTTATTTTTGTTGCTAATCTCACGATTTTCCTGTGAATCTCTTGGTCTTTTCTTTGCTAATCTCATGATTTTTCTGAAAATCTCACGTCTTTTTTTGTGTCTCAATTTTTCCGTGATTCCTTTTTTTTTCTTTTGCTAATCTCATGAATTTTTTTTTTTTGTTGCAAACCTCATGAGTTTATTCTGCTCATTTCACGATGTTTCTGCAGAACGATGGTGTTTTTGGAGGGTTTTTTTGGTTTTTTTTTGCTTAGTGACTCTTTTGGTTTTGGTGACTCTTGTGGTTTGTCTGCAAAGCTCAAGCTGTTTTGTTTGTTTGCTTGT
Source organism: Emys orbicularis (assembly GCF_028017835.1). Classification (NCBI taxonomy): domain Eukaryota; kingdom Metazoa; phylum Chordata; order Testudines; family Emydidae; genus Emys; species Emys orbicularis. The sequence goes on from NW_027045156.1 coordinate 500,444, forward strand.
GTGTTTTTTTGGTGTGGGTTTTTGCAGCCTGACTAGATGTCTGAGGGCTGGGCCCTGATCCATAACGGGCAGTGCGACTAACAGCTCAGTTCTCAGCTCCTTATCTGGCTTAACCATTTTCCTTCAGCCCAGCCCCCTGGGGATGAGGGGTGCAAGCCTCCCTATTTCACAGGAGGGGAAACTGAGGCACGGAGCAGCAATGTGACCTGCCCAGAGTCTGTGGCAGAATAACCCAGGTCTTGCCTGCCCAAGGCCAGCGCCTGTAACCCCTCGGGCGCATTTTATGAGGCACCTCAACCAGGTGGCCGCTAATTCTTTTTCTCTCCTCCGTCAGGGTGGCCTGGACGTCGTATTGCCAAGGCCAGGATCTGTGGCAGTACGTAGAAGGATGCGGCGTGTGAGAGCGGCCCTGGGATCGGGCTCCGTCCTGCCCCGAGTTCTCCGGGCCCTGGCTCGCTGCCTTTCCCCAGATCTTTCCAAACACAATCACCCCCCCGAATCCAAGACCCGGCGCCCCGCTGCTCAGCCTCCTGGGCCATCGCAACAGGGGAAATGGGGGTAGTGGGATAGAGTGGGGGAAGGGGGGAGAGGGCTGGGAACCAGGACTCTGGGAGGGGAGTGGGGGCTGGTGGGTTAGAGCAGGGGGGGCTGGGAGCCAGGACTCCTGGGTTCTCTCCCTGTCTCTGGGAGGGGAGTGGGATCTAGTGGGTTAGAGCAAGGGGGCTGGGGCCAGAACTCCTGGGTTCTCTCCCCGGCTCCTCTCGGTCAGTGGAGTGAGTACAATCTAGCTCCTTCACACAGATTTGGGGAGGGGTAGAACTAGTCCTGGGGTATGAACTGGCGGGAGGTTTTCAGGTGGGCGCAGCGTGGGAGCGCAGAGGGTGCCCTCTCCTCACGGCAGTCTGGGTTTATTTTCCAGTTGATTTGATTGTGATACTTCGGGTTCTTTTCCTATTAAAGTAGATTCCTCAGCCTCAAGCGATGCCTTTGGTCCTTCTTTTGATAACACACAACATACATCCATGGCCTGACTTTGAAATGCAGCCACCTCTGGGGAAGGGCAGCTGGGAACAGCCACACATAACGCTGCCTGGGGATGGCTCGCCCGGCACTGAGATGCAGCCACCTCTGGGGTGGGGGTAGATGGAGAACATCCACACATAACACTTGACCCCATGAGTGCTGTGAACCCCGTCTGTCCCCCTGGCCTCTGGGGCTATGTCTCATCTGGGGAAAGGCCGGGAACTGGCAGGTGGGAAGCTGCTCCTTGGGCAGGAAATAACTGTCCTGAGCCTTAAATCAGCTGCCAGTGTCATTACATTATCCAGCCCCATATTCCTCCTCCATACACACCCATCCATCCACCTACCCATCCCACATCCATCGCTCCCAACATCCCCCCAGCATCTCCATACACACCCATCCATCCCGGTACACACCTCTCCATCCACCCACCCACCCATCGCCCTTCCATCGCTCCCAGCATCTCCATACACACCCATCCATCCCGGTACACACCTCTCCATCCACCCACCCACCCATCCCACATCCATCGCTCCCAGCATCCCCCCAGCATCTCCATGCACACCCATCCATCCCGGTACACACCTCTCCATCCACCCACCCACCCATCCCACATCCATCGCTCCCAGCATCTCCATACACACCCATCCATCCCGGTACACACCTCTCCATCCACCCACCCACCCATCCCACATCCATCGCTCCCAGCATCCCCCCAGCATCTCCATGCACACCCATCCATCCCGGTACACACCTCTCCATCCATGCACCCACCCATCCCCCATCCATCGCTCCCAACATCACCCATCCGTCCCAGTACACACTTTTCCACCCGTCCCTCCCCACCCCCCCATCCATCGCTCCCAGCATCTCCATACGCACCCATCCATGCCCCCACTCATCCACACATCTCTGCATTCCGCCATCTGTCTGTCCCACCCCACACACCTGCCTCTATCTATCTATCTATCTATCTCCATCCACCTCATCATCTATCTATCTATCTATCTATTCACCCATCTATATACACCCATATTTATCTATCTAGCTCTGAGTAAACTCGAAAGCTTCTCTCTCTCACCAACAGAAGTTGGTCCAACAAAAGCCATTACCTGCCCCACCTTGTCTCTCTAAGAAAAGACAGGTCAAGCTAATTGTTATCAGCCATGTTGCTGTGTTTGAAGAGGGATGAACTGGTTGAGTCAGCGTAATTACAGCCTCGTATTCTTTTGAAACTGTCGTTCCAAATTGGGGGGGGGGGAAAAACAAACCCAAGTCACTTAAAACGTTCTTATTTTGAAAACAAAGGATTGATTTTTTTAAATATATATAAGCTTTGGAAGCCAACAAGGATGTGCTATAAATTTCCGTATTAAAAAGGGTGTTTCATTTGACCAACCTTTTTTTTTCTTGGAAAAATTCCAGTTGTCTTTGGGGGTTTCTGACACCAGAGCGGCCAGGCACAACGCAAGGAGGCGCAACCGTAACGATTGTATGAATTGCTCACAGGCAGGCGTGGGAAGCTGTGATGGGTTGGATCACAGAACCCCCCTTTGGGGCTGCCACCTGATGAGCTGAGACTACCTCCGAGCCCGTTTTCCCTGCCAGCTTGGGACTCCAGAACCCTGCCAGGTTGTGCCAGACACGCCAGCCTGCTGCAACCACAGACCCAGATTTGAACTATGTCCCCCAAAAGCTGCAGGTTTAACTGAAAACAGCTTACAGAAGTGTTCCTGTCTCCAACACCCAGATGCCCAACTCCCAATGGGGTCCAAATCCCAAATTAATCCGTTTTACTCTGTATAAAGCTTATACAGGGTAAACTCATACATTGTTCACCCTCTATAACACTGATAGAGAGAGATACACAGCTGTTTGCTTCCCCCCCCCCCCCAGGTATTAATACGTACTCTGGGTTAATAAATAAGTAAAAAGTGATTTTATTAAATACAGAAAGTAGGATTTAAGTGGTTCCAAGTAATAACAGACAGAACAAAGTGAATTACCAGCAAAATAAAATAGAACACACACGTCTAAACCTAATACAGTAAGAAAACTGAATACAGATAAAACCTCCCCCTCAGATGTTTCAATAGGGTTCTTTCACAGACTGGACGTCTTCCTAGTCTGGGCCCAATCCTTTCCCCTGGTACAGCCCTCGTTCCAGCTCAGGTGGGAGCTAGGGGACTTCATGATTGCAGCCCCCTTTGTTCTGTTCCACCCCCCTATATATCTTTTGCACAAGGCGGGAATCCTTTGTCCCTCTCTGGGTTCACCTCCCCCCCTTCTCAATGGAAAAGCACCAGGTTAAAGATGGATTCCAGTTCAGGTGACACGATCACATGTCCTGGGAGACCCCCAAGCCTTCATTCCTCCCAGCCTGACTCACAGGGAGGCCGGCCTGCAAACAGAGCCATCCACAGTCAGTTGTCCTGGTTGATGGGAGCCATCAAGATTCCAAACCACCATTAATGGCCCACACTTTGCATAATTACAATAGGCCCTCAGAGTTCTATTTCATATTTCTAGTCCCAGATACAAGAGTGGTACAGTTCTACAAACAGGCTGACCACACTCAGTAGATTATAAGCTTTGTAATGATACCTTACAAGAGACCTTTTGCATGAAGCATGTTCCAGTTACATTATATTCACCCTCATTAGCATATTTTCATAAAATCATGTAGAGTGCAACATCACAGAAGCATTCGCTGTTTTATCGAATTCGCTAGAGGGCTCGGATCAGCATTTGCCGCTGTGTCGTTCCAACTCTGTGATGTCTTAGAAGGAAGCCGGGGGCAGGATGAAGTGAAGGGAAAATCTCAGAGACATCCACAAAAGGAACCTGCGTCCAGAGAAACACAAAGTCTCCAGTTACTGTCGGGACTAAATTGGTGACCACAAAGAAGATGCTGCGTGAAAACTGTCGAATGGAAACAAACCGTTTTCAGTTCCTACCAGATGGTTCCCCTGTCCTGCGATGGGCAAAACGTATTTGCAATGCAGTTTTTTACATTCAGTTTGTTTCATTGAAAAAAACTTTTATTTCAGTTAAAATAATGGGGGTCTGAACAGCGCCTGGCACAACGGGGCCCTGATCTCAGTTGGGGTCTGGGCAGCGCCCGGCATGACAGGGCCCTGATCTCGGTCGGGGTCTGGGCAGCGCCCGTCACGAGAGGGGGCCTGATATCGGTCGGGGTCTAAGCAGCGCCCGGCACGACGGGGCCCTGATCTCGGTCGGGGTCTAAGCAGCGCCCGGCACGACGGGGCCCTGATCTCGGTCGGGGTCTGTGCAGCCGCACATAATGCCACACAGAGATGGCTCACCCAGCGCTGAGATGCAGCTGACTCTGGGGTGGAGTGTGGTAATATGGTGGTTTCATTTTTCAAAAAGTGGTATAATTAGGGCAGCAGGTTTGCCACAGTGCTGAAAATGTCACAGATGCCAGGACTTTTCTGTTTGTCTGACTTTTTGAATGTGAGTGAGGGGGTGCTGACCACCCTCAGCAGGGGCTGCGTGGAGGAGGCAGCAGTGGAGGAGGAGGAGGACACTCACTAATGATTTTAAAGAGGTATCATTGAATTTCATTTGTCACAGCACTTTTTTATCACAGATCATGGAGCGTCCTGGTGACTTTAATACAAGTCATGGGGCTCGGGGCACATAGCAGATAGACTCATAGACTCATAGAATATCAGGGTTGGAAGGGACCTCAGGAGGTATCTAGTCCAACCCCCTGCTCAAAGCAGGACCAATCCCCAACTAAATCATCCCAGCCAGGGGTTTGTCAAGCCAGCCTTAAAACCTCTACGGATAGAGATTCCACCATCTCCCCAGGGAACCCATTCCAGTGCTTCACCACCCTCCTAGTGAAATAGTGTTTCCTGATATCCAACCTAGACCTCCCCCACGGCAACTTGAGACCATTGCTCCTTGTTCTGTCATCTGCCACCACTGAGAACAGCCGAGCTCCATCCTCTTTGGAGCCCCCGCTCAGGTAGTTGAAAGCAGCTATCAAATCCCCCCTCACTCTTCTCTTCTGCAGACTAAATAACCCCAGTTCCCTCAGCCTCTCCTCATAAGTCATGTGCTCCAGCCCCCTAATCATTTTCGTTGCCCCCAGCTGGACTCGTTCCAATTTTTCCACATCCTCCTTGTAGTGTGGGGCCCAAAACTGGACACAGTACTCCAGATGAGGCCTCACCAGTGCTGAATAGAGGGGAATGATCACGTCTCTCGATCTGCTGGCAATGCCCATACTTATACAGCCCAAAATGCCGTTAGCCTTCTTGGCAACAAGGTGTGACGAACTGGGACTGTTCTTACTGTGGTCTTTGAATGCTGACAGGGGAGTGTGGCTAGGATAGTCTGCATTGGGGGATGGGAGACTGACCGACAGAGAATACCTGAGCAGGTAACGTGAGAACCCAGGAAGGGGTTAGAGGCCAGGTGACACCTTTGCCTGGGAAACTGAACAAAGGCTGTGGGAGGGGTCGCTGAAAGGAGAGTTTCAGGAGCTGGCTGGTGATATGGTTGAGAGGTAGACGGGGCTCTGACCTCCCAAGGGGGCTGGGGCGCCCTAGGACCCCAAGATGGACCTAACTGGGGGGGAATCCTGTTGTCTGTGCCTGCAAGACCTGTCTTGGACTGTGTTCCTGTCGTCTAAATAAACCTGCTGCTTTACTGGCTGGCTGAGAGTCATGGTGAATCGCAGGAAGCCGGGGGTGCAGGGCCTGGTGTCCCCCCACACTCCGTGACACAAGGACACACTGTTGATGGTGGCTTCACGCCCAGGACGTTTATTCCTAGAAGCCAAGGCCAGATGGGATCCTTGTGACCATCTCGTCTGACCTCCTGCACCACATGGGCCGGAGAAGGCCCCAAAACAATTCCTAGAGGAGATCGGTTAGAAAAACATCCCAGCTGGATTGAAAAATGGCCAGTGATGGAGACTCCACCGTGCCCCTCAGTAAACTGCCCCAATGACTCTCGCCATTAGAAACTGACCCCTTATTCCCAGGCGGAATTTGTCTGGCTTCAACTTCCAGTTATTGGATCAGGTTCGACCTCCCAGTGCTGGACTGACGGGCCCCTTATTGAATATTTGTTCCCCGCCTCGGCCCTTCTAGCCTGGGATCGAGTCAGCCTTGAAACCTTCTCTGTGTCTAACCCTTGAATCAGCCCCTTGGCTCTTCTCGGAGCCCCTCCCCGATCGGTCCAGCTCCTTTGGCTTCTACTGCGTTTACCGCGGCTGCTCTGTGATTTGTGATTTGAAAAACGCCGGGGCACGTCGGCAGCCCCAGTTATAACCTTCCCGCCAGTGAGCGGCTCCGAGATCTGCTGGCCAAACGCAGGGTGAACTCAGGGCCGGGATCACTGACCTACAGCGGCTTCGCTGTCAGCTGAGGAGGCATTTTACTCCCACACTATTGCTACACCTGCTGTTACTGCGACTGGAACTGGAAAAGCCAGCGGTGTTCTAGGGGCTGCTACTAACGCTGAAAATAGTCCTCCTGCAGCTCCAGCTCCTATCAGTGTAACACCTTCTCCTACCTGGCTTCTGGGTCTACTTCACCTTTTGGTTTTCTTCTCAATCCATGGTGGGACATTTTAAACACTGCAATAAATAAGAAGATTTTGATGAGGCCACACCACAGAGAGCTGCTCAGTTGTCAAGCCTCTGACACGAAGCAGAACGGGACACAGGATCCCAGCAGCGGCTGCACCAGGGCCAAATCCAGACGGAAAATAACGTCTCCAGTCAAAGGGCTTGTCTACACGACGCAGCTTTTAGCGACAAGGCTGTGGCGACACAGACTTGTCGCTAAAAGTCACTGTGTGCACACGCTCTCGGTCGGGATTTTGTCGACAAAATACTTCCAGCCCCGCGAGCGGCATTAGCTTTGTGGGCAGGAGAGTTTTGTCGACAACGTCGCAGTGTAGACAAGCCCGTACTCGTGATTCCCGCTTATAAGTCTCAGGATGGCGATAGCCCTTTTGGCCCCAGAGTCGTAGTGCTTGGTACGTTTTCTTTTGCCTCCGAGCACCGCCCGGGGGAGGTGAGCAGCGGGCGGCCTACAACACTTACCAAGTTCTGGAACTTCCCCAAAGGTGCGGCTTCCTCGAGAAGCCGCCTAAGGGGTCTCCAGCTGGGTAACAGCCACACTGCAACGCTGCACAGGGAATGGGGGGGCTCACTCAGCACTGAGCTGCAGCCACCTCTGGGGGGGCGGGAAGCTGGGGAACAGCCGCACATAACGTCACATGGGCATGGCTCGCCCAGCGCTGATATGCAGCCACCTCTGGGGTGTGGCAGCTGGAGAACAGCCACACAGCAACACCATACAAAAGCTCTGACCACTAGACCCCGCTCCCCTCCCAGAGCTGGGGATAGAACCCACAAGTCATAAGAACGGCCAGATTGGGTCAGACCAAAGGTCTGTCTAGCTCAGGATCCTGTCTGCCGACAATGGCCAGTGCCGGTGCCCCAGAGGGACTGAACAGCACAGGGCGATTATCGAGTGATCCAGCCTATCATCCAGCCCAAGCATCTGGCAGCCAGAGATTTAGGGACGCCCAGAGCATGGGGTTGTGTCGCTGCCCATCTTGGCTAACAGCCATCGATGGACCTGTCTCCCAGGCACGTATCTAGTTCTTTTCTGAACCCAGGTACCTTTCCCATCCCGCTAGGATCCCAAGCCGAAATGTTTCTGAGGTTCAGAGAAACGAAGTTGACTTATTTCCCCTGATTTTCATGCTTCCCCTGAGCCTGGAAGCCGAAGCGCCAAACACTGTGAGAAATCGCTTCCGGTGGTATGTGTGATTCGATCGGTAATGGCACAAGCCAGCCTATTCTCAGGAGCCTTTCAGCCTCCCTGGGTGGATCCAGCAGCACATTTGGGGGCATCGGGGACCCGGGGTCGGCAATTTGTCCCCTGGATCTGTTTGTCGTCGCTGCTGATTTGCAGAGCAGCCGATAGCCTCTTGCACCAAAGTAGGCTCAAGATACAACCCACCTCTTTCAAATCCAACACCCCCTCCTCCCTCCTGTTCTCCTCCTTGCCTGCATTTACCTTCTTCTTCTGCCTGGAGTTCTTTAGCAAGGTCCCTTCTCCCTATTTTTTCCATCACTGTCGTAGCTGCTGTCAGTGCGTAGGTCCGGCCGAATTTGCCTATCAAATCCTCGACAAGGTTTTCTAGGCTGGTGTCCCTCTGGAATGTATTGGGTGCATCAAGAAATTCATCTCCTGCACGGACAAGGTCCTTCATGGACGTCTCGCACAGCACAGCTTTGAACTTTTCAAATTGATCTTTTCTCAGTGTCTCGAGGTTAGCAGTAAGGCGCTGTCGGACAAAAGCCCTCTTCACTTCTGAATAGTTATTGAACATTCTGGGGAGAAAGAGGACAGAGGGGAAAAGAAACTGAGACCTTTGGTGTCCATCATGACTTTACTGACATAAAATACAACGTTCTGCGCTGGAACACGTTCAAAGAGGACTTTGCAGCCACTCGGGTGTTACACGGTCACAGCTGTTTCTAGGTCTGCTCGACACACGAAGTAATAACCCCGCACTCTTCTATAGAGCTTTTCGCCAGGAGATCTCAAAGTGATTTAGAAAGCAGGTCAGGCTCATCCCCTGCCCTTGCACAGATGGGAAACTGAGGCACAGAGTGGGGAAGCTGATCACCCAGCCGGCCAATGGCAAACCAGAGTTGCACCTAAGCGTACAGGAACAGGAAGTACCAACCCAAGCACATGGACGGTTATAACTGCATCCACACTAGGCGTGCTGACCCCGAGATCTAGGAACTCTCTCTGTTTCTAAATTCATATAATTATAGCAGCACAAAAACCATGTGTAAAACAGCCTTACGGTCATGGTAAACCAGTTTCAGAGAGTTTGGTTTTGTGTGAGACGATAAATCCTAAATTGGTGCAGATGGAAGCAGAGTCAGAATGAGCTCTCCCCTGACATCTGGTGGTGAGTTGTGGAAAAGGACTTCCGGGGCTGATCTCGTTTGCATGGGCTCACCCACCCCGCCTAGCATGAGGGACTGGCTGCCCAAATGGTCACTTTGGCTGCTGTGGGATCCCCAGTCTCTTTGTTATTGGGGCAGAAGTAATAAAGGGTTGTCATCCTGGTTATGTGAATCAAGGACAGTAGAACTGTACTTGGCATTTTATGATGGAGGGACTCGCCCTCAACTAAGTAGCACTCGCTAGGCAAGGGACATGGGTTCCAACCCCCCCCCCCCCAGTGAATAGAGAGAGGGTGGGGGCAGGTGTGTGTATCTGGTAGTGAGAGTGCCCTTTACATTACTTTTACTTCTCTTTTCTCCATAGTTCAATAGCAGAGCTAATTTTGACTCCCTTAGGAGTCTTGTTACAGGCTACAGAGCTCAAATCACTGATGCCTACATCACCCGAGGAGATTTACGGGTAGGGTGTAGCTCTGGGTGCAGGGAGGGGGTAGCTGGGAGCTAGGAGTTTCAAACAAACAAGAGGAAATACTTCTTCACATGATGCACAGTCATCCAGGGGATGTTGCAAAGATGAATGGGATAAATCTGACCCTGATGCCTTTGCGATCCCGATCCACCTGTACGGCTTTCATTTCTCCAAGTATCATCCCGATTGCCAAGACCTTGGTCCTGGTGTAACTTTACCCCAACATTCAGCTTCTGTCAATGATTTAATAAAAGCAACAGAGAGTCCTGTGGCAAAGCTTTCGTGGGTGAATACCCACTTCGTCGGATGCATGCGACCAATGATTTAATGTTTACGATGCCCCACAAATGTACTCAGAGCTGTAGAGACACAAGACAAGGATCTAGCCACAAGGAGCTGACAGTCTCAATGAGACAAACAAAACCAGGCGGCGTTACCGACCAGACACCAGCTGGTGAGGGATACCGCCAGCATGGGAGAGGGGTGTCGGGAAAGAAGTGGGTGTTAAGAAGGGACTGGAAGAAAAAAAGAGGCAACTTAGAGAAAATGTGGGACGCTCAGAAGACGGCCTGGGAGCAAGAGTTACGCTGCAGAGACAAAGAAGCAGTCGGGAGGAAGCCGCACAGAGAGTGCTAAAACTTGCACTAGCTTAAAGAAATCACGTGGACACTTATTTTGGCTTCAAGGCAGCTGCCTTGATTTAATTTAAGTCGAGGGAAAGGGGGAGATCTTACGTTCCTCTGAGAGTGGCCACTGGAATGGTCAGAGACTGGATGAGGCGGACGCCTGGTCTGGCCTTTCTTATAAAACCCCGAGAGTCACAGCTCAGCTCAGTGGAGACACCTCGACTTCAGTTTTCAAAGCATGGCGGGATACGGCGTTCCTGAGCAAGGGCCTCAGACCTGAGCAGAGAGGCCACCTCGTAGACACAATAGAAACACAGAGAGAGAGAAACAGAGAGAGACAGCGAGAGAGAGGAACAGAGAGAGAGAGAAACAGAGAGAGGCCTCATTGCAAATCAAAGGGAAGTTCACACATCTCAAAATTTATCACACAAACGTCCTAGTCCTGCTGCTCCTAATGGTTTAAGAGGAAGCATTTTTGACGTAACAGCTGCCCCTGCTATCGTTCCTACAACGATCAACCCTCCTGCAACCACACCCTGTTTTACATTTCTACTAGGCGCTCCATCTCCTTTAGCGCCTTCTCTCTGGTCTCCTTTAGCGCCTTCTCTCTGGTCTCCTTTAGCGTCTCCTCTCTGGTCTCCTTTAGCGTCTCCTCTGTGGTCTCCTTTAGCGTCTCCTTTCTCCTCTCCTGAGCTTGTTTTGCTACTTTAAATAAATAAATAAATAAATAAATAGTCTTATAATCATTTTCGCAATGAGCGTCCCAAAGATTAACCCAAGGGCTTGCTGGGCTAGTCACATAGGGTTCGTTGATCCACCAGAGTCCATGAAGGCGAGTGTGTGTGTGGGGGGGCAGGTGTTAGGCCCTAGGTCTTTGGGGGTGGCAGCTACGGACAGGAATAAGGGTTGGGAACAGCCGGCAGGCGTCTACGAGGTCACAGGCCCCGAAATTTTAGTCACCTTGACCAGCTCCCCGTCGCTCAGCCTGAAGTCAAAGCGTTCCTGATGTCCATACATATGTGGCTAACTTGTGCCCCCACTTGTTAGGTGGCGTCTGGGTTTGGGTCTGGCCTGGGACATTAGGACAGATCTGGGGATGGGGAAGGAAATGCTAATGGAGGCCCCAAAGGTGCGTGTCCACTGGGCTCTCGAAATCTCTTTCCAATGAGATTCCTGGCCCTGTTTTGCTCCTCCCCCTGCTCCATTCCCTTTACCTGGCACTTTCTTCATGAGCTTGTCAGCGACCTTCATGTCTTCCAGGACCTTCTCGGCTGTTTCCAGGGCATCAAAGCTTCTGAAGTGGTCCACCAACTCAATGGTCTTTTCCCGGTTGGCTCCTTCCAAAGAGGGACAGCTTATTTTCTTGTCATCATCTCCATTCACCAGACATGACTTGATTTTATTGAAGTTTTCCTCACTCAACTCATCCAGGATTTCACGCAGTGTGACTTTGACTTTCTTCATGAGCTTGTCAACGAGATCTTTCCTAGGTACGGCTTCCAGGATCTCCCTGGCTTTTTCCAGGGCATCAGAGCTTCCGAAGTGGCTCAGCATCTCGTCAATGGTCTTTTCCCGGTTGGCTAATTCCAAATTGCAATAGCTTATTGTCTTGTCATCAACTCCATTCACCAGACGCCATTTGAATGTTTTGAATTGTTCCTCACTCAGCTCATTCAGGATTTCACGCAGTGTGACTTTGACATTGACCGACATGCTGCAGAGATAATGAACTCCTGAGGAATGGAGAGGAAGAACATCAAGTGGAGGATCTATCTATCTATCCCCATCCACCACATCCATCCATCTATCTATCTATCTATCTATCTATCCCCATCCACCCCCTCTATCTATCTATCCCCATCCACCCCCTCTATCTATCTATCCCCATCCACCCCACCCCCTCTATCTATCTATCCCCATCCACCCCTGTATCTATCTATCTATCTATCTATCTATCTATCTATCTATCTATCTATCTATCTATCTATCTATCTATCTATCTATCTATCTATCTATCCCCAGCCACCCCATCTATCTATCTATCTATCTATCTATCTATCTATCTATCTATCTATCCCCATCCACCCCCTCTATCTATCTATCCCCATCCACCCCCTCTATCTATCTATCCCCATCCACCCCACCCCCTCTATCTATCTATCCCCATCCACCCCTGTATCTATCTATCTATCTATCTATCTATCTATCTATCTATCTATCTATCTATCTATCTATCTATCCCCAGCCACCCCATCTATCTATCTATCTATCTATCTATCTATCTATCTATCTATCTATCTATCTATCTATCTATCTATCTATCTATCCCCATCCACCCCATCTATCTATCTATCTATCCCCACACCCCCATCTATCTATCTATCTATCTATCTATCTATCTATCTATCTATCTATCTATCTATCCCCATCCACCACATCCATCCATCTATCTATCTATCTATCTATCTATCTATCTATCTATCTATCTATCTATCTATCCCCATCCACCCCATCTATCTATCT